>NC_090929.1:1268684852-1268992972 GCF_040938575.1 Ambystoma mexicanum | reverse complement strand
AACATTCTTGGAAAGCCCATACCCACGACCGTGGCGCCTGGCCATTCCCCCCCAAACGCCCCCCCTCCGCTTGCGACCCAATCAGCCATCACTTGCCCCCAGACCGGAGATAGTTAATGTTTGATGTTCTTGTTTTGTAAATGTTGTTTATTTGCAAAGACAGAATCTCAGTGACCAAGTCGGTCAATCTGAATAGTGATTGTAACTATAAATGCCAATAAACCAATTTTAAAATAAATAGAGACTTGGGCACGGAAGGCCATGATGCTAATGATTGCGCTGTATCATCGTGCTAGAGAAACCAGAGATTGTGCTAACCTTGAGTGCTCCACCTTGCCCCGTGCTGAAAAAGTGGGGAAGGGAGGCCAACGGCCTGAACATACTGACATATAATTTTCTGATTGCGTCTTTCCTTTTCGTAACGCTGTTTCCCACACTATTTGTATTTCAAGGTAATGATTCGCAATAGGTTTATTAGTATAGGCCCTTTTTATTTTGACAAGATGCCACTAGGACTGCATTATTATTATTATTATTATTTTTTGATGGTCGTAGCCTGCTTCCATCTGTAGATTTCGGATTAGATGGGTGTTTTTCAAACCCTTTTTTGAAGTTCAATAAACATCCTTGAACTGTGGTCGCTTGTGTCTGTCTTACTGTTGATACCATGTCTTCCTTAAAACACACACCGACTGGCCTTTCATGTCGCTCGTCAACTCACCGGCTGTGTGCATTCTTTTCTTGTCTTTGTTATCCCGGGAGGGTCTCTGGCGCCTTTGAAACACAATGCAGTCTTCTTGTTTGGGGATTTGGCCTTCTCCGTCTATCTTTCATGGCTCTTTGGAGGCAACAACCTCCTGCAGGGATCTCCTGGGTTTCTCTGCCCTTTGCTCTCATCCCTCTCTCGGTTGCTCTGCTCCAGTAGGTTTGCCTTTGCCCCAAAGGTTCTGCTCTTTCTCGTGTTCCACCTTACTCGGAGTGTGTCTCTATGTTCCGCCTTTTATCGGTGGGGGCAGAGCTAATGGGTATAAAATGTATGTAATTAGTCAAATGTCTGACTCGATTAGCGGGACATGTCCCACAAGATATGCAAGGGTTAGCCTCTTTACTCTTGGTCGCTGCCTTCCTCGGCCCAGTGTCTGTGTAGAAAAGTGGGTGGGGGCAGGTTGGGACTTTGGAGGATTCTATAATGGGTAAGGGAAAGTGGGGAATACTGCGTCTCACCATCAGTTGGCTCTCTACACCACTCCTCAAAACCCCTTCAACCAGGTGATCCTCCTGCCCTGGTCCAACCCCAGGGTCTGGATCCAAAGGCGATGGCCGTGCCCTGGAGGACAGGGGGGGGGGGCAAAAGGGTGGTGGGGGGGGGGGGTGAGATCATCCATCCATCCATCCATCATCCATCCATCCATCCATCCCCTGGGACTAGTAGGTGAGACACCATTTGGTTTCTCACATAACCTTCCATACTTGGTGGTGATGCAAGCCATTGTTCCTGAATACAAACTACATCGTGTTGGTGTATGTATTTGTTTAGTTCAGTGTTATTACACTTAGCGTTGTGGCCTCTGGAATTCCATGTCAATATTTGGATGCAAGAGTCCCTGCTAACCAAGACCATTCCTGCTCCTTGGCTCTGCTCGTTCTAAGGGGTTCAGTGAATCTCACTGGGTAATTTGCCTTAACCCTGTTCTGTATAGACACCTTAATTTTGCTTCCAGTTTTTAAAGTCTTTCTATCCATCAATATGCTATTGCTTCGTTTTTTAAGGGACTTGCACCAGGGACCATGAAACCCAAACTCTTTCAGGCCGATTCATGGAATTAATTTGCACCTAAAATCAGTGCGCAAGCGCGATAATCGCAGCACAAGCGTGCGAAAGCCGCACATCAATTCATGGAAGTCCGTGCGTGTGTAAATCCGGGGATGTGCGCTAAAATCCTGCATGGCGCACGCGGTCGCACACGTCCTCAAACGGCGTGCGCTACGCGCCCAGCGAGTGCACATAGCGTGGCACACACAACAAAAGTGGGCGTAACACGGGGCGTAACACGCGGAATGGGGAACCACGTGTGAAAATGTGGGCGTTACGGGGGCGAATGGGGAAGTACAGGAGGCAAATGCGTGGAACGCCCACACGCGCCTACAACACGTATTCATGGAATCGAACGGGGGAAACGCGTGTGCCAAAAAAGACGCGCTAATCCGCAAACACGTACGCCAGCAGGAAGCAGGCATACACGGCCCCGCGCAGCATAAAAGTGCGCGCAAACAAGCTCAGACGCTACGATGAATATACCATTCCTCGCAGCAGTGGTCGTGGGACACCGCTGGAGGAGGATAGCCAGGCCCAGAATTTTTACACCCAGGACCAGCCTTTTTGGGATGCCTGATGACCAGGTGTATGGGAGGTACAGGTTCCCACCACACAATACTCGACCTGGTGAGTGAGTGGGAGGATGACCTCACATCACCCACCCTGTGCTCCCAAGCACTGAGCCCCTTGGAAAAGGTGCTCAATGTACTGCACTTCTTGGCCACTGGTTCATTTCAGCGGACAAGTGCCATAGTGGGGGAGGGTGTCACAGGCCAGGCAGTCACGCTGCCTACACCAGGTGTTGGCCATCATGACTGCACGCTCTTTAGTCCGCAGGCACATATACATGCCCAGAACACCTGCAGAAAGGCAGGCTGCTGTCGAGGACTTTTACGGGGTGGCACACTTCCCCCAAGGTGCTAGGTGCCATTGATTGCACCCATGTGGCTCTACGTCCTCCCAGGGCAACTGAGCACATCTATAGAAACCGCAAGCACTGGCATTCCATCAACGTGCAGGTAGTATGTGATGCCAAGGGAATCATCACCTCAGTATATGCCAACTATCCAGGGTCCACCCATGACAGTTTCATTTTCAGAATGTCACCCCTAAACCGGGACCTAGACGCTGGGCGGCATACCCATCATCACCTCCCCAAGGGACAGTGCCTACCCTCTGAACACCCACATGATGATGCCAATTCGGAACCCCACCACACCACCCGAGGTAAGATGAAACACAGCCCATATTGTAACCCGGGGCATAGTGGAGCGCACATTTGGAGCGCTCAAGTCACGCTTTCGCTCCCTTGACCGCTCTTGCGGGTGTGGAAGGTCTTGTTCTGGAGGATGATAGTACAGAGATCCCCATGCAGCACCTCACGGGTTGCCTGCATTTCTGCACGCATGGCCTCGCGTGATGCCCGGATCCCCTCACGAGTTGCCTGCAGCTCAGCTGAGAGCGAACGTGTGAGCTGCTCCAGCTTCTTTTCTGACCTAAAATTTTGGGAAGCCTCAAGTTCACCCAGAGTCTCCCTGAGGAACTGGAGTTCTAACCTCAGGGCTTCCCTGTGGCCCTGGGACTCTATTGATATGGCTCCGCGCAGAGTCTCCAGTGCCGCCCGTCGGTCCCTGTTGGACGCCAACATGTCTTCCCTGTGTGATTGGCAAATGGAGTCTGTTGCCTGCTGTTGTTGCTCCATCTGCCTTTCAGGGGGGAGAATGGAAGTGGCCACCCTCTCCATTGCCTGAGCCATCATTTACACCGATGCTCCCTGTTGTGCTGCTATACTGTACATGGAGTTTTCCCATACAGTATTGCCTGGTGGCGTACGGCCACAGCGTCAGCGGGCACCACATCTGTTTGGGGCAAGGCGATCTGCACCTTGCTGTGCTGGCACTGCCTGAGGCTGCAGGACTGCATTCCCCCTCTGATCTGCTGGCCCAGGAACAGGATCAGAGGTTGTGGAGTGTGACCCTGCATCCATAACCGCCAAAGGCGGAGTTGCCACCACTGACATCCCCATAGAGTTGGACAGAACAGCATCCCTGCCAGAAACACTCGCCTGCGACCGCACATAAGTCCCACTGTCCGATTCAGCACCTGAATCATAGAGGTCTGGGGAGGTGCACCCAGACACCCGTGGACAGTATGGTCTGCAGGAGGATAGGGTTTTCACCCACCACCACACCACGTCCTCCACTGGTGCCCGGTCGTGGCTGAGATTCCTCCTGGGTTTGCACCATCTCCTCCACCTCAACAGCATCAAGTGCGTCATCACCTGCAAAAACATGAAACACAACAAATTGAAACGGGCATGAGCACCAAAGAACACACATAGGCCTGACCAGGCAGAGATCCAGTACATGAATAACACATGTCCCACACGACCACAACCCCGGCATGCATGCACTGTCAGTGATTTGGAAGGGGAGGCAAAAAGCAGACACTGAGGACTCCAAGATGGAAAATCAACACGTGCTGCATGCTGGATAGCACTGGCATCACATATTAGCCTGTGAGTAGCATGGGCAATCCACATACATGACACATGCCAGCACACAGATGTCATGTAGCATAGCCATGGTACATTTGACAAGTACAGCCATATGTCAGTGAATGAGTACTATCACCCATCCATGTGAGATGGACATGAAATGAAAAATGCAAAATAGTGTGACAAAATATGCATTTGCCACACACTGCAACACATCCAGTGTGCAATAATACAGTGATGGCAGGCAGATGGATACATCAATGGTTGGTCACTTCAACATGACCGGAAACAACAATCATGTTCCACATTCAAACAGGCCCCAAAAATTAATGTGAGCAGGCCCTTACTCAATCAGCCTGAATGGTCAAATCATTCCCATAACAAGGTAATGAATGTGGGCCAATGTGGGTTGTAATCTATGACAGAAGCATGTCACATATGTGGCATTAGGGCTGAAAAATGTGTTGCAAAAATGGGAGGATTAGAACAATCGGGCTGAATGAACACTGAAAAGTCAGAACAATGTTGTTGCAAGATGACAGTTCAAGGGCAACTGCAGTAATGTGTCGCTAATTGGCTACTGTGGTCAGAAGGGATAGTCATACCCAAGTCCGGTGAATGGTTTGAAGGAAGCACATGGGTGACCCATACCAATCAGGAGTACACGCCCTCACCTGACACTCAATCATTACACATCACCCAAGAAACATTCACATGGATTACACACACTTGCATTGGCACTCACCGGACAATGCCTCATAATCTGGTAGGTCTCCCACGCCTTGGATCTGTTCCTATGTGACGAAGGTTCCAGCAACAGACTCATGGACAGTGAGTTGGTTGTCTCTGGTGGAGACCCACCGCCAGTCACCAGAGTAGAGGCATGATTGGAAGCCAGCTTGTTCTTTGCTCTGCGTTTCAGGTCATTCCACCGCTTTTAGCAATTATCAGCTGTGTGCCTCACAAATCCAAGGGCACTAATGTGGTCCGCGATGGTCTGCCAGTTGGCCCTACGTTGAGCAGTCGTAGTCTTACAGCCTGCAGTCACCAACATTTCGCGGCTATGTGCCGACACATAGGCCTCAAGTTCGGCGTCATTGAAGCTAGGCTTCCTTGACATGCCGGAGTCTGTAGAAGTGTATGGGGTCTCAGCCTGTAGTGCAAGAGCACCCTTCTTCTTGTAAGGTGGTGCGGATCCTGAGTGGCTTACGCCGCTCTGGTCAGTAGGGGCAGAAGCGCAGGTGGATTGGCTACTAGAAGCCTGTAAAGGCACAATGACTATAGGTCTTGGTGCAGGCATTGGCTGCAGGGTGATGTCGGCAGGGCCAGCGTCAGTGTGATGGACCTGGACCGACACTGTCCCGGCTGGGAGACTCGGAGCTGGGGTGGATTGAGCTGCAGCTGCCCCTGCAGCCTTCCCACCCTGGCTACTTGGGGCAGCAGATGACATTGCTGCCCCAGATCCACGTGGCCCGGTGACAGCAACTTTCACCGCCACACGTGGATTAGACTTGCTGACCTGGAAGTCAGCCTGGGAGTCATCCTGTGCCGGTTCAGGTGACAAAATGGGCCAGTCCAACAAGGGCTGAGATGGGATGGTGTTGGCTACGTTTCCCACAACCATTGGGGGGGCATAGGTGTCCCCGATTGGTCCTCCACACACGGGGCTCTAGGGGCACCCTGCAAATCCTGGCCATGTCCCCACCACGCCCACCTTTTGGAGGTCGGCCAGCTTTGCCTCCCAACCATGGCACTGATGTTGTTGTGCATATGGGAGTTGCAGTAAACAATTGTCCTGGGCAATTGGGGTGAAAGGGGTAGGGTACTAGGTGGAATTCATACCCTAGTGCTCTAGCAAGGCTGTATGTGACCCCTGGGGGAAGATGACGGGTCACGCAACACACAGGCATCCCAAAACAAAAGTACACGTGCACGCAACCCCTGGTAGATCACGTGCATGGAAAAATGAACCCAAACTGGCACCCCGAAACACAAAAATAAGCGTACGCGTGTTACACGCAGCCTGGGGTACGCGACACACGGGGCACCCACAGTTGGAAAATACGTGCGTGACTCACCGTCTGCCTTGAAAAAGACACGCGTTGGTAACACCCCCCCGCCAAAAGAAGAAAAGAACGCAGTCTGAGGAAACTGGGAGTACGAACTGGAAACCTTGTGAAGTAATCGCATGTGAACTGACAAGAAGTACAAGAAACACCCGCTCGCGCTCCACAAAAAGCATGTGAAAGAAAATAGCATGATACTCGTACCTTTTAAGCCAGCCCACACGTGCAACGCCACTTGCGCGCGAAGGCCCTTTCCTCCAGTAGCACGGGTGATGTGCAGTTTTCTCACGTGCTGAATCACAATGCACCTTTGTTGAGGGTAACGCCTGCGCGCCCAACGTCACTTACGCGCTAAGGGCCTTTCCTCGGATTTCATGCTGACGTGCACTTTTTTCACGTACCAAATCACTCCGTATCAAGCTGGCCACGCAAAAACACACAGAAGACCACGCTCCTGCCCAAAAGGCCATTTTCCTGCCCCCAAGAGCCCTGAGCACGTTTCCACCAGCCATCAGCTGCTGCCTTCCTTCTGCCCACGTGCCCTGCTATTTCGTGCCTGCACGTCAGCCATCTTCTGGGGTCCAGTTGCTGTGGCCACCCCTGCTGGAACAGAACACTCCCGACTGGGATACCATCGGTCCACAGCCCAGCCCCAGGACCCAGTTGCCCACCCACGCCTGCCTCGGGGGGTTGCCATGTCGGGGCAAACACCATCAGAGACCACTGGCGACCCGCAGCCAGAAAGGCAGAGAGCCACCAGCTTCAGTGAGAAGGAAGTTGGTGTTCTGGTGGAGCATGTCCTGGGGCATTATGATGCCCTCTTCGGAACATCACACTCCAACAAGGAAGGACGGGAGAGGATCTGGGAGGACGCAGTGGTTGCCATCAACGCGGAGGGGGTGGCAACCCGCGACATCAAGCACATCCTGAAGCGCTGGGAGGACTGCAGGTTCAGGACCCTCTACAAGGCCCATCGCCGCGCGAAGGCAGAGGATGCAGAGGGGTGCCGGGTCAGCATGAGCAACATCCAGATGAGGGTCCTGGAACACGTAGGCCCAGCGCTCCACGCCCAGATCCTTCGGAGGCAGACCTGTCTGGAGTTGAGCGGTAAGTGGCCAAGCATTGCTGTGTGAGACAGGGCATGTTGCAGTGTGCTGGTAGTCTGATACTTGCCTATATATGTGACATAGACCATGTATGGATGTGTGTGTAGGGACATCATGGTCATGCATGTGAGACCAGTAATGTGTGAACCACATGGATGGTGCATGTGTTCCAATGCAACATGGGGAGCTGTATGCGGAATGCACACATGAATGCATGCCAGTCAGTCTCTATTCTTGCACATGAAGGGGGGGGGTGAGGGGTGGGTGCTGCTCTCATGTACATGTATGGTGCACGTGTGAGTGTGTGTGTGTCTTTGAAACGCCATGGATGTATGACACATGTCTGTGATGAGTAGATTCACTCATGCAGTGCTGTCGCCGCTGTATCCACTGTGTCCATCCACTGTCTGTGGTGTACAAGCCATGATGCATGACCCTACGGTGATGTGTGTGCATGGGATCATTGTGAGCCATGATGCATGTGAGTTTGAAGGCAACATTTTAGTTAAAGAGGCCCTTGTACATGGATGCTGATGTTGATTGCAGGCGCTGTGCCTGTTTCTGCATGTGTGTTGCGTGCATTCACCCATGTATTGTGGAGGGACAGGATGGAAGTGACATTTGACAGAGCCACTCATGTGTTATTGCTTCCTGTCTAGGGGAATATTGTACTGTACCCTGATGCTTGTGTTCCAAGTCTCCCTCTATGCAGCGTCAAGTGAAGAAGAGGACGCTGTGGAGCCAAGCGGTGGGGATGCCTCCACCGGGCGGCGACGCAAGGCCCAGCCACCATCCCAGGAATTGCCATCATCCGGGAGCGAGTGGGCTGGTGCCGCGTCTGCCGCTACGGCTCTAGCGGAAAGGGCCGGGTGAGCCCCCACAGGGGCTTGCATTGGCAGAAGACGGTGTGGAGACATCCAGGTTGGTGGTCTCCACAGAGGAGGAGGAGCCCGCTACTGAGCCGCACATGGGGCTTGGTGGGGGTAGTACCACTGGTGCAAGTGGTGCGGGTCAGGAGGCAGCACAGGTCACCGCAGAGGGGCCTTTGCATGTCGCTGTCCTTAACCCTGTGACTGCTCCAGCAGGGATGCCCCGTCCCAGGCCCATCTGCAGGTAGGGAGGAGTGCCAATTCATCTGCCTTTCCACTACCTGCGGACAAGGGGGTCCCACGACCGTATGGGCTCCGTCCTGGTTGGTGTTGCGTTGTGCACGCGTGACATTCGTGATGACGTGGGTGCTTCCTGGGCGGAGCACGCACGCCATCATGAACAGCAGCGTTGCGACGTGGCACTGCTGGGAGGGGCCCTGGTTGGTGGGTTCCTACATGTGTGGCGCACTCTGGCGGACCTCTCCTCCTCTGTGGAGACTATGCGCCAGTCGTTCTCCCTGCCGTCTTCCGGTCCAGATTCCACTAGGGCCCCCTGTGAACCTGGCCTGACCAACACAGCTTGGTGGAGATCCCATCCCTGCCACAGTCTGGAGTTGGCGGTCCAGCAGGGGTGGACACCACAACAACTGGAGTCCAGCTGATGGAGGATGTGCAAGCATCATCAGACAGGGCACATGGACAGCAGCAGCAGCAGCAGGCTCTCGGTGGGAGCAATGATGGCTCGGGGTCATTGACATCAGAGGGGCAGGCATTGGCCAGAGGGCAGGAGGACCCTGGAATGGGTGTGTCTTCCGTGTGGCTGCGGTTGGGCCGGCATAGATGCGGAGCGGCAGCGGGCAGAAGAGGCACGGCTCACAATGGTCAGGGCGGAGAACTCCATGCAGAGGGCACTGAGGCGGGCCAAGTGCCTCAAGGCCAATCGCAGGGAGTTGGAGTCCAACATGGCATCGTTCCTGCAAACCCTCGGGGCCATGGAAGAGGACAGCCTCCAGGACATCGAGCAGGAGTTCGATGATGGCCTGGTAAATCGGAAAGTGAGCCGTCGGACTAGCCCGCCGCCATTGTATATAGTTTGTAGTTTTAGGTTTCCTTGATCTTTTTCATTCATTTGGGGCGCTTGGACTATTCCCCACCTTTTTGTATATAGTTCTTTATTAGGTCGTTTTTTTGCTAGGTTTCATTTCATTCGTTGGGCTCATGGACCCTGGATTACTTCTTTGTACATAGTTGAACAGTGGATTTATCTATTCTTATTTTTCTCACCATGGAGCAATGGATTTTGTTGTTTTAGTTTCCTTTGGATTTGCTTTGGTGGCAGGAGACTTTGGACACATTTTCATTTCGATTTATTTGGATTCAGACTTCATGTTTTTCTTTTTGTGTTTTGGACATGCTGCATTTCATCTTTTTTTTTTAAAACATTTTTTGTTTTCATTTGATTACATTCTTTTTGTGTTCAAAGTAATAAACCAAAATGTATTGATGTGTGGTATTCTCTCATTGGTTTCATGCATGTCACGGTGTAGGTTTTCACAATCATCATCATCAGCTGTGTGTGTGTGTGTGTGTGTGTGTGTGTGTGTGTGTGTGTGTGTGTGTGTGTGTGTGTGTGTGTGTGTGTGTGTGTGTGTGTGTGTGTGTGTGTGTGTGTGTGTGTGTGTGTGTGTGTGTGTGTGTGTGTGTGTGTGTGTCAGACATGTGTTGATGTACATTCTTGCCAGTTGGGTTGTATCATGCAATGGGCATTTCAATGTGGGGGTGTATGGGATACTTGGTTGGGTCTTTGCACAGGGGTGGCGTGCGGTGGGATTTGGGAGGCCATGAGGCCCATGATTGTGGATCATGATGACGTGTTGGGGGTGGGGGGTGCTGGGAGGTGCTGGGGGACATGAGTCGGGCCCTGAGCCTCACTGCTGGGTGGGTGGGGTGATGGGTGACATGAGATGGTGATCACTAATACAAGGTGACATGCGGGCTGGCTGTGGGGCATGCCCATGGTGGATAGGCTGCCTGCGGGACATGACCAGGGGTGCATGGTAGTCCTCTGTGGTGTGGGCTGCCTGCAGGGGCCGTGGAGGGGATAGAGGGCACACCTGGGAGGACCCACACTGCCAATTCACGTGTGGGACTCCCCGTGCACCCCACTGGATTAACGTACCCCTCTTTGACGGCTAAATAGCGTGTGAAATTCCCCGCGAACCCCAGTAATACACATACCCCGCTCGCACCGGGCCAATCGCGTGTGGAACTCCCCGCGAACCCCAGTAATACACGTACCCCGCTCGCACAGGGCCAATCACGTGTGATTCTCCTCGCAAACCCCAGTAATACACGTACCCTGCTCGCACTGGGCCAATCGCGTGTGATTCTCCCCGTGAACCCCAGTAATACACGTACCCCGCTCGCACAGGGCCAATCGCATGTGATTCTCACCGCGCAGGGGTGTACGTGTATTCGGAGGGGTACGCAGTGAGTTTTACAGGCGTTTTCGTGGTTGGGGGCCTGTATGCTGGTCCACTGGCCTGTGCGCCATGGATGGGATTTGTGCGCTGTGCATGGCGCACGGAGAGGGGTTAGGGGCGTAGCTGACGCTGCTGCAGGGTCGCTGCGCCACGGCTGGTAATGGATGTTAAAATCCATGAATACGCTGTGCGCGGAAATGGATTTTGGCGCACGCTGCTGGCGCCGACTGTTGCACGCACACACTGTGCGCCAGCAGCGTGCGCCACTTGTGCGCTGAATTCTATGAATTACCCCCTTTATGTTTTTCATTTCTACGACAAAGTTGGAGCCCGTGTGTATAATTGCAGAATTTGTACTTGGGCGTTTGCAAAATTCAACTCTATCTATATCCCTGTGACTGATAAATTGGGTAACTCCGAAAGCAAGACTAGAATAGCCAATCTATTCAATACAATGGCATTGTCATCCTTAAAACCACTCTTGATTAGGAATTTGTGGCAATTAGGCACTTGGTGTGAACCAGACACCTCCGGGTAACGATGCTTCTTGCTGCATGTATTATAATCAGATACCCAAGGGTCAGTAACTTCCTCTTTTGTGCCGTTGCCACATGCCCTCCTCAATAATCTATACACCTTTGATTTATGTGGATATGTGACCTGAGGGGGTCTATCCACCTCCAGTGGGGCACCCCTTGCTCCTCCTGTTTTGCAATCTAATAGCCAGGACGCACATCCTTGTTGACATCGCTGCTAACGCCACTCGGAATGCTGTAAACATTAGATTTTACCCGTACTGACGTGTGCAGCTTGGAAGCTCAAATGGACGAGTGAGCCAGTATTCTGTCATAAATCGTCATGTCTTTTGAAGTTGAATGCTTTGTGTGGGCCATCCACGATAAAGAAGCAGAGCCATTTGTAGCATCGTGGTGTGAGAAACTCAAGGGTGTCTCACCCGCTTGTCCTCAGGGGCTTGTCATCCAGGTGGCCAGGACACAGCCATCGCTTTAAGATCCAGTTCCTGGGGGTGGACCAGTGCAGGAGGATTACCTGGGTAAGGGGTCTTCGGGAGGCGGGGTGAGGCAGCTGATGGTGAGGTGGTATTACCCCCCTTTTTTCTTCAGAAAATCCTATAAAATAGGATGAGGTCCAACTCCCTCTCCCCCTCTCCCACAAATACTGGGCCGAGGAAGAGGATGACTAACTCTCTCACATTGTACTGGACATGTCCTGTTAAACGGGTAAGGCATAGTCAGGCACTTACACTAAGTGATACCAGTTAGCTCTTCTCACAAACCAATAAAAGGCAACACTTAAAGACGCACTCTGAGCAAGGTGGAACACGAGCACAAGCAGAACTTCCAGGACGAGGGCACATCTACTGGAGCAGAGCAACGGACCGAAAACCCCAAGGGTTCCCCACTGGAGGTTGTTGCCTCAGACAGACCGCGAAAGACACGTGGAGAAGGCCAGATCCCATAAGTGAAGATTGCATTGTGTTCCAAGTAAGCCAGCGACCCTCCCGGGTGAACGGCACAGTTGGGGAGGTGAGGCCAGGCCTGTGGTACTAACCTTGACTTGTGAATTGTAAATGGCACAGCAAGAAAGAAGCGCACACAGCCGGTGAGTTGGCAAGCAACCTGAGAGGATGGTTTGTGTTAAGGCGAATGAAGTAGCAACCTTGTATCACAAGTGAAGGCTGCACGTGTGTGGATGAGACGCAATAAAAGGCAGACCTGTGAATGAAGTTGGAAGAAAAAAGCAAATGTGAGATCAGCTATACTAAGTAACGGAGTGGTCCGGCAAAAGAAAGTAGCCCATTCGAAAGTCTCTGTGAAAGGTACATTGAAGTTCTAAAGCAAAAGGCGGCGAAAGCAAATTAAGTGAAAGTAACCGTGAACCTTGAGTCGAAGTGGCCCTGCAGTGGTCTAGTAAAACATCACGCACATTGGAAAGTCTTCAAAGGGGTCTGAGCGAGATTGAGGGAGACCCAAAGTACAATAAACTAGGGGAAGGTAGAACCCTTGCAAGTTTCTGTTGAACTGTGGTGTGAGAGGAAAAAGATGGCTCTTCGAGACCGTGCCAACAAAAATGGTACCACAAAATCTTGATTAATTTGCATAAATCAATTTTATTCACTGTATAGTGCCCTTGCGCTGACATGTTTCGGCTGATAACAGCCTTTTTCTAATTGGGGAATAGTAGTCATCTAATCAACTTTCATAAACACATTTTATGTGCCCAAACTAATTGTAATCACACTTGTATTAAGTATTTTGTAGACATAAATTGTCAAATGATCGTATTATATTTGTTGATTACAAATTATGTAGCCATTTATTGTTTATTAACAAAAAGACAGAAAAAATGGGGTCTTTAAAGGAAAGGATTGGTGACAAGTGAGAGAGTAGGAGAAATAGGCATATGGAAATGTTGGTTAGCAATTCTACAGAGCACGAATTGTATCTTCAATAAGTCTGGTTTAACTTGCAGATAGAATGTGTATATTTGCTTACTGTGGTTCTTATATTTCAAAGGATTGTTAGATACTTGTATCAAGGGTTGGATCCCCTTTGTTTCCTGTGAATGATAAACCCACCATTATTAAAATGTTTGATTATCGGGGTCCGATGAAGCACCCATTCGTGAGTTCCAGTATAGATATTGTTTGCATTCAATCTTAATGTTATTTTGTTAAGCACATCGGAATATTCGTGCACATGTAACATTCTCGCACCATTTTCATTCAACCTGCTTGTAAGCATGGCTGGTCTGATGCTGCAGTGAACTTTGAAATCCACGTTCGGAAACCCATTTCGAACTTGACTGTTTTATATGCTTTAAGACATATTCCGTGAAAATAATACAGATACATAAAAATAGGCAAGAATTACGTTGTAACAGCTTACCATGATTGTAATTTAAACTATTGTAACGCCCTCTACATAGGAGCCACCAAGCAAATCACCAACAAAATTCAGACACTTCAAAACAACGCCCTTAGGGCAGCACTCAATATTCCCAGGAGGGAACACATTTCCAATATCAGGAAATCCCATAACTGGCTCAGCACAACAGACAAAATCCTGCTTAAAGTAGCATCGCTCACCCACAAATGCCTGAATAATGCTGCCCCACGCTATCTGGCAGACAGAATATGCAAACACACCCCCATCAGACCCACCAGAACCTCCAATGCTAATCTGCTCACCGTCCCCAGGTTTAAACGCACCAAAATGGGTGGCAACAGCTTCCAGGTGAAAGCACCTCAACACTGGAACTCCCTACCACCATCGCTCAGAACTCCCCAACCTTACTCACTTTTTAGACGCAACTACATCCATTGGTTAAAGAACACGAACCACTAACACCTCCAACACCACACGGCTGCTCTCCGCGTTGCATGCTTTAAGTGAATCTGTAAATTTGTAATACTAAACTTGTATATATTTGTAATTCTTTAAATACATTTACTGCATTCTCTCCTGCCAAACTGTACACATGTTCCTTCATCGTCACACTGTAATTATGTAATGTAAAGTACAATTATGTAATGTAAAGTATAAGCAACCTGTAACCAAGCTTTGAATCACCTTGCTGCTCATGCGCCCTCATACCCTCGGGTCTGGTGCGCAATACAAATGAATAAACTAAACTAAAGTCTCATACGCGTCGGCTCTTAACACTCGGGAGCCCGGCGACATTGCTTTAATTATGTTTGGTTTCCTTAGTTACCAAATGCGAGGCTATCTCGTTGCTAACGCAACACATTTCGTATTAGATGGTCCTTTTTCTATTTCCGTGTGCTTTGTTTTGGAAACGCCAACTTAAGGCGGTGTGAAAGTGCATGAAAATGAGCATATTTTATCGTGCGATGGTTCGCCCCGCAGTGAAAAAGGTTTAAAATCCAGAATCATTGCTTAATAATTAAATCCGAAAGATAGTGGATTACAAAAGGAATAATTGGCAGAGTGACTGCCCATACATTAGCACTATCTATGCGTAGCTTGCTAGGGACGCCTACTTCTCTGGTTCTGAACAGTATGAATATTGTAGCAGTGACATGAGCATCCTGGTGCTCAGGCTAAAGACAGCTGTGATTATCGTGATACTTACATCATGTTATTGTCATCAGATATATGCGTAGGCTCAGGGTGTGCACATTGACTGTAATAGAAACCGATTCAACAATAGAAAATAAAGGGAATTTGCAACACTTTAAATGAACATAAACTTTTATGATATATTGCCATTATTCTATTCATGGTTAGGCTCATATTATATAATGTTGTATTGTGCTTGTAGTTGTAAAGGAAGAATGCCATCTCATTATCAGAATTCAACCCTGTCACGGTGGCATTTAAAAAACAAATAATTCTTGCTTCAGCTTGTCTCAATCTTATTAGTCTATCGCCCCCTCTTTTGCCTTGAGAAATATGTTGCAATCCTATGAATTGGATGGCTGCTTTGTCTTCCATCTGGTGGTGTCTCTGCCATTGGTGAGCTAATGGGAACTTCTGGTCCTGCTCGCAAATCCTTATGCAAAGCTCTCTTGGTACTGCCAATATGTTTTATGGCACTCGCAAACAATCCCATATACCACATATTTAGTTCTACAGTTGATTTCCTGTTTGATTTTAACGGTTCGTCCACCGATATCACTAAACTCCTTGGTTTGAACGTGTGCATATTTGCACATGGTGCAAATGCTGCATTTCCTAAATCCAATGCTAAATCCAATGTGATCTGCTTCAAGCCATGTTTTGTCTTTTTTTTTTTTCTTCTTTCACATCCGGTAATAATGATGGACTCACGATCCTTCTCAAAGTGTCTGCTCATTTGAATATCATTGTTGGTTTAGTTCCGATATAGTTCACAATATGTTCATCTAATCTGAGGAGGTACCAAGGTTTCTGCAGGACTCTGCGCAAGACATGATGATTCTGGCTGTATTTTGTAATAAATACTACTTGCGCTGTTTTGACCTTCTTTTTTTTATTCAAAAGTGTTTGATTGTTTCTTTCCCTTTGTAACATTGTATGCACTCTCTGTTGGATTTCGCATATCCCCGTTGTTTGAACCTGGTCTTCAAAAGAGTACATTCTTCCTCAAATTTGTCATCTTTCTGGCAATTTCGTCTGTCCCTTGTGTATTCACCAATTGGGATGTTGTTTATAGTTGGTCTAAAATGACAGCATGTAACGTGGAATTAACTTCTGTTTCCTTGCTGTATGTCCATGTCTCCAAACTCTGACCTTCTGCATGGATTGTAAGGTCTAGGAAGTGTAACTGTGTCTTGCCGCATTGACCTGTAAATTCAATAGTAAACTCGTTGGTGTTCAATCGATTAGTGAATTCGTGAAATTCTTCTGCTCCCTCCCAAATGAGAAGGACATTGTCAATATATTGCGTCCAAAGTCTGACCTTGTCTTTGTAATCTGGGTCTTTATACACAACATGGTCCTCAAACATGCCCATAAATAAGTTGGCCAGGGCTGGGGCGTATCTGATGCCCATGGCCACTCCCTTCGTCTGTTGGTATGTGCAGTCATTAAATGTGAAAATGTTGTGGTCCAAAGTTAATTGTAGCATTTCCTTCATCTGTATTTTCTTATAATATGACGCCAAGTCTTCCTTAAAAGCATACTAAATTGTGGTGATTGCCCATTTTGTATTGTATCGATGTATAAAGGTCCTTGATTTCTAAGGTGGCTAAATAGTATGTTTCATGCCATGCTACTGTCTTAAGAATGTTAATGACGCTAGTTGTGTCTCTCGGGTAAGATTTTACCTTGCTGGCTCTTGGTCTGAGGATGTTGTCCAAGTGTTGTGATATGTTCTCCAACGCCCATCCAATTCCACTGAGGATCGGTCTGCCCTCGGGAATTTGTTCGAATGCCTTTATGGATCTTTGGTAAGAAGTACATTGTTGGTATTTGATCATTAGGTAAGATCTTTCTTCGTCAGTGATTAGTCCCTTCGTATGCCAATTGGTAATGCACTGTTCAATTATCATCAAGCTAGGGTTCTCTGTTAAGGTTCTCTAGCATCCTGGTGATGTTAAATGGTTGGCGGCCATTTTTAGGCAGTCATCCCTATCCAACAATGTTCCCTTCTTTGTCTGCCTCCTTAATTGTTATTGTTGTGTCTTCTGCCAAACTTTTCAAGGCTTTTCTTTCTGCAGGTGTCAAATTGTCATTGGTACTTCTGTCTCCGCTTTTTTTTCTCTTTGAGATCATATGTAATTCATCCGTCACTGCTTTATAGAAAGTTTCAATCACATTATCTGCAGATAGTTATGGGACAAATTTTGACTTGTTCCTGGATTCTTTCAAAGTAAGATTATCAGGTCTGATATTGAGTTCTTGCAATAGGTTCCTCATTTCATAATCTTCAGTTTCTATTAATGAGCATAAGACAAGTGTCTTCAATTTCCTGGATGGTTAATTCACTGATTGGTACTGGAGTATTTATTTTAAATTGTTCTGGAGCTTTGGTGGCTAAATATATTTTTAATTTCAGTTTTCGAACAAATTTGAATAGATATATGTGCACATCAATGTGATTGTAATTGGCAGATGGTGCAAAGGAGAGTCCTTTATTGAGAACAGATCTTTCATCTTTGGTTATTGCCCGTTGGGAGAGAATGAGTACTAGATCATTCATTACTTGTTGCGATTTCACCTCTTTCGCGCTGACCTTTGTGTACCTTTTGTTGAAATTGGCCAATGCATCAGAGTTTCCAGTGTCTTCTACACCCCCCACCCCTCCTTCCTCTCCTCCAATTGCCATAGGTCCTGGGATCTGAAAACGGACCGTTTTTTTGTGGTAGGTTATTTTGGACATTCCTATTCCCCTTTTTATAGCGTTTGATTTGATTCATATAACTGCGTTGGTTCAAATCGCCGTTTTCCGATGGGTTTAGTTCCTCTTGATCCTGATTGTCTGTTTCCGAATCTGCATCTGAACTTGCAGTTGTCTTTGGTTAGAATTTTTTGATGAAGGTTTAGGGTTCTGATTGTATTTTGCCTGAATGTATATACTTGATGATCCTTGTAATCTTTCATCTCCATAGCACATGTATGAAGTATTTCGTAGACATAAATTGTCAAATGATATTATTATATTTGTTGATAACAATCTATGTAGCCATTCATTGTTTATTAACAAAAAGACAGAAAAAATGTTTTACATGCTTTAAGGCATATTCCGTGAAAATAATATAAAATGTAATCAACAAATATAATACTATCATTTGACAATTTACGTCTACGAAATACTTCATACATGTGTGATCACAATTAGTTTGGGCACATAAAATGTGTTTATGAATGTTGATTAGATGACGACTATGCCCTAATTTGAAAAAGGCTGTTATCAGCCAAAACACGTGTCAGCGCAAGGGCACTATATAGTGAATAAATTGATTTATGCAAATTAATCAAGTTTTTGTGGTGGTTTTTTTTTTTTTTTTTTTTTTTTGGGCACAGTCAATCTTTCCTGTTACTATTAGCGGTTTCTGGCTACGTTCGCTTCCTCTATCGAGACGTGACTCATCAGTTTTTATTAGAGACTAAATAAGAATTCGGTAGCTACTCGGTGCAAAAGGTCTACCAAGGAGTCGTTGTTTGACCAGCTTCCACCAAAGTCAGCCTCCACTTTATTCCCCTGTGCCTTGAGAGGTCTGAGTCTGGCAGAGCGGGACCTTTTGTGAACTTTACATTGGAATTACAATTTTGGAATCAAGAACAAGACTTTATGTGGAAGGCCAGACTGTTTTTGGAACTGCTTAGAGTGTTAGAAACCAAGCCAGAGTACGTCATCCTGCCTACAGGGACAGCCTTACTTCGTGAGGTGCAATGTGTGGAGGAGAGCTGGTTCAACTACATTTATTTGTTTGTACACTGATTTTTCCTTTGCATACATTTCTCCTTTTTACACTTTTTGTACAAGAGATAGGGCAGGCATTATGTTTTGTTAGCATAGGCCATTTTGATTGACGGATTCCACTAGGACTGTATTGTTTATCGTTTGATGGTCGAGACTACTCCCATGTTAGTTATAGGGCAAATATAGAGTTTCTCCCACCCCAACATTTTCAATAAAGGTTTTACAAATTGTATGCATTGTGTCATACTTGTGATAACATGCCTTCCGTACAGTGGTTCCTGGGACCTTCCTTTTGAATTATCCTTCACCAGAGTCCCGGCCGAGTATTACCGACACTCCCGGTTAGTCAGACCGGTCCAGTGATCTAGGAGACTGATGAACATTGTTGTGTACCAAATTGTTGTCTGCCGTTAGCCAGTCTTCCTGCCGAACCACAGCTAAACCACTATTAGTTTGAATCTCTATGGGGCTCGTTTGTAATGACATATGCAAGGTCAGGGTGTGTTTTTTGTTGCAGCTCACCCCTGGTGCCAAGGCTAGTTAAGTCTATTATTACTGTTGGTTTAATAAACATAGGAAACTTCTCTTGTTCGCTCCTTCCGTCACAGCTGTTTCCATACGGAGATACCCTCTGTCTCAGTATTGGCATCATTAACCACTCCAACAAAATCTGCAGTGTCGCTGCCACATGCCTGAATTTGTGGTAGTTCCCATTGTGTTGACGCTGAGGTTGTGGATGGCTGTGTTGTCATTCGTAAGTTGCCATTCATTTTGACCCTGTTTGCCTGTTGAACGACCGTTTTGTTGCTCTCACCCTCCTCTGAAAATCTTTACGCTGTCACTGCCGGGTGCAATTTTGTTGGCTTCCTGGGGCAGTTTAGCCAGAGGTTTCTTAAGGTGTACTTTTGTGCTATATTTGGTCATATTAGCTCTTTAATTGACAAATTTTTTGTTTTTTTTCTGGTGCATTTTATGGGCGGCATATAACATTTCTCAGGTCAAACCTTTTCCGATAAGTCACATTTGCTCCGTGTTGACCCGTTAATGGGAGAAGCTGTTTGGCCAGGAAGCTGGTTACCCAACTCCTTAGTGTGCAGCTGACTTTACCCCATCCCGTCTTGTACCAACAATGATGTTTTACCAGTAGGACCCAGTGACACTACCATATTTCGGATAAATCATTCATCCAGATTGGTTATGTCCCCTGCCGCCGTCCTGGTAGCGAAAGGGTTTCCAGAATTTTGTATCGTCTGGACAGCTTGTGACAAATTCGACTGGCCCTGTTGTTGGAACGTAATTCAGCCTCGTTTGTAACCGTCTATTTTCTTTGGATTAGACCTAAGGTAATAGTATTCATTTGCACTTCTGCTTCTGGACCTTCAAACGATGAAACAAATGAGGGAAGTACGTAATTCAGAGCAATTGGAGGCTTTTCCAGAGTTCACTTCATCCCTGGTTGTATCTGCGATATATAACGGTTTCTGTGTGATTGTGGGAGGGGGGAGAGAAAGACTTCTTATTTCTTTTGAATGGGGAGTCGAAACATAAGAAGAAATTGAAGTATCTATTTCACCGTCATCTTCGTCTTTGAAATACACGGAAGACTGTACTTTGATTGCCATCCTAGGTATTTCCCCTCCATTGTCCAATAGTTATTCAGTTGCTGCGTCAATCATTAGATATCCATGCACATCCAGACTTGTCTCAATTTTACCAAGTTCGATGGGTATGTTCGCGGGCAAGTTAACTTCAATTCCAGAGACACTAGCACAAGTTAGCATAGTAGGACTGGCTGATTCCACCATTCCACAAGGAGATAACGGTAAGGTCAGCACTCATGACATTTCGAAAATGTCATCTGCTATTGATTTGTCCAACTGTTTAGATAAGCTACGCAGCACATGCATTGCCCAAAAGTCAAAGGAATAAGTACTTAGTACAGACGCCGACTGCCCACAGTCCCGTTGAACTGCAGATCTGCTATTTGACTTTGCTGCAGACTTCGCTCACGCTTGTTTGTGGCTTCAGTATCTTCCAACCACAAGAGTTAATGTTATACCGCGCACCGTCACCACTGCTGTGGTCCACAGGCGCTCAGTTTTGCACATTGAGCATCCGCTGCTCCTAGATGTGATTAGGAGATTAGCAGAAGGAAACGAGGGTCGACATAACGCCAGCTGTCATTATTTCACAAGCAGTAAATACTGCAGAACTGCTACTCTACTTTGCTGCTGACATCACCAGCTTTGCCAGACTTTTAGGATGCAGCTAACTTCTAAGCTGCATGTTTAAAGAGGCTCTCAATGTGGAGCAATCTCAGTAGGGTCTGGTACTTTGCAGCACTGTGCATTTAACATTGCATATAATGTTCAAAGCTACCTGCTTGCAGGGGCTACTAATGAGCAATGCTGCCAGTCCATATTGGTAAGTGCATAGAGATATCTTTGTGCAGAGAAACATAAATGTGAAGCAGAGGAGAGATGGTTACAGAGAACAAGGACTGAATTGACAAAGGTGATGAGGAGAGGTAGGTACTGAAGGAGAAGGGAGGGAGAGAGACAGAGACAGAGTGAGACTGACTCTAGCGTCCGAGCAAGGACAGGGGGAGGGGGGTGGGGGGGGAGTGACAGTTGTATACAGGAATGCCAAGAGTAGTGCCAAGAGCCAGACTGTAAACAAGAAGGGGGCGGCGGAAGGGTTAAATGGTGTTAAACTAGAGATGGTCAACCGATTGAGCCACACAGAATAGGAGAAAGGCATGACCAACATCTACATAACTGGATTTGCACATATAGGTAAATAGAATATACCTCATCATTCAGGCATGGATGGCACTCCATGGTCTATGCCTGAATGATGACAAAACAGAACTCATTATTTTGGGCACCACAACTAATATTAGCAAACTTGGCCACAAATGCACCTCCTTCGACATAGATGGCAATACGATCAAGGTCGCCAAGGAGGTAAAAACGTAGGCTTTTATCTGGACTCCAGTCTCACCGTGGCGAAACAGGCGAGTGCTATGGCATCCTCCACTGATTAGATCAGCCAGACCTTTTCTCTCAACAAGTAGCTGTACCACATTAGCCAGAGCACTTGTGTTGTCCAAATTGGACTACTGCAATGCCCTATACCTTGGCTCTAATAAATACATTACCAGTAAAATTCAAATTCTGCAAAATAACGCCTTGAGAGCAGCTCTAGGAATAACTTAAAAAAAAAAAAAAATATATATATATATCTATCTGAGGTAAGGAGGCAGACTGTCTCTCTACCATTGACAACATTAGACTAAATTAAAATTGCCTCATTAAACTTCAAGTGTCTAAACAACACGGCACCTCGCTACTTAATAGACAAGGCTTATAGGCTTATAGAAAGCCATCCCTCCGACCTACCAGAACTGCCAATACTAATTGCTTGACAGTCCCTACTTTCAAAATGACCAAAGTTGGCGGCAACAGCTTCCCAGTTAAAGCTGCCCAACTCTGGAACTCCCTTTCCCCTTCTCTAAGAGTAGACCAAGCTTACTCCAACTTTAGACTGAACGTTATCAACTGGTTCAAAGAAAATGACTACTAACACTAATATGGCCCTTTCGCCTCGCTTATTGCCCTGTTCTACTTATATGGCTCACTCTCTCGCCTACCCAATTGTGTATAGATGTACTGTATATAGCTACTGCACTTCTGTAATATACTGTCTCCCATAACCATGCATTTGTTAATTTATATCCTGTAACATATGCAATGTATACTTTACTTTTTTGCTTGTCACTACCATTTAACTGTACTTCTCATTGTATTTTTGTCACTACTTTCTAATTGTACCTTAATTGTATTTTTGTACTGCATTTTTGTAACCTTGTAAGCTGAAAATATCCTTGTTCCTGCGCCCTGATACCTTCGGGTCTGGTGCACATTATGAATGAAATAAACATAGCTGCACCCATCCTTTCAGGGTGACAATATTTCTGCCAATGCTGATGTTGGCATGTCATCCACCACTAGGACCTAAAAATGCAGATACCTGCACTGTAAGATGAAGTTGCTTTGCTGACACTTGGGCTATACCTGTATTATGTAAGAAGTGCGGCACTGGAGTGTATGCTCTTGGTTCCCTGCTAGTGTAGTTCTCTGTGAAAGAAGCTGATAAAGGGTAACGTGTCTTTCGAAAACATCTGAACTTCTAGACAATTTGACCCTCAAACTGTTCTTGAGTTCGAACTTGCAAAAATAACTGCAAAAACATCATTACAGTGTCTAGGCACAGACATTCAAAAACCTGACCCCTCCCACTCTCTACTGGTCTCCCTCAGCTGAAAACACTCCCAAGGCAAAAAGGTCAATGGTGCTCAGCTGGCTTTGATCCTTTGCTTCACAGGCATTAAACTCCATTCAGGGGAGGCAGCATTCTGTTTACCAGAGTTTTTTTTTTATTATTTTTTTTTATTAAATCCCACCCACAATTAAGTTCACAAATAAAGATTTGGGATCTACCTAATGTAATTTTGCAATTGTCATTGTACTGAATTGTCTTATTGATGTCAATCAACTGTCTGCTGCCATCTAGAAGGCATTTAGAAAAGTGAAACAATCCTGCTCGCCAACAAGGCTGAGCAAGCTGTAAATGCTACACACCCCTACTAAAAATAGCTCGACTATCCAAGTGTGCGATTTAATTTAGCAAGCCCTCAGGATAGACTATATCCTGATGGCTGTTAGAATGAGGAGCTGTATCGACTGGTCCAGGGTAGCGCCGGACCATGATCTAGTGTGACTAGAGGTGGGTGATGGGTGGGGCCCAATGCGGAAAGGAAGGTGGAAGTGTAACTACTGCCCCTAAAGGATAAGGAGATCCCTCTTGTCTTCTTAGGGAGATCAAAGAGTATTTTGAATGTAACGCTAATTGGGAAGATGGCCCGCACACGCTGTGGGAAGGTTTCAAGGCAACAATCCGGGGGGTGTAAAGGGCAGGCTTGGGGGGTGGGGGGCTGCTAATCTGGATTGGGTCAAAAAAGAAAAGGGCGAGGCTATGGAAGGAAGATGACCTGAGGGCAAATATTGAGGTGGGCAGGTTTGTGTGGTATTAAGTATCCAAGGGTTCCACCCACCCTCCCGAGGAATTATGGAGGACTTGGATTGTCCAATTTCTCACAATATTCTAGAGCTGCCCAATTGAGTTCTTCTTGAAAACATGAGGGGGGATGATGGAGAGAAAATGGATATACAACCAGCAAAGGTGAGAGATTTGTTATGGGCTCCAATCAAAGACTTGCCCGGTTGCCTTGGAGATCACCCAATTTTGGGGGTGTTGTGGTACTTGTGGAGACAGTTTAAGCTTGACGACAATCTCACCTCATGGCCCTCACCCATGACATCAGTGTGGGGGTGCCCCCCATTGACTTAGCTCGTCAAGACCTTCGGTGTGCTCATCAGTGGTCTGCAAAGGGTGGGGCAAATGTTTAAAGAAGAGGTTTTACTGCATTATAACTCTATTACTGAAGCCCTGGGTCTTGACAAAAGTTATGTTTTTGATCATCTACCCCTTGGAGGCCTATTCATGGACCGGAAATAGGAGAATAAGTTGAATCCTCCACAAACCCCCTTCGAGAATAGATGCCTCTACAGGTAGGGTATCCTTTAAAGGCTTTATAGGGTATCGATCACAGCACACTTGACTGGGAGACAACATCTTAAACAGTACTAGGAGGAGTTTGGAGCAGAGGAGATTTCTGAGGAGAGGAGGAAGAAAATATTCCAAATAAAATTTCACGGAAACCGGTTTACTGCTTTAATGGAGTATAACTTTAAAATGCTACATGGCTGGCCCTATGACCAATTAAAACTATACAAAATGTTTGCAGGCATCTCCCGACTCAGTCCAAGGGAATGTGGGAAGGTAGACTCCCTATCCCATATGTTGTCGTATTGCCCAAAAATAATTTACTGGGGTGAGCTCCTGACTTGGATTGCAGAACTGATGGATGAACGCCTTCTACTCGACCCTCTGCAAATACTGTAGGAGTTGCGCCTGAAGACGAGGACCTGTATCGCTACCCTAGAATCTGGGAGGCTATGTTCAGGGCAGGAAGGGTGGCAGTGGCCCAGAGATGGAAGGGAGCTGGGCTTCCAGAAAATCAGAATGGTTAACAAAACTCAGAAATGTTTAGGCTAGAGAAACTCACGGCTGTGGTCAACTACTATATGGGTTCATTTTGAGAGGTATGGGGCCTGCAAATGGCGAAATGGGGTTTGGATGTACATTAGGAGTTTGCCAGGATCTCCTACGCAGGGAACCGGAAAAATTTCTCTTCTATGATGTTTAACAAAGGTGGAGCGTATGGCGGAGTTGAGATTTTCTTGAAGGGTCCTGTGAAATCACTTTTGAGGGGAGGAAGGTAACATGAGGAGGAGGCACTAGATATGTATGAGGGAATTGGAAAATTGTGAGGAGGGGGAGGCCTTGAGTCGAGGTGGGGGAGCAATGTTTGATTTCATAAAGCCTACAGACCATGTAATTAAACCTACATTATCAGGATCACCTGTACCAGTTTGAGGGCAGGGGAGGGGGTTTGGAGAAAAGCTGTTGAAGTGAAGTTGTTATGGAATTATGCTTCTTTTTTGCAAATCCTTAAAAAATCTAAAGTAAAAGAAAATGGAGAATATTGGTCACTTTCCACTGGTACCATCACTTCCAAATCATTGCTTCTCCATCAGTTACAACAGTGTCAGTAATAAATTGGGCCATTCAATGACTGTGCAAAGGTATTTATTGTTCGCATATCCAAAGTGGTATGACCATTTACAACAATGAGCAAGTAGTCCATTAATAATTGTTTCAGAGTTTTGCCCTGATTACTGGTAAAATAAACTCTGGAAATTATTTCCAGGGTACCGTGTTACGAATATGAGGTTGTGATACCTTTTCCATGGGGCCAGGTCGGTGCGTCCACATTACAATAGTCCCTGGAGGTGGGGGGGCGTCACACTAAGGGAGGCTCACATGGGGGAGGAAGCCCCATATGGGATTGGGGACAAAACGCAGTATTCCCCGCGTCGGTACACCTACACTCTTCTACAATGCTAAATCCTACTTCCCCCTACTTTTGATGGGGTCAATATGTGGTATTGGCAACTTAGAAAACCATATATAAGTTAAAAACCTCAAAGAATGCAAAATATGCTGCATACAACTCTTATTTCAAATATTGGGAGACTTGATATGCTACACAAATGTAAAATGTCAGAGAATACCAAGTATGCAGAATATTGCTCTATTTGGAGAACTGAGTAGATGCCCAGGAATCAAAGGATCACTCTGGCGAAGCAGTGCAAGTGTCCGAGACCGAGTAACGACAGAATGGAGTCGATGGGTGATCACCTCCTGTCTGTACCCTAGTCTTTACAACACATAAATGACCGAAGGATAATTATTCAAGGGTAATTCCTACAGCTAGATCCCTAGCAATATTTGATTAGCCCGATGTGTGAGGAACCTTCTACAGAGTCAAAGCCAGCCCTAGTTTGCCCTGGTGTGCCGCCTACAAAAGAGGTGTAGAGGTCCTGACCCTTTCCTCTCTCACTACTTTGTACTGCCTCCAGAGTGTGTGTCTTATCAAGATTGATTCTGTGGCCAATATGGTCAAAGAATAGTTAAAAAGCTCGTTTTCTATTCAACAGACAGTTGGTTAGATATAAATAGCTGTGATAGTTTCCTTATACGAGCTCCTTTAATCAATGTATGTGGGGTATCGGAGTATGGGTTATCAATCCAGTACTGCTTAAGTGAAAGTCAACCGGTTTCAGCGGGACTGGTTAGTGGCTGCTTTCTTCAGGACGAATACTTATTAATGTTGTATTCTGCGTGCGATAATAAATTCCTTAAATTTCAACATGGAAAGGTGCAGAGTGCTACTTATGCATTGTTTGGGACAGTGCTCCAGATAAGATTTGGAAGTGGGAGTATTTTTACTCCCCATTTTTTTAAAGTTGGGAGTAAAATGGTTTTTTAGGGCATAACAATGGATGTTCAGTTCCCAATGAGAGTGTTTTATAAGCCAGTAAATGTTTAAACATAAATGTTTTTGTAATAAGTATTTCTTTGCACCTAGTTATTCATGAACCTAAAAAATACAGGTTTACTTCTTCCAATCCGTTATAATAGTTTATTTCTGTGGTATAACATGCACTACTTGTCCAAACATATACATGGAGCTGTGACGGCGAAAGATAGGAGCACAAGATTCTAAATGTCTTTTTCCTATTTTTTTGTTGGGAGTATTTCTACTCCTTTTTTTTTTTTTTTTCTTTTTTGGGGGGCGTATTTGCCTATTTTTATGGTGTGAAAGTGGTTGATACACCACTTATCTGTACCACTTATCTGTATGTCTGGTTTGGGCTATGAAGGCGGAAGAATCTTAAAGCATCCCCGCACTCCCCGACTCGCCTTCCCTCACACAAGCAGCTGGTGAAGAGTGAGAGGTTCCCACTCCATATGAGATGATTTTAAAAAAAAACTTGATAAACGTTATGAAAAACGCCTGGGTATTGTTACAACAGTACCATTTCAGCACAAGAGAATGTGCAAAAGGTGAATCCATTGAAACATTTATTACAGCACTTAGAGAATTGGCTAGTACCTGTAACGTTGGCTCATCCTATGATGAGCGATTACGTGATCCATTTATGCTAAAGTTGAGGGAGGAAATATGTGAGAAGTGAGACCCGTCTTTAGATGAGGCTTTGGACATTGCCAAAAGAATTGAACATATGATGGCATGTGTCGAACAGCTAGAAACGGACTAAAGAGACTATTTGTGCCATTTCCCCCTCCTGAACCAAAGAAACGTGTCTAGAAAAAAATATTCCAGTAGGTCTGACAAAAAACCTACTGGTCCCAAACCCTCTTCCACCAAGCAATGTTTCAGATGTGGTAGCTCCTCACACTTGGCGAATAATGTATCCTGCCCTGCATTTAATGCACAGTGTGGGAAATGTGGTAGAAAAGGCCATTCACCAAATATTGTCACAACCTGGCTAAGAAAGTTGTAAATGAGATTAATGGTAATACTGAAAATGGAGCTTCAGAGGGGCTGTCCCCTGGTGTCCCTTGGTCAGTATGCAATGTTGAGTCTAACATGGGTGGAAAATCGCACTCAATAGTATGTCACTGAAATTAAAGTTAAAATGCTCAATGACTCAGGCTATACCATAATAAAAAGGGAAACTAGATGCTCACATGTTAGAGCACATGCTTATGGAGACTCGAGAATTACAATGCTAGACTGGTTTCATGTTATTAAATGTAAAGGCAAGATCACAAAAAAAAGCTAAATGTCTGACAAAGGAGGCTGCCTGCTGGTGTGGTTTCAACAAATGGATATGGGTTTGACCATTAATCCCAAAGAACCGGGGTGTGTTTCCACCATATCCACCACCCCAAAAGAAAACATAAGATGTATTTAGAAAGTGTGCTTGAAAGGCAAATGCCATAGAATTAAGTTAAATAAGGGTTCTATTGCTGTTAGTGCAATTGGAACAGATCTTGCTTTAGCGATAAGAGATGTCACCAAAGAGATCAACAGATTAATTGAGAGAGACATTATTGAACCCATGGTGTTCTTTAGTGGTAGTGAGAAAACCTAATGGCACTGCCCGCTTATGTGTAGACCTCGGCGCACTCAACAAATGTGTGATATTAGACCGCTTTCTCCTGCCAAATACATTGGAAATGGTCAGCATCACTGAAGGAGCTAAAGTTTTCTCCACTCTTGATTTGGCCTCTGCCTGTCATTGGATACCATTAAACCACAAATCCAGTAGTCTCACCACATAAGGTGGTACTTTCCAGTTTAAGAGACGTGTTGCATATATACGGGCAGCTTTGTCCCAGTAATCCAACGTAGCTCTGGTTATTGGGAGTCAACGGTCCTCCTGTTTTATCGCCACCCGGGAGCGCCAGCAACATTGATGCACAGGGGCCCCCAGGATGTTCCTGTTGTATATCTGCCCAATATTTGGGATGTTGTGTGGTTGCCTGGCTTTCTAATATTGGTGTAAGTTGGGCCCCATATAGATAGCTCGCGATGTACGGTACGGCTAATCCACCTTTTTGTCCTTCACTGCCATAAGTGTGCGCCTTCGACACTGGGGCATTTTTTTGGCCCAAATCTAAACATGTGACATCGTAGCTCTTTGAGCACTGTCTGTGAAATTCAGATTGGAAATGCCTGGAATATATGTAACGGCTGCGCTAGCAAGGTCATCTTGACCACCGTTATTCTCTCCAACCAAGATATTTTGAAAGTCTAATGCACCAGATCTTGTTTAGCCAAAGCGGAGAGTGAAGGATATTGGCCATGCCCAGATATTTCAAGGCGCCCGAAGCCCATGAGAATGGAAAAGCGGCCTTCAACTGAGCAATTCTCTCTGGTGTTTCCGAGACATTAAGAATGGCAGACTTCATATAATTGATCTTAAACCCCAAGACACTATGGAATGTTTCCAACAATTAGACTGTGGGGCAAGGTCTGGGAGTTGCGCATATAGAAAAGGAGATCATCAGCATATAATGCTGTCTTGTGCTGATATCCGGCAATGTTTTGTCCATGTATGTCTTGAGGGGAATTGACCAAACGCGCCAGCAGTTCCATAGAAAAAGCGAGGATAGCGGACGTCCCTGCCGGGCGCCCCTCTGCAGACTCACTGGGTCTAATAAAACGCCATTCATTTTCATCCAAGTAGATGGGAGCACAACATTAGCCAGTACCTGTTTGAATAAAATGAGGCCAAATCCAAACCCTTCTTATACTTTTGACAGATATGTCCAATCTATTTGATCAAATGCTTTTTCAGTGTCTAGAGAGAGTAGGGTCATTTCCCGCTTATGCCTCTGTGCCCAGGGCAGGGCATCGACAGTGCAACGAATATTGTCAAATGTTTTTCGTCCTGGGACAAACCCTGTTTGGTCCCCACCTACCACTCCGTGGGAGCACTATAGCTAAGCGTGCGGCCAAGATTTTCCAATTGATAGTGTCCTGATGGAGGAACACAATTGGCCTAAAAGAGGACCGTAGAGTGAGGTCCTTACCCGGTTTACCTATTAATGTGTCGATTCCCCCACAGAGGTACCGCTGGGTTTGCCGCTGATCTGGGCCCTGTGTCGGGCAAAAGGCGATCGCCATCACCATTGGCTTCCATGGTGAGTAACAACAAATGGGTCTAATTCAAAGATAAAGTCCCCAAACCCGGCAAAACTGTGTCTGCGGATAAGCCGACAAAGGACAAGTCTGGAGAGGACTCTTCGAAGCTGGCTAAGACCTTGCAGCATACTGGTCAACTGTCAACAACTGCATGGTCTACCTCATTGTCAATGGGTCAAAGGCTGCTACGATCGCGCTGAAGGAGAGTGGATCTGCAAAGGAAGTGGAGGCCACTCCAGGGCTGTCCTTCCACCCACCCCTTCCCCCCCCACCCCAAAGAGGTGAGATACGTCAGTGACGGCAACTAAGGCAGTGTCCAATTCAGGGTCACGGAAAGACCTGGTGACTGCACACACCCAGCAACCTCCTGAGAAGGAGAGACCGTCCATCCGGGGGAACTCCCTCCTCCCCTGCCCCCGGGGGAACGTGAACCAGCATGCTGTTCCGGATAGGCCGGAGTAGATCAGTACCGACGGGGATAATGATCTGCAGGACGATTGCTACACGGACCACAAAGGGTTCCCTGCTCGCAATGGGAAGCATGTTAGCCCAGACCCAACGCTGATGCCTCCTTTCACCCGTAGGCATAGGGGCATGGCGCTGGACATTCTAACAACCCTGCACACGCTGATCTCTTGAGATCCAGCAGAGGATGCCGCCACCGGGACCTACACCTTCATGGGACTCGCAGGAGCCTCCAAGGCTAAGCTCTCCCCCAGTGGAAGAAAAAGGCCAAGGTTCCTCCACCAATTTATCTCAAAGACCTCACATAGAGCTCTGTACACAGGCACAGCTACCTCGGCTTCCGGGCCCAGATGAGGACGACTACTTAATCGCAGCTGACGGAGAAACACTGCATGCAGACAAGACCCATAGGGCCTCTCCACCCCATGAAGTTGGATCCTTTCATTCTATCATATCTAGGGCCTCTGAGCTGTTTCAGTTAGTCCCTGAGGAGACCAAGAAAAAAGGCTTCCTGTACCAAAGGCGCAAGTCTAGAAGAAAGACCATGTCTGTTCCCTTCCTAGACGACATCTGGGAGGAAGGCCTTGCTCTAATGAGAAACCAGAGTACGGCCTGACCAAGCAGGACCGGTTGGAGAAAAAGGACAGGGTTCCAGATTCGGATCCTCAGTGCTGAAGGTCTCGACCTTCGCCTGATTTGGAGGTCTCGGCCGCAGCCAGGAAGCGTTTGGCGAACCAGTCATCAGCGGCCATGGTACTTCCAAACCAGGAAGGGAAGAAGCTGGATGCAATGGGAAAGAAGATAATTTCTACAGCAGCCACTACCATCAAGGCAGCTAACGCCTTAGCCATTTTGTGCCGATATGACTGGGAACTATGGTACAAGTTCGGTCCTATGCTGTACTTCCTGCCCGAAGACCAGGTTGAGGCGCTAGAGCTCTTTCAAGAGGGGGGAGGGGGCCTCGGATCACACCATCACAGTGGCGATGGACATCCCCATCTGGCAGAAACCTGCATCTGCGAACGGGGTGTCCCTGCGCCAAGGTTGGTTGAAGACGTCAAACCACTGCCAGGATGTTCAAGCTAAGGTGCTAGATATGCTGTACGACGGGGGAAGAACCTCTTCAGAAAGGCAGTCGATGAGTTTTTACAGGCGATCAACTGACACAGATGGCATGCTCCCTGGGAATGATGCAGCAGTGACTGTTGTCCTTTCGCTCTTCCAGAGGAAAAGCAGGAAGATCCTCCAAGGGTTATAATGCCACGTATGGTAGCATCCACGCTCCTCCTCTCAGGAAGCATACAGGGGTATCTCTTGGCAGCGTAGGACAGGGGTAGCGCTACTTCATCTATCAAACAACCCCCCGCCCCCAGCAGGCCTGAACTGGCCGTGGCCTCATCGTGGCCTCGGGCCATCACTTATGCACCCTGGTGGGAGGCCGGCTGGCGAAGTTAGTTAGTGAGCATGTGGGAAAAGATCACCATGGACAGATGGGTGCCTGACGCTCTCGGACAGGGGCACACCTTGGAGTTCCAACACAGGTATCCTCGTGTTCCACAAGAGGTGCAGGCAATGTTACAGAAGAGGGTAATATAACCCGTCCCCAGCATTTCCAGGGCTCCGGAGCATACTCCAGATACTTTCTGGTTCGAAAGAAAATGTGGGGGGTAGTGGGGGTGGAGACCGATCTTAGTTGTTTCAACAAGTACTTGAAGTCCCAAAAGTTACATTGCAACACGTGCTCGGCCAGCTGGAGCAAGGAGATTTTCAGACATCATTGGATCTGGAGGATGCCTACTTGCACATCCCCATTCACAAGAAACACTGCAAATTCCTAAGATTCATGGTTCAAGGTTAGCGTTACCAGTTCAAGGCCCTGCCTTTTGGCCTGAAATCGGCCCAGAGGATTTTTATTAAGTGCATGATCGCAATGGTGGCACATCTTCGTCTACAAGGAATCCATGTATACCTCCACATATACCCCTACCTGGATGGCTGGCTTGTGTGTTCCCGCTCGCACACATTGAAGACCATACGTCTGCTGATTGAGTTGGGGGTTCTCTTGCTTGACGACATCTCGGGATGCGCTGTTTCTAGGTGCCCGACGCAACACAGTGACGTGGTTGGCATCGCCTCGGAGGAGGGGGTGAAAGCCATATAAGGCAAAGTACAGCTCTTGTCATCGGTTCAGTCCATCAAGTCGCTGCTGGGCATGATGTCGTCCTGCATTAGCCTTATTTTGCCTGTGCAGGCTTCACATGAGACCTGAGTTCCTGGATTCAAGGTGGATGCAGGTGTTGGGTAACTTTGCAGACAAGATCTCGCTCAACGAGGAGTTCCGTCGGGTGATCGTGGTGGGGCGTACGGCCACATATCATCCAGGGAGCTCAGTTTAATGTTCCTCCTTACCAGGAGACAGTCACCACAGACACCTCTGGTGGGATGGGGTGCCCACAGTAGGCAGTTGCACGCCAGAGGCCTCTGGCAACCGGATGAAGAGGATCTCCACATCAAACGTCCTGGAACTTAAGGCAGTATTCTGGGGGTATTTTTTTTCTTTTCCTTGATTTCTTGTTGTTGAAGGGCAAGGTGGTTGAGTATCTTTACAGACACCACCACCATGTTCTACCTCCGGAAACAGGGGGTGCCCGGGAGGGAACACTCACTGGCGCTTTCCAAGTAGGCCCAGGACCTGTGGCAGTGGCCATTTTGTCAAGGCCTGTTTCACCTAGCGCATTCTCGTTCATGTGGGAGGGACGGTTCCTGTATGACTTTCCTTCGTTCCACTCCCCTTGTGTGATCAACACACTGACAGTGCCACTGCAGGTTAATACTCGTTGCTCCAGCGTGGCTGAGGCAAATATGGTATCCGGACTTGCTACGGCCGTCAGTGGCCCCATCAGTCTGGCTAATGCTGTGCCCTGATCTTCTCGCCAGGAAAGGGGGGTGGTGGGGGGGGCGATTCTGCCTCACGACCCAAAGTGAATCTGAGAGCATGCCTCCTGCAGCCCTAGAGTTTGGAGGTTATGCTTTACCCACAGAATGTAAGGACATCCTGGCCAGGCCCACAGCCTCATCAACGTTGAAGTGCTACGGTCTTAATGGAAATGCTTCTTTGTGTGGTGCTGGACACAGATTACCCCTCTGGGTGTCACGGCTCCGCAACTTCCACCATACTTGTTCTGCTCGGCCCAAGCGACACTGGCTCACACCTCTATTGAGGTGCATTTCGCTGCCATATCCAAGTAAACCAGGTCTGCAGGCAGACCTTTGCTGTCATTTCACAGGCTTGTCAAGGAGTTCCTCAAGGGACTTTTCAGGACTTTCCCCGCTGGTGAAGGCTCCTGCCTCGGCTTGGGAGCTCAATGTGGTGCTTAAGCTCATCGGAGCGCCCTTTAAACCTATGCATTGGCCCCGCTCAAGTTTCTCTCGTGGAAGACTGCTTTCCTTGTGGCTATTACCTCGGCCAGGCGGATCAGGGAGATTCAGGCCCTGTCTTGCAAGCAGCCTTACTTGTCTTTCCACGCTTTAAAGGTGGTACTGCGTGGACGCCCCACCGTTATGCCAAAGGTACCGTCGGAATTCCTCAACAAACCTTTGTTGTTGCCTGTTTTCTTTCGGAATCCGTAGTCAGCGGAAAGGGCCTTGCATTCACTGGACATTGCTTGTGCCTTGAAGTTTTATGTGGCACGAACAAAGAATTTTCGAAAGACTCAGTCATTCATCAGTCATTCATCAACTTTGGACTTGTAAATCAAGGGAAGTCCTTGTTAAGGCGTCTCATTTCCAGGTTGCTCTCCGGCTGCATCATGCACTGTCATCAACTGGCTGGCAGACCGCTGCCATACCGGCCGAGCGCCCACTCCACCAGAGCCATCGCAGCAATGACTGCATTTTTCTTTTGTGGGCTCCTGCTCGGCATCTGCAGGGCTGCTACATGGAGTTCCACGCACACCTCCACAAGGTTCTACTGCGTTCACAGGGATTCCAGGGAGGAGTCCCGAGTCGGTCAAGCAGTGCTACGTAACTTGTTTGTTTGAGGTGAGTCTTTATTGCTTCTATTGAGCCTTGCCACCTCCCGTGGTTGTGTATATGTACTGCTGTTATCATTATTCATGAGCATGTGAATCCATGCCAGACCCCATGCTGGAGAAGGTTTAAGTTACTTACCTGAAATTATTGTTTTCCATGAGCCTGGCATGGATTCACATGCAAACTTTCCGCCTTGCCCTGTGTGGTTTTTCTTGGGTCATACTGCCACTTTACATGCTTACCAAATCTGAAGATGGCCACCAGGGCTGGAGCTTAGGGAGAGGACTGTCATTGGATGGGGGCATTATGACTCCGGGGACAGTGATAGGTTTGGAGAAGAAATACAGTTTTAAAGTGAAACTGTTTTTTCTTTTACTGAGGATTCCCAGCTTGACAAGGGGCAATATTCATGCGCATGTGAATCCATGCCAGACCCATGCTGGAGAACAATAATTACAGGTAAGTAACTTAAACCATGTTATTCCCATGTATGCAATCCAGTGAATTGGTTTAGGAAGTTCCTCACAGTAACGGGAGTCCTTGTCCCCTAAGGGGGAGTCTTTCCCAGTGAGGGCCCCCTTGCCTTGACCCCCTGGGGAGGGTGCTCACCTCCATAGCCCCTGGCAGAGAAGGGACGTATTACCTCAATTTGTGACCAGACCTAGGAGGAAATGGCAAAAATGTACTTGTATGCCTCGGTTTATAAGCACACATCTATAGCTCACTCCCATTAATTTGTTAATGTATCAGTTGACGTCCCAAGCCAAAATTGATGGAAGTCTATGACCATGGTTTTGTTCATCACTCTCGTTATACTTGTTGAGTTTCTTGGGTGAGTCATTCTTCTACCTACCCCTTCTTACGGCGTGCCTCACGGTTCAGTTTTGGGCCCTTTACTGTTTTCCCTCTACACAATTCCTCTTGGGTCTGTTATTTTCTCCTTTTACTTTTTCACATCACTTATAAACTAACGACTCCCAGGTGTTCCTTTCCATTTCTGTCTTCTCTGACTTTATTCACTCAACCCTTTCAACCAGTTTACCCGCGACCCAGTCTTGGATATCTAATTATCTGCACCTCAACTCTTCTAACACTGTGATAATCTTCTTTCCCGCCTCGACAATTCTCTCTCCTCTCCCCCTTCTCTGATCTTGTTTACACCCTCGACTGTCTCAATATCCTCTTGTGCTCTTCCTCTGGGTCTCGACGCCTCCCTCTCCTTTTCCTCTCACATTCCACTATCGCTCGTTCATGTCATGTTCAACTCTTCAATATCTGTAAGGCTTGTCCGTTTCTTACATTTGACGCCACTATAATTCTCATCTTCCCTAGTTTCTCCCGTTTGTTCTATTCTAGTCTCCTTCGGTCTCCCAGCTTGCCCCCCTTTGAGCATTCATAATTTTTCTATTTGTCTTCTCTGTGGCTTATCGCCTCGTGAATTCCCCCCCCCCCCCCCCAACTGTTCTCTTTTTACCCTGGTTATATTTTGAATCCTGTCTATCTTCAAATGCTTAGCTCCTATCTTTCTTCTCTCCTTTCTTCCTACTCTCGCCCCTTGCCTCACCTTGCACCTCCCAACAACCTCCATTCTCATTTACTCTTATCCGTCCTCATTGTGCCCCTTCTCGCTTTGGTTCTTTCACTTTGACCAAAGTACTGAAATATACTCCCTTTCCCTCCGTTTATCCTCTTTAAATTCTGTCACAAGGATTATCTTTTTGTTTATCTGACACTTGACACATCTTTTGCACAGTTTTATTTTTGCCTGTAAAGCGCTTTGGCATAAAGCACTATATGACTACAAAATACAAATACATTGATCACCTTGCCTCCTTATAAAATGCTCTGCATTCATTTTTGTTCCCAACACTTCACCCCATTGTACAAGAAATGTGTAGAAGCATGAATTTCAGAACATGCAGATAAATGGGATTGTTTATAAGCAGTTTCATCTCCTTCAAATTGATCTAGATGTGGACCCCCGACATAATGGACTTTAGGTATGGGGAAGGGAGACCTGCGATTACGTATTCCAGCACCAGCTACCATTATAGAGATGTTCATTGTCGCGGAGGAGAGGCACAGAGAGGGCAGTGGTGATGAAGGGAGCAATGGCAGCCTTAAGTGGAAGGGCTAAGGTAGCAGCAGTGAGAGAAGGCTCTAGGAAGGCAGCAGAGGTGAGGGGTGGTGATGGCAGGAAAGGCGGGGGCTGGTGATGGGAGCTGAAGCAGGGGCTGGTGGTGAGCTGAGTGAGGGGGTGGCTGGAGGAGATGATGGAGACGCTACAAATCCATACTCTTTCGTGATACTGGGGAGAGACCATGGAAGATGTTAAATTGCTGTTCGTTCTACCCTGGGATTCATCTGCCTTGGCATTTAGCTGAGGCTCTCCCCTGACTCCCCTTGTCACTTCCCTCCCGGGTCTCACCAGCACTTGTTCATTCCTTACCCCCTCCCCCACCCACCTCTCTCCCCTGCACTTCTCATCACCGCACTTGCACCACCAAATGCCACAAGGCCTAGTAGGATCACGATTGTATATTTACTGTTTTTGCTATGTTATTTACTCCCCTTGCTCCCTCCCCATTTTGCCTTGTGGCGCCTGTAAACACCATCTTGTTGCATAGGTGCCTAACGAATGCTCAAATAAATAAAAATAATTCCAGTAACGCCACCTCCCCAGGATGCAATGTCTTACGTTATGGTAGACCAATGTACCGAGATTTTGCCTGGTCTTCTGAACCTAAAATACTGTGATTGTCTCCCTCTACTTTTTGGCAGGCCCTTCATGACCATGAACAGCATTTAGAAAATGGTTGTACTGCCCTGCCTGGATTCTGAAATAAGTCCCCATTCTTAGTCAGCACCGAGAAGGAAGGGGGCATGACTTGTAATGGTTTAACAGCTTATGCGCCGAAAGAAGCTGGCACACAGATACTGCAGTTTAAGAGTAGCAACATAGATACACCATTCAAAACCTTAGTTGACACAACAATGCATGATTTAAGACCAAAGGAAGGATCACCTGTTGGAGAGCTCCCACCTGAAAAGAAAAACGTGTTCCGAGATGGGCATGACTAGGAAATGCAAATCAGAATCCTAAGACACCCCCAGACCCCACCAAGAGAAACTGAATGAGATTGTTCTGATTGCACACACTAAAATTAATATTCTTGACAAATCTTTTGACCGTATAAAGGCCCATGACCAAACTCCAAAGAATAGTTTCTCCCTAGAAAAAGGGCACCATGAACTCTGCTGAGCTGCAGGAACCGGCATCGCCTAGTTTTTTAATTTTTTTTTTTTTTACTTAAGTGCTTCCTTGCTACCCAAATGTGTAGGTCAACTGGTGATGACTAGGCCTGGCTTAGTGCCAAAGTTAAGGATCTTTTTCTTGCCTCATTCAGGTTTAAGGATTTTAAAGATGTATCACATTCCAGACCAGGACTCTTTTCTACTGGCCAGGGATGCAGCACACAATTAAAACGCTTTTAAGTTTATTGCATACACATTCAATTTTTGAAAAGGCAACCAACCCATCTTGCACCCCCCTTAACGTACACCTGGTGTCGCAATGGACCATGAAACTGGCCGGCGTGTAATAGTGAAATATTTATTTTAATTTTGAATAAAAATCAAACTCATTCAATATAGGACAGCAATCACCAGGGTGGTGATAATTGTACAGTAAAATGATAGAATACACTTAGTTTAATCTTGTAGCCTAAGATACGCAATGCGCAATTGAAGGAAAGCAAGATTACTTTTGGGTAGTGCTTTTACATGTGCGGTTGAACGGAGAAGGCAAGAATGTGTGTGGCTGTATCAAAGAAGCAAGAAAACTTGCAAGGTACTAAACGGGGATACAGTTTAGGAAATCAACTTTGGAAGGAAAAGCAGTGCAGCAAGAAAGGCAAAATTGCAATTGCTTCGTTTCACTGGTTTAAAATAGCAAAACTGCTTGGAAAATGAGTGGATATGAAAGGTGAAAGGGTGACTTTTGATGGGTAACAGTAATTCTTTAAAGGAAAGGAAATCTGGTTTTAAAAGGGAAACAATTACGTGGGCAAAAAATGGTTTGTTTACTGAGACTATTTTAGTGACTAGAATGAGTAAAAACACTAGACTAAATAATTGTTTTCGAATAGCATCAATAATGAATGTAAATTTTCAACTGGGAAATTGATTGATTTACATCAAATAATACTAGGGACTTGCACAGATAGCTGAATGAGTTCTAACACAGATTTCCTAAGGACAGGATACACAGAGGATTCTAACAATTTTAAGAAGTTACTAGGACACTTATAGGATTTCTTGTAGGGTTGGACAAATGGCAAGATAACAGAGCAAAGGATGCAGCATTTTGATTTTGGGGAGGGGTGGTACTTAGAAAAAGCACTGTAGTGGGATAGTTTGGACAACCAGCCGGGCCTCGGGACACGGGACTAAGATCTGGTCACTCGGCCAACAGCTGGGCTCTCCTCTAGGGACACAGCAGGACAACCGGCGTCTGGTCACAGTAGACAGCGGTGCTCTCCCTGAATTATTTGGATTTTTGTAGGGTTTTAATTCTGGATCAGTGGTTCTGCTACCTCTGGCATGGCACTGGAATCTGGAATCTTGCAGGGTGAATGTGGGGTGTCTGGATCTCTGGATGTTGATTTTTAAATGAAGGATTCTTGAATCTCTTGATTTTTGAATGTCAGCTTCCTCCTTTTATAAACCGGATGACATCAGAGGGTTTTTACTATGTGGGCAGAACTAAGCTAAACATACCTCTAAAATCGGATAGGTCAGCCTGGGGATGTCGCCGCTTCCCTGTAAGCCGATTGGACTGAAGGAAGTGACTCAGTTTTAGTGTGGGTGTTTTTTTACAGTGTGCTTTGTTCTACCAAAGTTACCATGCCAAAATCAGTTATGACGCAAAACACTAATATTCACAAATGTCATCCGGAAATTTAGATGGGCAGATTCCATATTTCACAAGGAACATTCCTGTCCAAACGCCAAGTTTGTGTGATATTGCTTTGTTCTCCTGGCATTCTTTCGCAATTTCTATGCAAAATATTTTATCAAACATCCTACAAATAGATACACATGAGCCTAACAACGGCTGAAGAAATGCCAGTCAGTCTGAAAAAGCCGCTAGATTGTCACCTTGGCCCCTTTCATGTGCCCAGGGAGCTGGTCCACTTGGGGAAGGTAATTCTGTTCCTATGCGAGGCAGGGCACCTTTGAAGTCTGTGCCTGCCAAACCTGTCCTGTTGGTCTCAAAGTTATATTTTTTTTCTTTCTTTAAACGGAAACCAAGTCTTTTTGGGACTAGATATCATGCATATTTTAGAGAATCCCCCATCTTCCATCACATTTCTGTGCAAGCGCAGGGCATCATTTTAACATTTCACTTTCAAAAGGCATTTTCCTGCTTGGCAAAAGCATAGTTTTACACGTGGGTTCATTTTTCTTGGATGTCACTTTACAAATGAGGTTTTCCTCGGATCTTTATTCTGAACATTTCCATTGCTCTGATCAATTTCTAATACACAGGAATCTGTTCAACACAAGGGTTTTTTTTGCAACTGACATGAGCAAAGGGAGAGAGAGCTTCTTGTGAAAAGTTTGGCCTGTGTTACTTTGTTTCAAGATTAAGCGCTTGCTGTACGGCCTGAAATGAGATTTTACTTGACACACACTGCCTTTCAGGGAGGAATGGCCCTCCTTTGATGGTGTTCATCCTGAAGATAGATGGGCATGAATGTATTTTACTGGAACCAAACTGTGTAATGTTGGAAAGGTGAAACTAGCACTGGTGCAAAGTCCTTTTAAATGTAGAACATTTTCTTTTTCAGTGGGAAGTTTTGAGCTGGCAGCATACTAGCGCTTCCTTTGAATTCTTTCCTTTGGTACACATGAAGAAAATACTTGGAGCCATTCTTGGGGTGTTCCAGGATCCATCGCGCCCCATATGCACTAGGCAGAGACGGTGCAGCCATTATTTTTGTAACTTCGGAAAATGAAGTTTGGTGATGTAGGGGAAGTTCTGCTGGGCTGGTAAATGTACCCCACAGGTTCCTGAGAACTGAAACACAAGACTCCCATTTTCAAGGAGACTTGTAACTGCTCCCAACTGGAATAAGCAGATAATCATTGGTGGGATGATGGAAGCTACTTTTCTAGACAGTAATGTCCAAGATTTCAGAAGTCTTCCCCCTCGCACCCCCTGCTCCCCTCACTTGGGGGTTATGAAGAGTAAACTCTTAATTCCAGAAACCTCAAGTACGGGTATTGTCCCTAAATAGTATGGGATGCTTTCCACCTTTTAGAAAGCCTGTTTGACGAACTCACCTGTCAGCTCCAGCTTCTGTTTATTTAACTAGCTGTGTGCCATGTTGCATCCATATATGAAGCCTTTGTAGCTAAGAACTCTCCCTGCTAAGGCTGTAGCACAAATCATGCCAGGGATAATATTTGATCCATGCAACTTATGCCCCTCTGACCACCAGAATGTCCCTGTATTATTAACGCTCCTCGATATCCTTGTATAGGTCCTGGAATTCCTTCAGGAGACAATCAAATTATGCGATGGAAGGGCTCTCTCCATTTGCTAGGTTGGTACTTTCAAAGCAGCTTCTCTGCATGCAAGCCTCAAGGGAAAATTTCTCTGGTGCCACTGTAAATTGGTGTTTGTTCTTTAGACTGCACATGTTTATCAAACTGTAGAATTGAAACGCAATTGATGTCCCAAGCTCTTTCAAAACGTTATGAAGGAAACGTTGAGTTGGGCAAAACTGGCTGTGCTGGACAATGCAATCTTCTAAAGCAACTGCACTTTGGGAATACTTGCATTAGGAAGGTTCAGCTTACTTTTCAATACCTCATCCAACCGACCAATCTTCTCCTCAGGAGCACTAGTCTACTCCATATCTCGCAGGCTGGAATCTCTGCTTCACCAGAGCAGTCAATGTTCGACTTTTAAATCTGACCTGGGTGAGGGATGTCTTCTAGAACCCCTTAAAGGTGCTACTGTGCTTCAGATGCAGGTTAGGTGGAGTAATATTAATCTGCATGTGTATGTGGTTTTATGTAGAAAGGAAGAAGAAAATGAAAACGATGGTTACAAAAGGGTGTACATTCAATTCAGCCTGTAACCTAGGCCAGCTGATGGTTCACATGGGCTCGGAGCGAAGAGACCAGTCAGTCTTAATCCCTCACTCAACAGAAGGAGAGTTAGACGTGTTGGGATTTTGCAGTTGGCTAGGGCATATGAGAAAAGGAAATGTCAAAATGTAAGCACTTGCTAGCTGAATAGGAAGAACTTGAATGATTCTACGATTGCCACTAAAAATGAGCAATCTATGGCACTGAGTGAAATTGGTAATCTGGGGTTGCAGCACATGTATTCCAAACAATCCTCCATCGTCGTGACTTCCCGTTTTACTAGTTGGCAATGCCAGTGCAAATAGATGCAGTAAGCAGTAGAAACAGGAAACCTTTAGAAAATTAAGGGAGAGTAGATCCTTTGTTTCTAGTAGTGCTAGAATAACTTTCTACAACATGCGGGCCTATGCCTGGCCCCACACGTACCAAAGCACCTTTTTGAAGGGAGATTCCTAGCATAATGAAAGTGAAGTCAGTGAATTTATAAATGCCAAGACTGCGAGAGACTGCATGTGCTAAACGAGTGCCAACATGTTCATGTCCCACTAGCCATTGGCTAGTGATAATTCATTTTTGGCGAATAATTAATCGTGTGCTGGCTGTATGTATAGATTTGACGTGGCGAGTGACTTAATGGCTGGCTAGTAGCGTGCAATTTATAATGAATTAAGTTGTCAGATGGAAATGCACAAAAAGGCGCTAACACTTAAAAATGCAAATAAAAAAGCAGCATGCTCATTCTCAGAGAACCATCTGTGCCTTTCTTATATTCAAAGAAAAAAAGGGGGAAGTGACTTTGCGCTATAAGATTTGATTTATCAAACCAAAAGTATATTTATTAGTACCCGATGGGGGTGGGGGGGTGGAGCCAATGAGGAGGCTTGGAACGGGGGTAGTACCAGCAGTAATACCACCCACCCCTCAATCCGAGCAGCCTCACGGCTGGAGGCTGCCATCTTCCCCCACCGGGAAGTGGTGTCCCACTTCCCCCTCACCTCGCTCCATTCACAGAATTCCCTCACCGCCCCCCCATCCCCACTTACCTTCGTTGAAGTCCATTTCGGGAGCGGGCGCGCTGGGAACTCTTCTGTCCCCGGCGTGTCGGCTCCTGATCTGCGACAGGCCATCATGGAAAGGGAGAAGGGACTACACATAGTCCCTTCTCTCCTTTCCATGGCAGCTTTTTTTCCCACTTTTTTTAATTGACACCATGGAAAGAGAGGAGAGACTACACACATTCCCTTCTGTTTCTATGATGGCCATTTTTTTTGTTTACTTTTTTCAATGGCCGCCATGGAAAAGGAAAACACTCATTTTCCCTTCCCCCGGCTGCCATTTTATTAGTCATTTTATTTTAAATGTTTTATTTTTTTTAAACGCTCCAGTGTTCGGAACAGAAAAACAATATTTTTCTGGCAGGGGTACTAATAGCAATAGGCCCCGAGCAGGGGGGGGGTCATTGCCACTTCAGGTAATGCCCCAGAGCCTTTTCTTAAGGACCTCGCTTTCGATCGGCCTGTAACTATGGGCCCCGTGGCATTATCTGAAGTGGTAATGCCCCCCCCCCCCTGCTCGGGCCTATTGGTTAAAAATAGTATTGCATTGTATTTTCAGAAGATTTCATAATTTTGCTCATCCTTGGGCTCTTATTCTAAACATCTTTTTATTCACAATTATGTTCAAAAACTATTGTTTTGCTATATGTATTCCTAGAAGTCTCTATGGTCAGTTTTTGTATTCATGTTCTCTTTAATTTGTATCCTCTACACGTGTTTCTCCACAGTTGGCTCATCGGGAGGATTTTTGTAAATTCTCATCACACATGGATACTTTTTGTCTTCAATTTTTGATTACACCTTTTATTTATCCATAAGTTTATTTTCAAAAATGTATTCAATCTTGTGTTACTCAAGGATAACAGAAAAATCTTTCTCCTTTCGTGTGTGCAGTTGCCCATCATACCTCCACACTCTTATAGGTTTTTCCCCCTGTATTATGCAGATTAGCTTGGTGCTTGTCTTCAGCCCTTAATGATCTGAGGTCACTGCACTTTGAGTGAGAAATGACAAAAAAGGTAATCCATTCTTCCATCGATAAACCTCCAATGTTGGAGAAATCCTGGAATCTTCTAAATGCATGTTCTCATTCTCTAAACTTGTTCATGTGAATATCTTTCCATTTCAAAATATGTACCCTGTTTTTATTTACTTGTGATTGTTCCATTTTTTATTATTCCCCTTTTGTTGACTGAGGTAGGGCAGTTATTACCCGTCATCTATGGAGTATTAAAAGGTTGTCCATGAAATGACTGCGGGGGGGTGAAGACCTAATTAGAAATGACCGAATTTTATTTGGTCGAAAAACAAATTTTCTTTGCGTTTCCTCCCCTTTTTTTGTTTTAATAATGTGGGGGCAGGGGTCACTTCCCACTACACCGCCTTTTTATTAATTAAAATGTACAAAAAATTGGACAAAAATCCAGTCATTTCTAGTTGGGTATTTTTTTATTCGGTTTTCTTTCTAAGGATACCGTATTCAACGTATCTGGTAATGTGCACATGATCCCAAATGTTTCCTTTGCTTCTGTGGCAGTGTTCTCTTCCTAGTCTGAAGTATTGCGTGTAGGGTCCTTCCTTGGGCAAAGATGGTGGTAATGTGCTGTCCTTTCATGGGCTTCATTTGATTTATTTTGTTTCAGGCAAATTCGAAGAAAAGGAAGACCACGTGCCGAAGCTGGAACAACTCAATAGCCTTGGGTGCATGACCAACATGAATTTGGTGTTAACAAAACAGAACTTACTGCAGATGGAATTGTTGCTGCTTGAAACTTTTCAGTGGAACCTTTGCCTCCCGACCGCTGCTCACTTCATTGAGTACTATCTTTCTGTTGCCGTCTATGATACGGACCTCCATGATGGCTGGCCAATGGTGTGTTTGGAAAAGACAAAATTGTACATTGCAAAATATGCAGACTATTTCCTAGAAGTTTCTTTGCAAGGTATATTAATTAGCATTTGTGTGGTCCGATTAACCCATTTACTTCAATTTGAATGGTATTTTACAAATTGTTTCTGCTTTGTCCACAGATTATACATTTTTAAATTATGCCCCATCTTTAGTGGCTGCTGCTTGTGTCTCTGCATCAAGGATAATCCTTCGCCTCTCCCCGACATGGCCAACTAGACTGCATCGCCTTACTGCATACTCCTGGGATTTACTTGTGCCATGTATTGAGCGACTACTAATGTAAGTATTTGCATAGGCTTATTATGCTCAAAGAGGGTCATGGTTCTAAGGAGCCTAGAAGGCTGGTTTAAAATCATGGTTTTCTGATACATGTATCACGAGGAACTACACAGGTTTTATGTGGGCATAGCCTGATAATCTTAAGTGGTTGATCCATTTGATGGAGTTAAAACGTTCCTATTGAAGTATATGTTAAATCCAGCTGGCTGCTACAGCGATAACCATCAAAATGGAATTTTAAAAACCTATACATGATAGTTGTAGGCCCTAAAGCCGGAAAGGCAAAATTCACTCTGTTGCGACAACTGAATAAGGAACTAGTCTCTGGTTTTGGATCAATAAAAAGGTAAAACACAATGTTGGAATTACTGGACACATGTTTAAGCACATGAGCAAACCTGTTGCCATTCTCTTCAGCCATTGCCTTGATGAGGCAGTGTTTATGTAATTCTAAACTATTTTTAGCGTCCAACCTGTTTTGTTGTAATCCCGAAGTTGCCCAAGATCGTGCATCTCTGGTTACATATTTGGGAAGTACATTAATGGCCCTATGGCTTGCTGTGAAACATCAAAACCAGTTCTGACTGGTCTAGGCCGATTAGTCTCTTCGTTCAGTTAGGCATTTAGGTTTTCTTTGGGTTGTCTGACACGGATTTCGTAGTCTTGCCTTATATTCCGTGCATTGTTTGCCTTTAAGGTAATGGTAAAGATAATACATGTATTCAAATTGGAGCTAAAATACAGCGATTTTTACAATGAGTTCTATTCTCATTACATTACAAATGTAATAATTTGAAGGTTGTGAAAATGGACTAAATTGTCATTTATTTAAAAATAAAATCATTAAGGCAAGATATCTGACATGCCAAAAAGCAGCCATTTCACGCTAGTGGAAGGTGAACAGGTTTGTAATTTGTTGTTCCTTTTGCCTCCGAGTCAGTGTAAGAAAGTGGAAAGAGGAAGCCAATCATTCCTCTCTAGGGCTGGCTACCTCCCGTTGCCTTCTATGCAAATGTCAGCTGTTGTGTAGCCATTCCATCCCTCCAGCAAGGGCCACGCCACACCTGTCCTGCAGTGAGATGAGTGGCTTTAATAAGTGTAAGATTGGGAAGGCTGCAGAGGCCAGTTTCGTGTGCTGTTCATTGCTCTTCCCTTTGAGCCAGATGTATTATGGGCATGCAGGTATGCGAGTTAGGATGGGTACCTGGCCTTCAGAGGATGGAATAGTTGTGTACTTCAGGACTGGACTGGACTGGGAATTCAAGGTCATTTCTTCCAAATGTATACAGCAATAACCTGGATTTGGTATGCTGAACATATAAGGCTGGTTCTCCCACAATGCACCGTACTTGTCTACTGTGAGCCCTAGAACCATATGTATACTAAATCCCTGCTGCACCCATTATGTTCTGGGCTGCTCTAATGGAAGCCCTGCAATTGGAGTGGGCACTAGTCGCAACAGTTTTTGCCACAATGCCTAGCGAGGGCTGCTCTATTAGAAGGCGTGGAACAGGAATCTGCAATTTTGATCCTGAGATCAAATACATTTCCCACAATGCACTTGAGCCCCGAAACCTGAACGTTTAGCCTTCTCAGGCCAGCCCACATTCCGTGCCTCTGCAATCAGTGCAAATTTCATTTACCACAAACCAGATTTGTTGGAAACTAATTTGTGTGGGAAACTTCAGTAATTATATCTAATAAGCTTATGGAATATTTTGGACACTTTATGGGGATTTTGCAGAGTATGCCAGTGACATAGGAATACCATTTCAGAATAAAGTTTGAAATTTGGAGGGAGCATTAAAGCAATTCCTAATGTGGCCTCCATTACCCCCTTTCTCAGAGCTGCTCATCACCAGGCAAGTTGTAATCTGTGCAAATAACCCCATAAACCCTCATACAACTTGCTCACTCTTGCACGTGTGCATGCGCACTAACTGTGCTCACCACCAAACACCCAAATCTCTGCAGGAAAAACTGTGCACACATGCGCTCTCTCATTTATGCGCCAGCTCTCAAGCACGCTCCCATGTGAGGCAGCATTCCTCTTGCCGCTCTTGCCGCTCTCCCCTCCCTGCTCTTGCCGCTCTCCCCTCCCTGCTCTTGCCGCTCTCCCCTCCCTGCTCTTGCCGCTCTCTCCTCTCGCCCCTCTCTCGGCCCCCTCTCGCTCACGCCCTCCCTCCTCTCTCACCCCTCTCTTGGCCCCACTCTCCCCTCCTTGCTTGCGCCGCCCTCTCAGCCCCTCTCCTCTCTCGCGCCCCTCTCCTCTCTCGCGCCCCTCTCCTCTCTCGCGCCCCTCTCCTCTCTCGCGCCCCTCTCCTCTCTCGCGCCCCTCTCTCACGCCCACTCTCTCCTCTCTCACGCCCACTCTCTCCTCTCTCACGCCCACTCTCTCCTCTCTCACGCCCACTCTCTCCTCTCTCACGCCCCCTCTCCTCTCTCTTGCCCCCTCTCCTCTCTCTTGCCCCCTCTCCTCTCTCTTGCCCCCTCTCCTCTCTCTTGCCCCCCTCTCTTGCCCCCTCTCCTCTCTCTTGCCCCCTCTCCTCTCTCTTGCCCCCTCTCCTCTCTCTTGCCCCCTCTCCTCTCTCTTGCCCCCTCTCCTCTCTCTTGCCCCCTCTCCTCTCTCTTGCCCCCTCTCCCCTCTCTTGCTCCCTCTCTCTCTTGCGCCCTCTTTTTTCGCTCGGTATTCTGGGTAATATAGCCCTTTTAACAGGTTCTGAACAGAGACTGCATTTTTGCAAAGTTGGTCTTCTGGGGCACTAGTTTGTGTTACTGTTGTTAAACACTTGTTTTGCTATATACAATTCTCCAATAACCATGTGGATAAAGGGTTATTTCTATTTTTTTAATTTGTTTAAAAAATGGATTCCAGCAATGCACGGTACTCAGTCTAGATTTGTAGATTCAGGATTAGAGTGAAGGCAACAAGTGAGTAATTCTCTTGACTAAAAGCTGCGTTATAAAACCTTTTCTCTTTAATGTCGCCTGTTCTCACTTTTATTAGAGCTAAATACTCCGGGCCTAATTCACAGAACCGTTTTATAATGGCAAAACACCATTGGAAAATGCTCTGTGAATAAGGTCAATTGTTTCCCATCCTTTTTCTTAGGCATGTTGGACGTTACAGAGTTTTATGGATGCGTTGTCACAGATGGCACATGCTTCTGCTAGTTGGTGGTATAAAACCTCTAAACGGCCATCTATTTATTTTGTATTCTTTTATTTTTAGAGCGCACGATAATGATGTGAAAGAAGCAAGCAAGCAAAAAGGTCAACTTGGACTGTCATCTACTCAGTGTTTATTCCAGGCTGTGTCACAAACTCCGCGTCATATTCAACATGTACCACAGTGTCTTCATCCACCACACCAAACGCAGTTACAGTTCCACTATCCAGCGTCGCAACCGCAAAGCTGCCAACAACTTTTGTCAACAGGGCACACTGCATCGTATCCACTACAGACTTGCCCTGCTGGCATGCAGGCCAGTGTTCATGCTAGATCCCAAATTCAGGCTACCACCAGCATGCCATTGGCTGTGCCAGTTGAAGTGAAACCTTGCATTGGTGTTTCATACAACAGAAGTTATCAAGTTAATGGACATTTTCCTTGTATAACGCCCTGCTTTGAGAGGTGATGACAGCATATGCCCCTTTTTGTATATATTTTCAAAAACAAAGTATTTGAGTACTAATCCTAAATAATTTAAAAAAAACGAGAAGCAAAAGACTATTGACCAGGCCCAAAGCCATTATTCCGTGCTCGGTCCATAAATCCAACCTGGTGGTTGGTACATTTGGTTGAACGTTTTAGTACGTCTGATTATCAGTGCACTTTTCATTTGATGCCAAACCTATAGGCACTTGTTGGAGAGGATAATGAAACTGTTTGCATCCTTGTGCAGACTGTTTTCTCCGGACGCTCGCAGTATTATAGCGTATTTATTGCACAGTAGTGACATAACTTTAGTACTACTGTCAGACTTTTGAGGAGTCCATTTTGTATTGTTTGTGATCTGAAATATAAAGATTCACTAAGGTGTTCATGCAGTGTGCCATCCCAAAGTGTCCGTTGTGACTGCGAAACTAATTGAACATGTTCTGTACCTTGGATTTGAGCATTTAAAGGTCGAGACAAGAACTCAAAAGAAAACCTTTTCATTGCAGCATTGCTCGGGACGAATTTGCTCACTCTGCACATTTGTTCCACTTTGTCCTTTTTTCAGGACACTTACTGTAAATGGAAAAGTCAGCAGAGATTTTTTTTTTAGATTTGAGAATTATCAAATTTATTAAAGGATAAAGTGGAAGGTTAATGAAATAGAAATATTTTGAGAAAACTTAGTTTAATCCCAGACTTGTTAGCGGTTTCTTCGGTGGGCTTTAGAATATCAAGGTTTTCCCCTTTCATCACACGTGCACAACTGCTGAGAAAGAAACCTTTTCAAAGTACGTGTGTCTGAATAGGATGAGATAATTTAGGTTTATAATCCATTTGCCGAAACTGGCAATGCAGAATACTATGAGATTAGTTGCATTTTCAATTAATGACACATTTATTTTTCTGTGCAACTGATGAAAGTGATGTAAAGCTTTGGAGGGAAAAATAGCCGTGATTTTATTTGCAAAGAAAATGCTTAGTTTACCATTGAGTAGCCCAAAGTACCTCCGTTGCAAGACAATGCATACTTCTAGTCACTGCACATTGCTTTACACAAATACTATCATTCAAAATAGTTGCCTTCTGAATTGGTGAATTCAAAACGTTTCTAGTAAATGTATGCGAACATTAGTGTAACGGATTAAGCTCTAGTCTGTGTTTTTCCTGCACATTGGAAGTGGTTGGGTTTGGGACTCTGGCTACTACATGCCTGTGGCCACATTTGAAAATGGGACTCGCTGCTCGCCTTATTGTTCGAAAGGTGCCTTACTAGATATCAACTATCTCCATAGTGGATGTGGCGTCTGTGCTCTTAATAACTGGTGATGATGTTACTAATGCCTGCTTTGCAGGTGAATGCATCTAGCCTTTTGAGGAAGCTCTCCACCTCAGGCAATGGAGGTTTTCCTCAATGTAGCTCAGGTAAAGCTCATGGGCAATATTTGCTTTATTTTTAATCTAGCAGTGGTGTCCTTTAGTCAGTATTTCTTTTGATTCTTTAAAAACACTTAACATAACTAAAGCTGTGCAACCACCTGGGTTAGAAAAATCTTTGTCTTCGCTTTTCAAATACGCAGTGCTATGTCTTCAGTAACTACCTCATGAGAAAAGTGTACTGTGAATGTACTCTTCTGCTCCGAGCCATTGATTTAAAAAATCGGCAAATAGCTTTGTGAGTCTGTAGAACGTTGGTGAAATGGTTTTACAGAGTTTGATGAGCTTTTTATACATACAGCCTAATGGCCTTATACACTTCTTTTGGGGGATCGTTGATATGCCTTTATTTGATTTAAGAATGACCGTGCTAGACATTTTTCTTTAAACTAGAGAGAGTGGCAATAGTTCAATTGAAAGCTTATGTCCTTCCTGTATGAGCCTGGCACATTTTTTCATTTTTTTTTTGTTTTTGTTTTTTTTACGCAAAGTGTTCCAAAAGTCATAATATTTTCTTTTATTTATTATGTCAGATAAAAATATGCAAAAGACTCCATTCATATTCATTAAATACATAATCATATTAAACAGTGAAATGATGTCTACCATGAGCCTTCAGAATGCAATTTTAAAGTGGTGCTTCAAGACAAAAATTTGTGAAACGTTTCATAGATGGATTAACATGGTTGGTGATCAAACTTGAAGTTTAATTCAGTTGTCAAACTGTATGACCACAAGGTAACCTGAATGAGTGCTATGCACTTATTTCTTTTTAATAAAAAATAGATTTTTGGTAAATCGTGTTTATCTTTTCTCAGATTTGTGAAATGCAAGCAACTACCTACCTTAAACTTAGTTTTTCTGCATGACCTCTAACAGTCCTGTTGTTTAGGTACTTGTCCTGGTCACTCCCCAAGTTCCGGACCCCATTTTTTTTGTGTGGAGACTTGAACCTGTACACGTCTACCGAATCTTGAATTTATATTTTGCTCTTCACCCACAACCTCGCTAACGCATGCCCCACGTGCAATCTCACAAACATCCGAAGGTGTCCTCTACTTCCCTGTGGTTCTGCAATTCACTAGCTGATACCTTACATTGGGACGTCTACTTTAGTCATGTGGGATCTGGTTACCCCTCCCTGCTCTTCTACCCACCTACTCTACTCACATCGCCATAATGAAAAATTATCCTGGTGATAATGTCCCTACCTTAAATGCATTTGCCAAATAATCTCTTAGCATCTCTTTTACCTGCCCTGTGCTGACTCTTGTATCTGCTTTTACTGTATTCTTCCATTTATACCTTCGCATAAGCACCTACAGTTGGACATCCTTGTGTGCCCTCTTCTATCAAGAACATTGCCAAATACTTGTGCCGTGCACGTTTTTACCTATCCACTCATGCTGCTGCTTTCAACGATGACCAATTATACTTCAGATACTAAGCTGCTCTATTTAACCCCACTGCTGAAAACTCAAACATTGCACCGTTTTCCAACTATAACTGCCCTTCATGTCACTTAGGGAGTCCCTCGTGGTAAATGGCATTGTAACCTTACGTTTTGAATGATTAAGACGGCTCTGCCCTTACTTCATGCTCCACCCAACACACAATCATCTCCTATAGCTCACTCATCGCATCCCTCTGCACCCCTTCAGTCACTGACTGAACCATGTCCCCTTCTCCGTTTGGAAAGCCCCTTATCTTCTCTCACCAATTTGTCCCACAAATAATTACCTGTTCTTGTAGATTGTTTAACAGATCCCTTTCAGGCGTCCTGCCTCCCCGTTTCAAAACTACAGCTGTCCTGTCTATGAAAGATAAACTCCAAGCCCCTTTCAACTAGAATTCCTCCAAACCCAAAGCACTATTCTGTGTGCCACCCTCATTCTTTCAAGGCTCATCTTCAATAGAAACTTGATTGGGCAACCAGCCAGAACTCCGAGCGCTTGTCTGTATGAAAGTAATCTAGGGCCTAATATTTTCACTGAAAAGTTTGTACCTGCAGCAGATGTTTGTGTATTGTTGAAAACCTGTGCCCACGGAATCCAGTTAGAAATTACACACAAATTGCACGGTCAAGCTGCGCAACGGCAAGTGTATTTAATTGTACATATGATCACAACAAAATGTACCACATTTTGTTGTGATCATATGCACAATTAAATACACTTGGCCTTTGGCCAGATTGCCTTTGTCCAACACAATGACCAGATGAAGCCTTCTCTTTGATCAGTAAAATGACGATCTGTGTCTGTTCTTTGAATTCCAAGCTTTCTCTTTTTGCAAACGGCCAAGAAGCCTACCTTCACAGTTCAATGTGTTCTGCTACTTAATTCCCCTTGACTGCATCTTCCCCCCCAATCTACTCAATAGCTGTATAATCCCAGTAGTACTGTACACGAGCCGCAAGATAGGTTGATACCCAGGACTATATACCATCTCCCCAAAGCAAGGATCAACAGTTTTTCCAACAAAGCAATCATGCAGGTTTGAACTTGCATTGACCAACCAAGAAAGATGCTTCCAGTATGTAATGTAAAACCAGAACAGCCCTAGAACTTTAAACCTAAGGAATATGCTGTAGGGTGTGCTTTTTCGTAAAGGGGACTAGAGAAGCACGAGGGCAGAATGCCATGCAATATAACATTGGAACAGTGTAGCATGCATGCTTCAAGAAATTAAATCATGATGGCCCATGGGAGGGTGAGGAAGGAGTGCCTGGCATAGTTTTTAGGTGCACAGTTGGGCTTGTTGCGAAAATGTTATGTATGAGAAGGAGTATAAACACAAATTGTGAATCCTGGTCTTCCTCCATCTCTGTGGAATTAAGACTGTAGCAAGGTGTGGGACCTTTAACCAAGGATATTGCCTTTTACAGCTATGAAGGGGGCTACATGAAAGAAACCCATATTCCTCTTGGAGGTACTTTGACAGCAATACATGGCTGGTTGTAAGTCATCCTGGAATTAAAGTGGCATCCAATGTCTGACTGGTCTAGTCAAGACACCTCTCCTCCAGCACAGTTTCACGCAAACCCCTGATTGACTCTTTTGCTTTGTCTCCCCAGGTCCCTTTCTGGTGGATTTAAGTGATAGTTGCCCTGTTCCTACCATCTTTATAAGACCATCATTGAGAGAACCAATTGTTTTGATGCAATAATGGGCATTTTGAGATCTTCAGGAATTCACTGTGTTAACTGGGAGTTTTCAATTGGCATAGAGGCACATCCTTTTTTTCCTCCTGGGGGTGGAGGGGGGGGGTTGTTTGGCAAGATGTATTTGGTGACCATTGACTTTTTTTTAAACTATTTTTAAGATTATTTCTTTTTTTGATGTTTGTGCTGTCTGCTTATCTCTTGGGATACATTGATTTAGAAATGTGCAATACTTTAGTCGAGAATATTTTCTACACAACATCGACAAAGTCCCCACTGATAATCTCGTGTGCTTCACAAGTGGGATTGAGTGACCAGCCATCAAGGGGGTTTAAACACTTTATTTTGGGGCTCTGATTCAATTTGTATGCTGATTGCATGACATTTTCCTCTCTCCCAGTAGTTTGTATAAATATAATTTTATTTTGGTTAATTGTATTAAGGGGTAAATGTAATTGCTTTCTTTTGGAAATGTTTGTGCCCAGATTTAATTTAAAAAGGACTTGCAGAGGAAATAGCTTTGCGTAACTGTATAGAAATTGTGCCTTTAGTGTAATGTTACCCCAGGCAAAATTTGTAATTTTGGGTTTGCAGTTGCTGTCCTACTTTGCTGCTATACCTGTCACAGGCCTAGAGGGTGTTCTACTGCAGTAAGTGTGGCACAGGTGGAGAGTAGAGCAATAACTCTACTCCAGAAATCCCTGCCACTCTACATTACCTTACCTCAGAACATAGCTTGCCAGGCAAATGTCCCCTGCATCACTCTCTCAGGGAATACTCAAGACTAGTAATCACCTACTATTAACCTACTCAAGTATAGGTATACCAAACCATCTGTATCTGCCACACTTGGACAGAATCGTGAACATTACCCAGTGTCGCATCTAGACAGAATTAAAAATGTTGCCCTGCGTCAAATCCAGATAGAACTGTGATTGTTGGCATGTGCCAAACTTGGACAGAATTGTCAACATTAGCCTGTGTCGCATCCAGATATAACTGTGACCGTTAGCATAAGCCACACTTGGACAGAATTGTGAATTTTAGCCTGCCCTGTGAATTTTACCAAGTGCCACACTTAGACAGAATTATTGACCCGTGTCGCATCTGGACAGGATTGTGGGTGCTGCCTTGCGTCGCATCTAGATAGATTTGTGAATGTGTGCGAGTGCCACATTGTTAGAATTGTGAACATTAGCCTGCGTCGCATCCACTCTGCAGGACCCTCAATCTAGGTGTAGCCTCCGCCTTTGCCTATTGTATGATGAAATGCAATGTATTGTGAAGCCTATGCCTCTCCCACTTTGCAGAACTCTCAAACCTAGGTGTAGCCGCCATCTTTGGCCATTGTATGGTGGAACGTAACGTATTATGAAACCTAGGCCTCTACACCACCATACAGGATTCTCAAATCTAAGCATCTAACCAAACTGCGAAGGTTGGCTACGAGAAATATAACTCACTAACCAAAAAGCTCAAAATTCCTGCATAATTAACTCACACAAAACCCACACAACCACTTCTCGCACAGCAAGCGGCACCCACTTCACCACACCGCAACAACAAACACATAAGCCGCACCAACAGCACAAGAGGACTGGCATCGATCCGATAATCGCACCAAATCTCAGCGCACAGTGTTAACTGAACTGAAGCTGCCAACTGGACACCACCTTTCTAACTATCCTACTCCCTCTCCACCTTACTAACCCTTCCCTGCATTCTCGTTTACAGATCCGCCTGGGGACCAATTCCGTTGGTGATGGTGCGCAGTACAAATAACTTTAACATGTTGGTTTAAGACTTTAATTGAAAATGAAAGGGGTTGGGGAAAATGCCTCTCTTGCCCTGTTCTACAGGGAATTACCCTAGCTAAACTAAGGATCTGTCTGTGTCTGAATGTCCAAATCGAATTGTCCTGTGCCCAAAGTTCTATTCTGACCGTCACAATATAAACCTAATGTTAAGTTAAAAGGGAAATGTACTTAACCCTGGATGATTGGTAAAACGTGTTCATAAAGAAAGAATAAATGGCTCCAACAAAGTTCTCCAAGAACAACAATCCTTGTTCCAGAAGGTGGTTCCCTTCCCCTGCATTCTTGTTTGTTCTTGAATGTTTCACAAGTAAAGTGTTCCCTTGTCCTTTCTTGACCAACAGTCACCTTTGCAAAATAACTTGGTTGACTTTAACTTTCTTTTTCAGGATTCCTGGTATTGCTTTCTGCCAGGGTGGTTTGTCTTCTCCTGGTTAGCACAATCCCGTTGCCTAATCTTGATATTACCCCTCAGGACTTTGGATCTTGTACCCTTCTTGTTATGGCCTGGTATACTCTCCTGACAGGGCTTATTGCATTCACACACACTTGCAATCGCCTGGTCATTTGCCCCTCTCCAGAATTGCATGTTAACCGCATTGGATAATATATCCTTTTGATATATAAATAATATATCATCTTAATTGGGTTTTCTATTCGCTTGCTTTTCACCCATGCATATATTCATAAGATTTTTGTTCATGGTTCATTACCCTTTGAATATGTTCTTTCGCTCGCACTGTTATGTTGGTCTAATTATATGCACTTGATGTGGTCGCCGATACACCCCGGTGTCCCCACTGTCTTTGGGAGGACTCGCTGGTTTCCTTCTTGCAATTGCTTCTGCTTTTTTCATCCATCTCCGAGGCTTCCACAAGTCTGGTCTGCTTCCTTCTCAGCTCCAGTAAGTGAAGCTCTGCCATTGGTCACCTGTGAACGCCTAGGAGTCCCTCAACGGCTCTTGGTGTTCCTCCAGCATGTCCCGGTGCAGCAGCTTCTTGTTTCGTCTGCAAGCCTCCGGGCTCCACCACACCAGCTCCAGCCTTTCTCCTTCTTGGTTCCCACAGAGAGGTTCAGCTCTCTCCGACAAGCAGCAGACCTTGCAGACTCTCTGCCTTCTGAACTTCCTGGGCGAGGTGCACGCAAGCGAGAACTAGAGTGCTCGCTGGACTTGCAGCCGCCTTCAATCTGCATTCTTTGACTTTCTTTGTCCCAGTATTTTGAAAATTCTGGAACATGGCATCCATTGTTCCAAATAGATTTCCGACAACTTAAGTATTTTGAAAGGTTTCACAAAGTAGATCAAAGGTGAGGAATTGGTCTATAGGTTTGGACAAAGGTTTTTCTCTATTCTCTAGAGGAGAATGAGTAGATGTGGGTCAATAGGCCATTAGGTATGGGAGGGCCATTTCCAAGTGAAAAAGGGATACCATGCCTCACCCAATGAAGCCATCACATCTCCATGAGGTTGTCTCCTCCCATGTGATTCTCCCTCTTATAGCCTCCCCCAGGATCGGGATCATGTAACGGCTGCCGTCCCCTGGCTACATGGGAGGAGGTTGCTACCAGGAAATCAGTGAGGACTCCACCGGGTTCCTCACTGATGTATGCTACGAATAGTGTGAACTGACCAGGATGGCAAACGGTACTGGCTTTACAGGGATTTCTGGGTTGCTAACCTGCTACCTGAATCCACCAACCAGTAAATTCTCTTCCCACCTCCGATTTTTAATTTCCCAAACTGAGTACACCACACAATCCTACTTTGACTGGGTGGACCTAGCCATCTGGGCAAGAGGAGTTGGGGAATTGCAGAAACTCTGACAATCGCTCATCATGGTGGTCTTGATAAGTTCCCGATCCCTGACATTGCCTCTGCTAGCTCTTCTCCACATAACGGGTCAGAACACCTCATGGTCCAATACCATGGTGCTGAACCGCTGCTGTGGCAAAGATTGCTCATAAATACTGCACAGCCTAAAACCACTGCCTCAGAATTATGCATGCGTGGATAACATTTTGTGCTAGCTTTGTACAATTTGACACCTTTCAGCACTAGAATGGCCCATGTTCTAATGACAAAAGAGCAGCACCATCATCTGAGCATTTAAGTGGTCTGTCTCGAGCATTACACCTACCGTGATCCTCCTAGTGGGCACTCTGCAACCACACCTCATTGCAATGAGTCTGCACCATTGGCAAAAGTGCCCTATACACAGGCCAAATAACTTTACATAACTACACACTCTCCTATTCACAAACTATCCACAGCTAGTGCCAGCATATGTTTAGTATGCACACCATTGCCATAAAAACAGCAGGTACTTGAAGCATTCTGGTTGCAATAAGAAATGTTGGTTTATACAAACCTTTTATAAAATTCAATAACAAATCACATTGCAAACTAGATGTAGTCCTACTAAAAATCCTAGCCTTTTCACATACATATGTATCTTCTACTTTGTCACAGAACAATTATCAGTGAAGACCTAAGAAAGGACTTGATCTACTGAGTCTTAAAACTTGATAATACAATTCTATTGTATTCGCCCCACATTAAATCCCTACACATTTTATTCCCACTATCTAACTCATTTGTGTTTTTCTGTAAAATAGATTGTTGCATTGTGCCACAGACCTTTTAGTGTGCTACTGTATGGAAGTGTTTGATTGCGTTTTGCACAATCTACAGGTTCTCGTCTCTCAGAATCTTTTGCCATGCTTTTGCATATGCGGACCTCATTGTATTATTGGGAAGGAACCAGCATCCTCAAATACCCCCAGGCGCTTTCGCCAAGACCTCTTTTAGGCGCTATAATGGACTAGGGGGAGGATGGGCACTGGGAAGACTCTCATGCAAATATAATCACATACGTAGACATGGATGGGCACTGAAGAATGCAGATTTTATTTAAGCATATTAGTTTACATTTAAACTTTTTATGCTTGGGTCAATACAAATTAAATGAATAAAATAGATCAGTCCAAAAAAGAGAGAAGAAAAAAGAGCGAAAAGAACCATATCTTCAGCATCAGTCCATTTCCTTAGGTAGACTCTTTCCGTTCTCTTCAAGAAAATGTCTTTAACAAAAGACAATAGTACTAACATTTCAGTAGTTCTCCTCCCCTGAGTCAAATACTCACAAAGATCCCTGGATGAAAGTATCATTAAGTGCTGGGAAAGTGGGCTCAAATATTTTGTTTCCAGTACTGTCAGTGCTCCACATGCAGTTATTGTTTAAATATAAGGCACAATTAACTGGATAGATTTGTAATGTCAGATCCTAGGCATTGTAAAATCTTAGTACTATAGAGGAGTTGAGCTCCTTCCCAGAAGGAATGTGGCCTGTGGGATTCTAAAAATGGACCACAGGTGCTTAAGTGTGCAGTGGTCGTCACCATGGGCAGCACACAAACTGACTCACCATCTGTCTACTGTCTGTCAAGGGTCCATGCAGGTTAAAAATAGGAATTACATGTTCTGTGACACAATATTCAGAATGAGACACATTATAAAAAGTGTGAAGGTGACTACAGGGCCCAGATAACGTTAGCAGGAGGAGTGAAATATGGACCGAATTATGTTTTTATAAAAATGTTTAGTTTTTCCCTTGGGCTAGGCCTCCAGGTTTGTAAAAGTCTGCAGAGCTGCAGGGTGTTTTTGAATAAGCTTGCAAAATGTCAAACAGCATGCTATGACAATGAAGAAAGATGGCTTTGGAGCATCCCTATTATGGAAACAGAATGGATTGGGATGAAGCCATTATCCATATCCAGTGACGCCACTACAGCAAGCCAGACCTTTATACACCCCTACCTGGCACCACTTTGGCAGGGAGGAACAGAAGAGGGACAGGAGATCATTCAGGAAGCAGAGTCCTTTGCTACCATTCTCATTTTGTAAGATTAAACTTATTACAAAATCAGCTTTTTGCCTTATTTCCCTAGTGGGGTGTATTTATTCGGGTGTGAGCGTAATTAGGGACACCCTTACAGTATGAAACACAGGAAAAGGTTTACATGTTTAGGAGTGGTTTCTTTTAATGACTTTTGAAAACTCCCTTACCCTATATAAACCATCCAAGAATTTCATGTGTTCCCCGGAAATCCTGAGTTTCAAGAGCTTTTGTTGCTTGTCCATATGTTCATTATTTAGCTCTTATGCATTTTTGGCACAACAGTTCCTATAAACTCTCCCTAAAGTTGGGTTTCCCACTCCACCTTAATCCGCTAACACAGATTTCCCCACATTCACCAAATCCCCATATTTCTTGTGGGGTTTTTTGTTGTTTTTTTGGGTTAATGGGCAGATCTGTAGCCCAGCAGGTCAATATCAATCCACAAAATTCACGGTGCTTGGGGAAACCCAAACCTCTCTCACAACCACTTTCTTCTCAAAGTCCCAGAATTGTACTGCACAATAAGTTTGAGCACTCAATAGTTTTAATAAAAATGGCAGGGGCCCATGATCCTGTGTTAGGAAAGATTTCCATTTGTGTCATTTTCCCTCCAGTTGTAAACCGCCAACCCCCCCTTTCCGACTTTTTGCTGTTGTCTAACGTTTTCCAGTGGAGACCAGCCTTCTGCTGTACTCGGCTGGGCCTTTGCTCATTTTGTTGTGTGGAAACTGACATGTCCTGAAGACAGTCATTACTGGGAGACTTTGTTTTCTTTAGTCTTTCACTTCGTTGCTATTCTTTAGCGCATTTTATCAGTGCACAAAGTACCTTACAGTACAGGCCATTGGGGTCCTCTTTTCATTTTTAAGGCCCTAGACACCATCAACGAATTTATTGGTGAATGTACAAATGTGCCTTGGACAGAGCTGGTGGCAGCTGTTACTTTATATGCATTTCTAGTACTTTTATATGGTCCATACTGCATTTGGCCCAGGACAGTGGCCAGTGCCTAAAATGGCCATGCCACAAGGTCCTTTGTTCTGTCCTTTGACCATCTTGTCCCTTTGCCTACCACAGGTCGAGCAGAGCCGGGAAATATCTTATTTGGTCATGCAGACCCCTGCACAAACTGAAGCTTTTGCAGGCTCCCACATGCCTGGTGTGTGTGCGTCCAGGCTGTTGGCTGGACAGTCTAGTTCCAATACACATCAAGGGTGCCAGGATATCTGGTGTGCTGGGAATGAATGGGACCACTGTGGTCCGTGATTGGCACACGTCTGTGATGGCTGTATGTGAGCAGATCTCTCATTGGGTCCTCTTCATTTTGGCGCGAAGGAGATTCTGGATAAGAGAAGGCATCTTAAACCCAATCCAGGTCGATCTTCTTAGTTCACACTGAACTAAGTAAAGGAGCAAAGTATCCTGAAACCAAGAAGCAGAGCTGAGGAACCACTGTTGACCCACTGGAAGGTTTGGCACCCTGAACCCGCTGTCCTTCCGTTGGACCCACTGTTTCTGATTGAATCTAGAAGGCCTGCAAAGGTGCTTTGACCCATTGGAATAGTGGGACAAACTATTCTCGGCACCTCCAACCTGTAGGCAAGCCTTTTCGGAAGTCTTACTGGACTGCCCCGTGAACTGACAAGCTTGTTTGGGGCCTTTGCCCTGGAACCGCCGCCGCCTAGAGTTGACACTTTAGCATTTGGAGACTGTAAGCTCTGGGCATAAGGCACTCTCCCGCCGAGGTTTGTACACCTATCATTCCTCCATAGGTCTGGAATTGGGAGAGTACACCTGAACCCGAGCATACGTGGTCACCGTGTCACCCAGCTGTGGTAACAAACTTCGTGGGTGCCTTGCTGTTGTGTCCCACTGTGCCATCAGACTCACTGCAGCAGAACTGGGCTGATCCCTTCATCAGGAGGGGAGAAATCGCCACTGTCACGCCACAGAATCATTCCTGCAACGTAGCCCCTGAAAGCCACAGAACTGTGCAACTGCAGGATTTGAACCTGCAACCGAAGTGGACCCAACTGCCGAAGTTTGGTCTGACTGCACCGAGGGTTGAGTACTTGCAACCCTTACCGGTGGCCCCTGGCACATCCATCAATTTTTACACACAAGTGTCCCCCGAGGGCCACTCTCCTTTATCAAAGTAGCCTGTCCTACTGAGCTATTCCCAACTCTTGGATCCTGTTCTGCCCTCTTGGGGAGACCCTCCTTGAATAGTGGGAACATATTCTTCACTGCCTCACCCACCTTCCTGAGACGCTACAGCCCCTGCAAGAGTCCCCGTTTTGACTTAACCGCACAATTTCGTGCATCAGCACAAAGTACTTTTTAAAATGCAAGGCTCCACTCATCTTAGGGATTGGACTGCCTCTCAGTTAGGGTTTGAATTGTGAAGGACTGCCTAAACGATATTTGCACAGTATGCCACCTTTCTTTGCTGGTTGTGGACACATACTGTGTGCTATTCCTTTAGGCAATTGGTGACTTTATATATGTTTAATAGTGTGGAGTTGGTTTGGTTATTACTGCTGATATTTGCTTTGTGTATAATTTAAAAGGCATTTAGTAAATGTATATGTATTGTTGATACATACACCTGACTGAGTAATTTGTAATGTTATTTACTGTGCATGCTCATTGTGGGCTTTCGATCACCCTCACCCCTCCTGAGACCTATTCTTGACCACCACTAATTCTACCTTGATTGGTTTGGCTTGTCCAGAAGGTTACCCTGTTCCAAGAAACTAGGCTGGCCTCTTGAACCTTTGCCCACCAGGTCAGAGTTCAGAAATCCATCTCAATATCCTTCTATAGACTATTGTTGTGACCTCAATTTTATGTCTCCAGTCTCATTAATGGTCCAAGATTATTCCCAAATATTTGTAGCCCATTTAAACCTTATGCTTGGAACTCAAAATAAAATGTGTTAACAAGATTTGTAGGAGCCCCAGCTTAACCCCAGTTCATTCCTTCATGCTTCTTCTGCTTCAGGGTCATTATCAGTGACCCAGCCCCTAGCTTTATATGCTTTTTAAATGCTAGACCACCAGTTGACATTGTATAGTGGGCATAATATGGACCTCCTTTACATCAGGGAAAGCATGGCTTTCCAAAGACTGCTGCACTATTCACCTGCTAGCTCCTAATGACTATGCTTTAAAATAGATTAATAGTTACAAGTCTGGGTTGTGGTATTGCTATAATTTTTTTTAAAACTCCTTTTCCATGAACAGCTTCCAAACTCTAAAAATAGATGTTTTTTCTCAGTTCTGTTCATTTAATTTAAAAAATGTTACCTTCTCTTGCTATTAGTCATTTTAGTTTATATATCCTGCTAACAATGTTTTATCTGTAATTTCATACTTTCTTGCCTCCGTCACTTTTTTTCAAATAATGTTTTTATATTTGGCAATTTTTAGCATAAGGTTTGACCTTGTGAAAAGGTTATTATATTTGGCAATTTTTAGCATAAGGTTTGACCACCCTGAGTTAAGTGAATTCCACCAAATTACTTAACGTACTTGAATGCCACTCTGACATTATATGCCGCCTCCCATTGTCGGGGTTTATTACGCGGTCACACTCAACTCAGGAAGTTCCTCCTCCCACCCCCAAAGAATGTGGCGCACAACAATTCACTGTGATTTTTATTCAGGTTATATTTGGTAAGGCCTCCAACCCGTCTCGCACCCAACCCCAACAAGTACCCAGTGCCACAATGCACTAAGAACCAGGCCGGTGTGTAGTCAGAATATATATATTTACTAAAAAAAACTTTAAGGGGACGTTATGGTTAAGTTGTGCTACTAAAAACCTGTGAAATTCACAAAAAAAACTTTACAAACGTGACATTATGGTTCGAAGTAAAACCGAAAAGCCCCTGAAATTCGCCAGTTATGGTAGGCTAAGCAACCATAACTGCCCGCACCACTGTGCACTGTTAACACTAACACCCAGGACATTAAAGATGACATCACAAATGTCATTGACATCACTGATGACATCACGTGTAGCCCCTTTGTTTTTGTTCACTGCCATATCTAGGCCAGGTGGGTTTATTTACTGACAGTCAAACTTAACTTTCAAAAGGTATTACATTTATAGATATTGCTATTCTCACATGTTCTTATAATACTTTCCTAAGAATTTAATCGCATCTTATGATGTACATATATAGGGGAAAAAGCAGGCCTGAAGCACAGCAATCATTTTTGTGCGTGAATACAATCATGCAGATTATACACAGTTGCTAATGATACTGTTTCTTATTTGCTTACTTTACTCTCCAAATGTAAGCCCCATATTTGTATGCATTGTAGTCTACTTGTTTGTGTATATTACTAGAAATATGTAGTAAGTGATGCATTATTAGCAACTTAGTACATGTTTCACAGACCAGAAAAGTCTGATACAGAAGCATTCACCATTTTATTATATAACTTTAGAAAATTACAAATAGCACCTCTGTATTGTATGCTGCTGCCAATACCTACATTTCTGTATGAGTAGGTTCCTGTACTAGAAAGAACACTGCAATGGAATTTTCTTTAGAACACTACATTGTGTGATGAAGTATGTAGTTTATTACACATGTCCCGATAATTCGATACTTTTTTGCCAAAATTACATTCACAACCCTTTGTCTGAAAAGTAAATGCACATGTGATGTCATCAGTAATGTCATCAATTACACTTGTGATGTCATCTTTGATGTCCTGGGTGTTGGTGTTAGCAGTGCACAGTGGTGCGGGCAGTTATAGTTGCTTAGCCTACCATAACTGGCGAATTTCAGGGGTTTTTCTGTTTTACTTCGCACCATAATTTCACGTTTGTAAAGTTTTTATTTTTTTTATTTTTATTTTTTAGTGAATTTTACAGGTTTTTAGTAGCGCAACTTACTTAACCATAACGTCCCTTTACGAAAGTTTATTTTACTGAATTTCGTAGGTTTTTAGTAGGGCAACTTAATCATAACATCCCGTTAAAGTTTTTTTTTATTGAATATACACTTTCATCATGTGAAATTGGGAGATATGTACTATAAATCCCTTACTTTATATACATTTACCATAGAACATACTGAACCCCCACGCTAATGATATTTGAAAGGCACGGATGCAGCGCCTGTGTGCGGACGGGCGCGGATGAGATCGACACTACCCAAACATTCAGGGGGTATCTGAAATTGTTCTATTGTGCCATATGAAAAATGCACAAGTTTTAAAAGGAACACATAAACCCATTATAAGTAACTAATTGAACCTACACGTCTCAAACATTACCCATGCATTTAAATACATGTAGAATGAAATGGATTATACCATGACAAAAAAAGATATGTCTCCAACGTAATTACCTCGCAGAAACTGTGCAGCCAGGAGCGACAGTAGACGCACACAGCACAACGAAAACAAATTGCAAGGAATAGTAAGTGAACTTCATTTTTCTTGTGTGTACTTTTTTGTATGAGGTGCAGAACAAATAATGTATTTCTGTTGTTTTGACACAGAAATGTGCAGTACTTTGGAGTGGCTGGAGGAGAATTTTCCGCATGGGGAAGTGTCAGAAGATAGTGATAATAATGGTACACACTTCCCTGCATAAGCAAATTAATAGTCAGTATTCTATGGGCATTTAACATGTATATATTTTTTAACAGACTAGGTAAAAAAAGAAGAAAGTGCACCAAAGGACACAGAGCAAGTCAGATAGAAGAGAAAATGGACATACTAAATGAGAATTTTAATGGGTTAAAACAATTTGTGGAGGAATACGTGAGGAAAAAAATATCACTGTGCCCACCTGTACCTGTCCCCTTCTCCATTTCCTAGTGAACCACCCCCAAACCCTCAAGAAGAGCATAAATGTTTTGACAAAACATGATCCCTTCATCCCCTCACAACCCACCTTTGTTGAACCCCAATTCCCCTATATTCGTTACAGTGTCTGCTTCTCCCTCTTTCTCTTGATTGATGTATGTGTGTATTACAATTTTTTTTTTTGTTAATTGTATTAGAATGGTTTGGATCAAAACATTTTTTTTTTAAATAGTTAAAATGTCCCTGGACAGCGCGCCTGTTCGGGCTGGCCGTAATAAATATAATATGGATGTTCTAAGGGCAATACACCTACCCGTACCATTCACAACCAAGATGGAACTGATGCTTGGTGGGGTGACGAACCTTGGTTAGGTGTGGGCGCTGGCAGGATCAGTGTGTCCAAAAATAGCAGTAAGGCTATCTTTTGTCGTCTAATAATGGTCCAGTCTTTAGGTTTGTAGACATAGTGTTTATTTGGCGTATGCAGTGGTGGTATGTCAGGAGGCTCGTGTTGGAGCTATTTGGTGGTCACCTGCGTCAGGATGCCAAAAAAGGGGAGGGCTGACTAGCTGGATCTTATGCCGGGATCGGCGAAGAAATCCAGCCGCAGTCACGCTGGAAACGAAATCCTGTAATACGGGGAAGAAACTACTTGGCAATTTGGAAACCTGTCCATGACCTTCGCAAGTCCTTCCTTCATTGCAAATTGCAAAGAAATTCCAGAGACATGCCCTAAACTGTTTCCTCCACAATGAATGATAATTATATCAGGATGGCGCTCTGTAACACACCCACTGAACTTTACTGACCGATCCGTAGCTTCGCTCATTCTCATCTGCATGTGTCTCCACCCCAGAAACCCCGTTGGTAATGCGCGTTGCCTGCAGACTACCGCCATGTCCGCACACACGTAGAGGATCTGAGTGTGACGATTGTACATTTAAATAGTCTTCCCCTTATCCCCTTTAAGGTGGGCTCTGAAAAGAGCAGTTTTTTTTTTGGCAGATGCCTGACTGACACCTGTTTTTGTATTTTTTATATTTTTTCTTCTTACGTTACTCCTACAATCATTACAGAACCTTCTCCAAAGCAAGCCTTACATTCCAAAAGAACATAGCATTTCCCAAAAAAGATAACAAAACACCCTATGCTTCAAAATAAGCTGCATTACTGGAAACAATGTTCTTGTGGCTGCAGAAAAACATACCAGCTCGTAACATGAAAGCATGCATGCCGCGATTGATGGCACACCTCACAATACTTTGATCAGAACAAAAAACAGAACTGTTGTCCCATTTTCCTCTAGATGTTAATGACTGCTTGCACCAACTGTTCCAAATCTTCCAACAAAGTAGGTGAACTCACGTAGCCCAAATGGCAAGCACCATAGTGCAAAACTACCACATATGGACTGGTCATCCTACGCATATCTCGGCAAACTTGGAGAATTGCTGCAACATTACAATCAGTCGCAGCGCTCCACACGACATCCACTCCTCTGACATCGAAATTGTGTGCCACATGCCTACTTTCGGAATAGTGCTGTAAACCATGGACAATATCTCCGAGCACCAACACCCTGACTATCTCCACCTCTGCCATCTTCACTACACGCACTGTCTTTGGACACAAATTAACAATGTGAACATTTGATTGGCTGATGCCTACAGTCCCCTTTCCATGCTGGATTTGCTGTAGAACCCTGTATGTGGCACGCCCTACCCGCGGACAAGTGCGGTGTCTGTGTGGCACATAACTCTTAGCCAGTCCTTCTGCCCTTTCCACATCACTCGCAAATCCATTCCCTCTTTCGACACAGCTTAGCAGTGTCGCAACCATCCACCAATCACATTCAAGATCTCTACATCTAACTGTCATCAGAGTTCCGCACTTGAAATGTACTGTTGATCACTATGAATGCAAGTCGCATATCTTTGCAAAGCACCTACTTCAAAAATTACTGTGCAAGTGTAGCAGATCTCTACTTACAGCTCCATGCATACGCACATGCATGAGTACAAAGTACAGGTATGCATATTTTATTCAGAGAACATGTGCAACTCTTATGATTCCATTTAAACATATTAATGCCACCAAATCTGCATAGGCAATACATACCAACGCTCCCCCTTTGCAAGATTTCCGATTTTTCATTGAGAAACCGCACTACTTCTTACTGTCTCCCGCATAACTTATACATACGTAACAACCCTCCCGATTTAGTCGCGAAACTCGATTTTCCATTAGAAAATGTCACAATTGTTTACTGTGTTCTGCCTAAATTAATGCTACTTCCAATGAGATCATATGAGAAAAATAAATGGTCCTGATTGCTGTGGGGACATCTCCCTCTGAGGCTCTCAGATTTTTTGCATTCGTACTTATAATATGAAAGTAGTCAAATTTTTCCCATCTACTATAATGACCTATCACTTGCAAACCTCTCGGCTATAGACAACGCAGCTTAAAAAAACCAGGGGATTTCATTAACTGAAAATTGTACTCATTTGTGAAGCAGGTTCAACTAACATACTGCAAATAACATATAAAGGCTGCACATAATGAAATGAAATGCACACATGCACTGTGTTCAGATATCAAAGGAGAATACTCTGACGAAAGATGCAAAATTAATGTGTACATTAACATCACTGCTTTAAACACACACAGTTACTAACTTTTTCCTTTTACAATTGCAGTGAAGACTACGCTCCTGAAAATCAACAGCATCTACACTGCAAACAACATACCCGAAGAAACCTGGTCATTTTGCAAAAAAAAATACAGTACTACCTTTATATTCTTACCGTTCCTCAAAGACACTGTGTGGGTTATTTATGTAATTTGCACACCAAAAAAATTGATGTCTGAACCATTCTACCCACAAATCCCCATTTATCATTTATTAAACAAAGAATAACAGGCCGAATGGCACACAAATCCCTTTGTTTTTGTAACACAAATAACATACAGAAGCCTTACAATGTTAGTACTACAAAACAAATAGCTGTTTTAATTTTATACCATTACGTTTACTATAATGCTTCTCCTCACAACTAGCACACTTTCTACTCACATCTGAAGCACAATGTAGTAATATACAAACAGAAAAATAGCCTTCCCAACTCATTGTAACTGCCCAATGCACATTCACACACCACCACAAACCGCTTCCCCATCAAACTCATGCACGCATGCACACAGCACACATACATTGTAAAACAGACCAAACTATGCCTTCTTTTTTTTTTTCAACCGACCCCAAAGAATGCCTACCAAAAAGCAAGTCCGTAGAAAGGAACACAGAAGTAGAGCAAATAAAAATAAGTGTCCAAAGTAAGCATCAATCTCTAGCAGAGTTTGTACAGAACGTTGAAACAAAACAGCTAATAGTCATTTAGCGAAACAAAGGAAGCTTCAACTACCAAAACTTTGGCTCCTCTATCAAAATGTGGCACGAAACAGAAAACGCTTTACAAAAATTTGGCTACCAGTACTATTAACAATATGTTAAATTAGTGAGGAATCTGTTTCGAGGTACTTGTGAAGTAGAACTCTGCGCCCTGTGTCAGTTCAGGCACTTGAATTTAAAGGTCGCATTAGCCGGGGTAACAATGGAGTCCTTGATTCCGCCACTCCATTAGGAAAGGGCAATTTTAAAAACGGTTACCCTTAGGATATATTGCGCCCATTCATTTGAATTCCATTAAAGAAAATGAAAGAAATCACATGCCTCATGTGTTGGATTCACACAGTGTTAATTTATATAGAAATTCAATGCCCTTTAGTGATGACACGTGTTTCGATGTATAAAACGTCTTTTTCAAATCAGGGCTACAAATCAAGTACCAAAATGGTCAATCACAGATATTGTTGACAAAAATAGTACATAATAAATTGCAATTGTTGTAATCATTGCCAAATTGTAATGTCAGTAACAAAACGGAACCATCAAAATGAATTTTCCAAAACATAAAAGTATCAGCAGTTGTTTGTGCATTCACACAGTAAAAAAGTAAATAAAAATGGCCATGTTTAGGGAGGGGGAAAATGGTAGGAGGTTTGTGTGAAGTCAACCTGAAAAGAAAAGAGATAAAAAATATATAATAATGTCATTGGTGAGTATAACATGGAACTTAGTATACCAGCACAGTCACTCAGCCTTTGGATAACTGACAGTTGTGCAAATCACATCAAATCTGCCAAAACCCAGAGAGGACTTGCGTTACAAACTCGTCAAACTGGAAAGAGCCTCAAAGAAGGAAGTGGATAAATATTGGGAAATGATGTCACTAAATAACTATGTATCCAAAAAACAAATACCTAGAGGTTTTAAGCGTTTTGATTTTTCTGGACTTCACCAAAGACGAAGATAAAGAATTAGCAGATTCATGGGAAAAGAATCTCAATCAAAGCTCTAGTACGATGTTGGAACTCCTAATTGAAGATGCTTCACGAGAACATAAGAGAATAATGCAACAAATAGAAGCAATTAAAAAAGAAATTACAGAGGCAAAGGCCCTGGAAGTAACAAAGGAAAAAAATTACCAAAAAATGTTTGAAATTTTAAAAGACTACCAAGATGAATCAAATTAAGAAAAATGCGCAAGTTTTTTCGAGATGACAGAAATTACCAGGATGATGAAGTTTACACCTTCCAAGAGAAATACTGACAGTTTATAAAACCTGTATCAAGAGAGAGCACTTTGAATACATTACCTGGGAGTTCAGATGCAGAATCGGAAGGAGATCAAACAAAGGACACAAACGATGGAGAAAACAACTGAGGGACAAGGGTTCCTCAATCAAATTAGACAGTACAAGAAAAGTAATAAGATCAATTTATAGAAACGGGTGCATTTTTTATTACCTCAGCAGACCAATCTACAACAAACTACAGGAGGAGAGGTCAGAGGGGGAGTGGTGGACATGGGCAATCCAGACGCTCTAGAAGATTTCAGGCGGTTAACAAGGGCTGGGGCGACAGAAGCGGCGCAAAAAGAACAAATCAATTACTTGGTTCTCAATTTATCTGATTATCACTTGAACAGAAGATATTTCATTGTTGAACAAAGGTTTCTCTTTTGCCCCTTCCACCGACTTTGGAATAATTGATGTGCACATAGATTTGTTCAAGTTCATAAGAAAATTGAAATTAAAAAATTACTTTGCAACACAAGTTTCGATGTTCCATGCCAAAGAACCAGACATCGAGGATAGCGACTACACAATCAAAGATTTAAGCAACATCCAACTTCTGAGCTCACTGCAAGATACAGTGGAGCGACCCATTCATGAAACCATACAGGACTTACAGATACAACAAACCAGTCTTCAGACAAGGGACATGAAATTAAAATCTAGGTTCACACCACAATGAATGCCAGACAACCTTGTGGACACCTTCTATAAAGCAGTCACTAAGGATCTTAATGACCTCATGGACAACCAAATGAGAAAGAAAAATAGAAATCATTCCAAACATGAGTATGACGATCTGAGTAAAGCAGAAAGAACGGCATTGCGGGAACTCAAATCGAATCACGACGACTATAAAAGCAGCAGATAAAGGAGGTACAATTGTTATGAATAGGGAAGACTATGCAACAATGGCCATCAACCACTTAAACACCCCCTTATGCTACAACAAACTTGTCGGCAACCCGAAACAGCAAATTCTAATTGAACTAAGAGACGCCATAACAAACTGGCATAGACCAGGTTTGATCACAGATTGGGGGGGGGGAAATCGTTCCTAGACCTGCAACAACCCACTTTACCTACAATATATTTTCTACCGAAAATTCACAAGGCATTTGACTAAATGCCAGAAGGGAGGCCCATTCTCAGTGGGATTACCTGGGCGACAATGAAAATGGCAGAGTTTATTGATAACATACTCAGTCCTCTGGTAAACCAAACCAAAACATACCACTTCTGCAATTAACAAACTGGCTTCTATAAAATGGGAATCTGAATTTTTATTAGCCACTTGGGATGTCAAGTCATTGTATACCTCTATCAGACATGACATGACAATTGAAACAATAGACAAAATGTTCTCTCAAAAACTGCATCCAAATTTCAATCAGTCGGCATGCTTAAGGAAATGGTACTCCTAACTCTGCAAAACGTGTTTATTTTCAATGGAGACTTTTACCAACAAACCAAAGGGGTGGCAATGGGGGTTAAATTTGCCCCTGCACTTGCAAATATGATGATGGCGGTGTATGAGGACAAACATGTATGAAGATGAAGCATATCAACATGTGATTCTTTGGACTCGATACATAGACAATGTTCTATTAATATGGAAAGGAGAAGAAGACGGGTTGGAACAATTTAGGAACAGAGCCAATGCTAACGCTATGGGAATAGAATTCATTGGAAATTCTAGCAAAGACAAAATCAATTTCTTGGATCTCAACATCTATGTGAAAGAAAACCATTTGATGACTAAAACTGTTAGAAAGGCAACAGAGGCAAACACTTTATTTGCAACCAGCTGTCATCATAACTCTGTTATCAGGAATATTCCAAGTGGAGAATATGTCAGAGCCCGCCAAAACTGCTCTGAACAAGAGACTTTTGAGGAAGAATGTCACTTGCTATCAAGGAGGTTCAAAGCAAGAGGATATGGCACTTAAACCATTACCAAGGCACGAGGGAAAGCCAGAAATCTGAACAGACCAGAGACTCTAACTCCAAAAATTAAAACCAATAACCAAATGGAAGAAGTCGGTTTCATTACTACATACTGCAAGAATAATGGAACTTTGAGAAACATCCTCAAAAGGAACTGGCATCTCTTACAACTGGACCCACATGTCAGGAACTACATTAAAGACATCCCAGTGATCATTTACAAATGAGCAAGGACCATAAAAAACGTATTAAGCCAATCTTTACTTCCAGAATCAAAGACATTGAATGCAACCACCTGGTTACCCAAACAAACGAAGGGTTTTAGGAAATGCGGGACCTGCACAATGTGCAAACACGCTATGGACAGTACATCAATCTTTGAAGACAAATATGGTATCAAGCACAATATTTCTGAACATATCAACTGCACAACCAAATATGTCATCATTTGCGAATGCCATAAAATTTATATAGGGAGCCCCATAAGAGAATTAAGGACTAGGATAAGAGAACACACTTCATCCATAGGAAATCAAAATACAAACTCCCCATTGGCCCAACACTGGCAAAAGGAACATCAATGCAATGACAAAAGAACTTTAAAATGTGTAGGTTTGAAGAGAGTAACTCTGGGACCAAGAGGAGGAAATCATGAACTGAAACTACGACAGGAAGAAGCAAAAAATTATTAGTAAATTCTGCACAGTGGAAAGAGGTTTAAACTCGGACAACGAGATATAGTGCTTTCTGTAAAATGTCTTTAATGTTTTTACCTGTGCATCTGGGTTATAGGAGAGAATATACATGCCCATTTTCAGACAAGATGTTTCACATTTTGGAAAATGTCCTTAAATGTTGTGACCTGCTACTTGAATTAGAGGAGAGAACATGTAAACTACCTGCCATCAGTCCCATACAAATGAGTCTGGTCACTACAGTCAAACTATTGGAAAACAAAATGTATTTGTGGTACTTTATGGCATAGCACATCATCATTTTTAAATGACCACACACAAGTGATTGCCTAATACGAGTTTCTTTCTACACCACTCTGTTCTTTAATCAAGTCCAGCATTTGTCCCTATTAGGAATCATTTGTGAAACACTATATTTCGACTAGAGGTATTCAAATTTGGATTTAAAATCAGCATGTTTAAGCAAGGCATTTAGCATCTACACTGAGCACTGACTATGTATTTCCAACGTGCATCATGAGAAGGCAAATTAGACATTCACAACGGGAATTGCCCCTATTATAATTGGTGAAACATTACAGTATAACCAGAGGAATTATAATTAAAATCAACATAAATCAATAAGCAGGAGTGAGCCATTCAGCACTCACATTAGGCACCGATTATTGTTTTTCAATTAAAAATTCACAACATGCGTTGTAATTCTGCAATTTAGTTTGGCAGAGCAAATAGTGACAAACAATTAGTTTGCCCTTAATATTTATAATATTAGGCATTCGGACACAGCCAGGCTAGATTACAAACTAGCTAGCACCTCACGTAAACACCTAACAGATAAGTTGCCTTCTACCATTTTACACTATTGGAATTAGAGCACACCAGCCCAAAACATGGCGGCCAAGTCATACCTAGTAGGACTAGGTTGCTTAGCAACGTAACCAAACCCAAACAACAAATATGGAGCGGGTGGACACACTTGCACGAGGACAGAAAGGAATCGTCTGAGGAGGACGGAGGTGAGTTTCACATGGATAATATGACTTGCCTACCAAGTACTTCAACACAGACTAGAGGCATGCAGACCCTCGTGGACCCTGCCCGTACATAGTCACATTAGAAATCCCCAATTTCATTATTTCTGTGACGCGCGCAACACGGCTCAGCCATACGGCCATCCTTTGATGCAGCCAAACATGCAGGTTTAACTCCGTGCAGACACATTTCTTGGGAAATGTAATGTTAGTTATTCACGGGATTTTTTGACGTAAGCTTACAAAACACAATAACATGAGACTAGTCAAAACAGAAAACACTGAGGTATTTATGCTAAATTAATGGATTTGAGAATTGGAAATACCTGAACAAGGGTGAACACACGCACAGGGAAAACTAAAAACAGTCTATTTCATTGTGATAACACACACTAGGTTATTGATGCTATGTGGGAACTTCTCCCATAGGAAAACAGGGATTATCCCATGACTGGATGAAAATGCTGTGAAGGATATTAAATGCAACAATAACTACCTGGTAAGATACGCAAGTAGATTGCAATTTGATGTGATTTGCACAACTATCAGTCATCCAAAGGCTGGGTGACTGTGCTATTATACTAAGTTCCATATTATACTCACCAATGACATTATTATATATTTTCTCTCTTTTCTCTTTATGTTGACTTCCCACAAACCTCCTACCCTTTTCCCCCCTCCCTAAACATGGCCATTTTATTTACTTTTTTACTGTGTGAATGCACAAACAACTGCTGATACTTTTATGTTTTGGAAAATTCATTTTGATGGATCTGTTTTGTTACTCACGTTACAATTTGGCAATGATTACAACAATTGAAATTTATTATGTATTATTTTTGTCAACAATATATGTGATGGACCATTTTGGGACTTGATTTGTAGCCCTGAATTTAAAAGGACGTTTTATACGTCAAAACACGTGTCATCACTAAAGGGCATTGAATTTCTATATAAATTAACAATGTGTGAATCCAACACATGAGGCGTGTGATTTCTTTCATATTCTTTAATGGAATTCAAATGAATGGGCGCATAATATATCCTAAGGGTAACCTTTTCTAAAAGTACTGCTAACAATGCTCCTATGAATCCTGATATGCTAGCAAGAACCCATAGTAAAAAAAGTATTTTAGCCAAAATGTTTCGCCACAGAGTCCTTCAGAATTTAATAAGAGGAGCGAAATCATCCTCAACCCTTAAAACCTTTAGTAGAAAATGAATCCTACAAGCTCTCGTAGACAGTGCAATCCTTCTCATAAGGAAGTTATTTATTTTAGTGTTAAATAGGATGAAACCACTAACAAAACTAAGTACTAAACTACAAAAGAAACTTCTCAATAAACGGAATGTCAACAACAATAACTTCTTAAATATTTGTGGAGCTGAATAGAGTCACACAACAACCACAGAACCATATTTTAATGAAGAAGCATACAAACAAAATCAAACCAACACAATTGCAATCCATAGCAGTGGACGAGGGTATGAAAAAATCAATAATACTATAATGGTACAAGAAACACTGCTTACAAAAGTATCCCCTGAAAACTCAAATTACCTCTCCATTCGACTGAAGCAGACCGTCCAGTATACAAATGGCCCTGCACGTCAATGTTTAACATTCCTAACAAATCTTTCAAATCTTTACGTCAGTTCCTCAATCAGTATGTGAAAGGTAAAGACAAAATCAAAATGAAAGTGCTGCACAATATGGAGATGTGTCCAGTGCGCAAATACATAGGACTACAAGGACATTCATTAGCCTGCATTTCAGGACCTATTTGCAAAAGCACCTTCCATGATATCAAAAGGATACATCATTCAAATGTAAGACATCTAGTGTATAAACTGTACTATGCTAAAAGTCCAGCTTTAGAATTAGCCAATTTAAATAACACTCTTCTGCATGGTGCACCCAAATACCTACAAGAAGAAGTCAACCGTATCCAGAGAAAATATTTTGGAAGTGAAACCCACTTATAAAATGCAATAGTTTTAGAACAGACTGACAACAATTCTGCACATAGCAACCTTCTATTAAACACATACAAAAAAAGAAATACTAAAATTTAAAAGTACATCGGCTGAAGTACCAAATCATGTTTGTGTTGCCGCAGAACATTTTACAAAAGGAACACAAAAACTATAGACATAACATACAAAATAGAAGACAATGAAGATTCCAAATGGTTTGAATTAGCTCTCTACCTTTTAGCAGAAAACAAATACCAAATAAGTGAACCCCTCATATGTTGCAGTTACTGCACTACAAAACTGGACAACAACCAAACTCATTCACGTGCTATAACAAATAATTTGGAATTATTCCCACTACCAAAACCACTGCAACAACTCAGTTTGTAGGAGAGCATCATAATTCAAACAGTTCACCCATTTCAAGCAATAATCCGCCTTCAACCAAAAACGGCAAAATTACCTTGCTCTGAATTGGTGAAAGGCATTTGTGGCAAAGTAGTTTATTTGCCATTAGATCTGACAGAAAATGTTCACACTCTAGGAGTGCAACGTCCAATAGAGCATTCTTTAAGTGTCTTAGTAAATGGTGTACCAACAAGAGACAAAAAAATTTGGCAACAACTGGTGGTCTTAAATAAAGTTAGACAAGCCTTAAGACAATAACGAATACTACAAAGAAATAAATATTGAAGAAAGCTTAAGGGAAACGACTGAAATAATTCAAGGGTCACCAGAAACTGGTCAATTTGAACTTCTGGATCCTGCTGCAGTATCCACTCTTTTGGACCATTACACAATTCATCCATTGCACTCTAATGAGAGCATAGATGATGCACTAGAAACTTACCAAATGCGACAAACCAAAGGGTCACCAATGAGCATATGGGAAAAAAGTATAGAAGCACGTGCTTTTCCGCTGCTATTTCCTACTGGCAAAGGCGGAAGATACGATAATAGACCCACTCAGATTACGGCATCGGAATACCGCTCATTACGAATCAAGATCCCAGATTTAGACAAAATGTGGAATACATATTCCAACTACTCTTTGAAAGTGAACTAGCAACCCTATGTTACCGAGTTGCACACATATTGAAATCTTGAACCCACTTTCAAAATATGTCAGCTACGCAATTAATACAAAAAGTGCAAGAAAAAGATGAGGTTTTACAATCAAGTATAACAAATCTGTTTGCAAACATGCGTGGTATGAAAAAATACTGGTTCCGACAGCACAGATGTACGTTGTATGATCCGAAACCTTGGACCACCCACTTGGTTTGTTACATTAAGTTGTGCAGAGCATGCATGGGAAGATTTACATGATTTCCTACGCATATCAAACAACAAAACCAACATAGATATACTAACACCTGGAGAACTTTGCTCTCTAGATCCTGTTAATGTGTCAAGATATTTCTATCATCGTTTCATTGCTATGTGGCACTTTATTTGTAATAAAACTGTTCCTCTCCTCGAAGAAGTGAAACACTTCTTTTGGAGAAAAGAATACCAAGCCAGAGGAGCAGCACATATTCACATGCATTTATGGATCAAAGGTGCACCTAAATTTGGTCAGGACAGGGATGCCACTGTTTTGCAGTTCATCCAAAAATATGTCACTTGTGAAATCCCTTCACAACGGACACATAGTGACCTTCATAGACAGATTTTACAGTTTCAAAGACACAAATGTGGCAAATATTGTCGTCGCAAATACAAAAGCAAAGGGAAATACTACACCAAATGCCGCTTTGGTTTCCCTAGACCAGTTACAGAAACAGGTGAAGTGAGCAACTTGATGTCTTCAGTTCGACATAGTGTTAAAGGTAAATCACCTAAGAACATGTATTACATAAAAAGAACAGAAGAATCAAAATATATCAATGATTACAATGCAATCAATGCCCTCTTATGGAATGCAAACCTAGATGTGCTGTACATTGCAGACAATTCCACTGCAGTTGCACGATATGTTACAGCCTACTTAACAAAAGCAGAAAAACAGAGCTTCAAGACCTCTGGAATGACCTATCATCAGACAAAACACTATCTCAGAAATTGTACAGCCTAGGCATAAAAATGCTCCCTCATAGAGAATGTGGCGCCTATGAAGCTGCAGATCGTTTAACCGGTACTGCTTTGTATGGAAAATCAGAAAACATAGTATGGCTTGGTCCTGCTAAATCTAGAAAAAGAGTTCTGAAATCATATGAGGACATAGAAACAATTGCCAAAAATGTTCCCAACAGCCAAGACATTTTAAAAAACAATTTACTGGACACATACTACCCGAACAGGAGTACCACTTTGGAAACCATGTGTCTATACCACATAGCTCAAAACGTTGCATACAAAAATAATATAAAACCCAATGAAAGCAAAGATAGATATAGAGTGACAGATTGTGAAGGCAGCTTAGTGAAACTTACCAAACGAAGCTTAATTAATCATGTCAAATTGCCATTAAAAACTCCTCAACAGAAAGAAATATATTACATGTCCCTGCTACAACTTTTTAAACCATGGAGAAAAAGAAAAGAGGAAGTGATACTAGATAACTGACTCCTACGAAGATGCTTTCAAAGCAAATGAAAGCACCATCACCGATGTGAACTTTACGCAGTACAAAACAATGTTGCACAATGAACAGCAACACAAAGAAGAACTTCAATCCAACTAGATAAGGACTCTTCCGACAGTAGTCAACCTTCTGTAACAGGAAGTCGAGAACCACTAGGACAGCCACTAATAGCAAATGAGGCAGAATTGGCTATGACAGAAGTGGAAAACACCATGTGTCACTATCAAGAAGATATAGAAGACTTAACTGTACTTCAAACAAAACTTAACAAAGATCAGTGCACCATTTTTGAAGAAGTTCCAAAAGAAATTGCACATGGTGTACAACACGAAAATAAAGAATGTACCTGCCTAAATTACAAACCTATGCTGCTGTAAGTCAGTAGTGAAGCTGGGTCAGGAAAAACATTCTTAATCAAAATCATCAGCATGTTCCTTCAACAATTGACAAACAACAAACTGTCAGCTATTGTGACTGCCCCCACAGGTTTATCTGCCTACAACATAGGAGGTGTCACTTTACACCGATTACTACTCCTTCCAGTTGAACACCAAAACAAATTGGACTATTACAAACTTTCTGCAGAAGCTGCAATGGAACTACGCAGAGTATTAAATCAAATTAAAATGCTACTAATAGATGAAGTGAGCATGGTCTCCAACCTAATGTTGGCTTTAATTCACCTCAGATTGCAAGAAGTACTTAAAACGAACTATGAAGAACTCCTTGCAGGGAAACACATTATCGTTCTCGGAGATCTTCTACAATTGACACCAGTGAAAGGTGAATCTATTTTTAAAACCTTAGGACACAAACTCTGCCGTAAAACTGTTGGCAGCATAGGAAATGTCAACCTTTTGGCAACATTTCCAATAGAGAGAATTAACAGAAAACATGCGTCAATCTGCAGATCTCACTTACGCCAACATTTTAAAAAGTATTAGAGTTGGTGTACTATCTCAAGAAGCACAAGAAGAAACGGCACATTCATGCACTTTATTGCGATAACGCATGTGCTACTGATGTTATGGAACAATTAGCGCACAAAAATGTCAATTGTATGGCCTTAATGCTAACTCTTGCAAGCTGTTTTAAATTCAATGAAACAATGTTAAAAAAAGAAATGCAACCAATAATAGAAATGTGTTCCACAGACAAACTGGACGCACATGGTATGACACTGCCCATGTGTCAGCAAGCCACAACAAGACTAAATACCTTAGAAAATTCAATCTCCAGCACAGCTGGGTTGGAAAAAAATATTAAAATGATCCTAAAATTGTAGAGTAATGCTTAAACGTAACCTTGACGTGGAGCAAGGGGTAGTTAATGGGGCACTGGGTACAGTTGTTGGCTTTCAAACATACCCACGTGACAACATTCAGTTTGTCAATATTCGCTTTGACAAACTTTCAGAAGTGAAAAGGATATGGCACTCAACAGCTCGATTCCTTCTCTTCAAAGACATGTATGTACGTAGAGAACAATTTTCCCTAACTCTTGCATATGCAGTCACCATTCATAAATCCCAAGGTCTTGCCCTAGACAAAGCATTGATAGATATAGGAAACAGCCTTTAAAGAAGGCATGAGCTACGTAGCACTATCAGGCTTAAGTACACTTGACAGTCTATTTCTAATCAACTTTGATGCAAGTAAAGTGAACGCTGATATTCCTTGCATGTTAGAATACAATAGACTGTGTTCACTTTACACCCCCATCTGAAATCCTATCCTGTTCCAGAAAAAGGAAAACCTGGTAAAAGAAAACCAATTCAAACAAAAATGCAACAGAATCTGACGGCAAATCCTTCAAAGAAAACAAAAGAAGCTAACACTTCATCAATTACCACAAGCAAAGAAGAACCTATCAGGGAAAGTAAATCGGGTACTTCAAAGAAGGAACAGAAACTCCGAAAAAATCACTCGGACACAGAACTATCTGGTCCATTCAAATTTTCAAATGAAACTGGTGTAAGTTGCTATGCAAATGTAGCAATGAATATTCTATTTCAATTGCCACCAATTGTTAACAACCTTTACTTGCACAGTACAGACCAATTGTGTTTGCAAATGTTAGTCCTTCATAGAAACGCAACAAACAATCCTGACAACATGTATAGTGTTCACGGAATAAGACAAGAATTGGACTACTCTGCTGGAATGGTGAGATTCACTATAAACTCACAAAAAGATCCACAAGAATGTCTAATGTACTTACTAAAAGTACTGGAAAACAAAAACATACCTATAAATGAAATCTTCCAGATATCACACATGTGGAAACATACATGCACTCTCTGTAACAGTGTGACACAGGAACAAATCCCAAATGAGCGATTTGTGTATGTATCCATACCTAATTGTGAATCGATTCCATTTCAGCAACTTCTACAGAATGCAAATCATGGCAGATTATGTACTAGCTGCAATTCAGATAATCGCTCCACCCTTCTGATACAAACACATAGTAACTACATAATACTAATGCTTCTACGTTACAATGCAGATGGTACCAAAAACAGCTGCAAGCTGACTGGATTCACACACGGCCAAGTGTCACTTGGTAAGAAAACCTTTACAAGAATAGGTATAATCTACCACGCAGGAGCCACAACCAATGCAGGTCACTACGCTGCATATATTAAAAAGATATGTGGATGGTTCGAATGTAATAATAGTACCATTACTCTAAAGCAGAGATTGGCAGAAAATCTTAAAACGTGTATTTAATCTTCTTAAAGCCAAAATTTTATAACTAATGTGTACTTCAACATTAACAAATTCAAGTAGAACACTATAAACAGTTAGAATACGCCAACAGGTATCGAACTGCCCAAGAGTGTATAACAACCACACAGATAAATGAATGCCACAGATCCGTAACAAAAAAATACACAGTTCGAATACGCCAACAGGTATCTGTTTCAAAAATCTGCAACAAGCCAACATACATAACATTAATCAGAAACAAGTGAACACTCGAAGGAAATAAAGAAATAGTTTGTAGCATAGCAAAGAAAGGGTTTTTTTAATCTGACAAGGATTTCTTTTTCCCCCAGACCCAAGGATTTGAAGAACAAACACAGAAACTGAGCAAAATGCACAGTACACTGGTTTGTAAACTAAATATGAGGGTAAAATAAAAGCTAAAATGTCTATTGTACAATGTAACAAGTCTTTATAAAATACAAACGCTAACGTGCTCTTTTCTTTTATCACAGAAATTAAAAAAGGATATTTCTGCCAAGTACTAAAGTCATGTAAGAAATATATCGAATCTCAATAAAGTAAACAGTAAGTATAATTTCAAACATGTCATACATATTCAAATCTATACGTCTGATCTATGGCAGTAATATGGTGCAGTGGCTGTAGGCAGGGCCTAGAGTCTTGGATGTGTATCCTACGACCTACACCCTGTGGCCAAGCAACCAAGACTGTAGGTCCTTCCCACAACCATCGCAGCATATCAAAACCATTGTGGCTTATAACTTCACTGCTTATAACTTTTGTCTTGGGTGCATGGCCTGCGGCCATGCACCTAAGACTCTAGGTTGTGCACACAACCACTGTACCACATCACACCCATGCTGACTTATAACCTCAGTGCTTATAACTTCAGTCTTGGTTGCATGGCCTTTGGCCATGCACCCAAGACTCTAGCTCCTGGCCACAACCACTTCAGCATATCACAACCATTGTGGCTTATAACTGCAGTGCTTATAAGTTTGTTCTTGGGTGCATGGCCATGCACCCAAGAATCTAGGTCCAGCCCACAACCACCACAGCATATCACACCCATTGTGGCTTATAACTTCACTACATATAAATTGGGGCTTGGGTGCATGGCCTTTGGCCATGCACCCAACACTGTAGGCCCTCCCCACAACCACCTGATAGATGTTCGATACTACGGGTGTAGCTATTGCGGTGATATGCTGCGGTGGTTGTGGTCAGGGCCTGGAGTCTTGGATGTATGGCCATAGATATTCAAATCAATAAGTGTGCAGTGTATAAAAACCAAGTTGGCTTATAACATCAGTGCTTATAACTTTGTTCTTGGGTGCATGGCCTAAGACTCTCTAGGTCCTGCCCAGAACCAACACAGCATATCACACCCATTGTGGCTTGTAACTTCACTACGTATAAATTTGGTCTTGTACCCAAGACTCTAGGCCCTCCCCACAACCACCTGATTGATACTGCAGGTGTATCTATAGCTGTGATATGCTGCAGTGGGTGTGGCCAGAGGCTACAGTCTTGGGTGTAAGGCCATAGATATTTGAATGTATGGGTGTGCAGTATATAAAAACCATAGTGGCTTATAACTCCAGTGCTTATAAGTTTGTTCTTGGGTACATGGCCTTTGGCCGTGCAACCAAGACTCTAGGCCCTCCCCACAACCACCTGATCGATAGCGATACTACGGGTGTATCTATAGCTGTCATATGCTGCGGTGGTTGTGGCCAGGGCCTAGCGTCTTGGGAGCATGGCCTACGGCCATGCACCCAAGACTCTAGACTCCAGCCACAACCACCACAGCATATCACACCCATGGTGGCATATAAATCAGGAGCACACCCATAGAAACAAAATTGTTAACTACGGCATGTACTCATTTTAATATTCGCTAACACCACGCGTGTCCTTAGAGCAGTTTCAAGTTGCCTGCGCACAGCACGGACTGAAGTACTATCCTTATGAGACTCCTCATTTTCAGTACTTACAAACATCCCGGACAAGGCGGGTATAGGGAATACATCATTAACACCTGCCGCCTAAACAAATACAGTATTTCACCCATCTCTTACTCTCTGAACCTTCCCAAGCACTCTGACACACCAAAACAGTTTCCGAAACAGCAGTTCGCCTCTGGTCGTTGCTGAGCTGTCGGCGGGTCCAAGATGTTGCGCACATCCAAACAATCTGACGCACATCACGGCTCACTGCAGCCAATCGGCGGAGATGTCGCGTGTCTGCGGTCATGACGCCAACCGCTTAGCCAATCAGTATCTTGTCCGTGGAGCGAACAGGGAAGTGTGACCGCGGATATCACTAAATGTTTGAGACATACTTTTGGGTCGTTTTAAAGGAAACTACTGGACGGATTGTCACCAAATTTACAAAAGCGCGCTTTCGGGACCAATCCCCTGCCGCAAATTTGGTGAAAATCCATCCAGCGGTTTGGCCTGTAGGCGTGTGCAAAGTTTTCCCCCCATTCAGTCTATGAGAGAAAAAGGCGTTTTGGGATACCCCCTATAACTTCCCCCCCCCCCTGGACCAAACATCCCCAAACTTTGCAAAAAAAAATAAGAGTTGTCCATATACCTTTTTTGTGCAGTTTGGTGAGGATTCGTCCAGGGGGAGCGGAGTTATAAGCCGCCCAAAAAGTGTTCTTCCTATGGAAACAGCAACTTAACCATAACTACACGGCCACTACTGTGGCCGTGTAATATATATACATTTATTTAAACCAAATTTGACAATTAGACTAACATCAGCCACCAGTGCTGTGGCAACACATGAACAAAAATGACATCCGTAAAAGCACCAACACAGAGATATGCAGTCACACTTATTTCTTTTTAAATCTCCCACCAATACAGAAAAAGAAAAATTCAAGACACACAGTTATTGCTGATTTGGTTATGATACTTTTCTCCCAGCAACCCTCACCCTCCAAACATCAATTAGACCTGACCTCTCTGAATTGAAGGCCATTGGCAGAGAGTGGGAACACAATGGGAAAATCGCTTTAGGATTTTAATAAAATGCACTCTTTGGAAAAAGGGCATTCAAGGGTCAACATTGTTTTTCTTTTTCTAGCAATGGGAATTTCGTTTTTGCCACAAGAACAGATCAGGGCTTTGTGGTTCTGGTCAGAGCACAGTGGGAACAAGGGGGCAATTTTATTTTGCACCCTGCACATTTATGTGGAAACCGGGTTTTGGGATACATTCTTTTGGCAAATCTTTGTCTATACCGGCTCAAAACACACTGGGAAGAGCTTGTTGGTTTCGAATGCCAACAAACAGATCCCGTGATTTCGATAGGGGAAAATTGATTTACTTTAATTAAATATGCTAAGGATCTACACAGACGAACAGGATATTTTGCTATGGGGAAATAACTACAACAATGCTTGACAAATGCAGGGCCTACATGATATATGGCTTTGGGGATAGTTTCATTTACAGGAGAGGACTTGGAATAGGCATCAGGGAACCGCAGCTCACTGCTGGGACAGCAAGCGGTCAGTCAAGTATTGTCTCCTCTGAATCCTCCAAGGGGTCTAAGTCAGCTTCTGTCTCCTGTCTCCACTGCAAGATTTAGGCCACTCTCCTGGGATGTTTCTCACAAGTTCAGCAGCAGGTTGCCTCCCAGAATAAGTGACAAAAAGCCCAGTTCTAATGCAAACTGATCTACTTATAGGGCAAATGACATCACTAACTGGTCATGATTCTCATGAAAGGGATTGGCTGGTGTTCTCTTCCCACCTGTGTGCTTATAGGACAAGGAGATGAGGGAAGTGAGTTAGGACAGCTGTGGGAGGAGAAAGCTTAGTCATCCCACTTTGACAGGTGGGCTTGGCATGTTTTAAAACTCGGAAATCTCTCAACATGGCAAGTACCCTAAATTTTCAAATCTTTACATGTATGGATATATTTTTAAGAACTACATTTTAAGGTGAATCGGATAGTGCTAGTCTGAAGTCTGCATGCCCTTTTTATGCAGAGATAACGTTTTTATTAATTTACTCAGGAGCCAAATCAGTGAAGAATATGCCACTTTATATTGCACATGTTAATTATTTCCATTGCGCTCATACCAACTTTCAAATCGCTCTGCATTAACGAAAGGCCCAAATTGAATATTCATTAATAACTTTAGTTATGTTTATTACACATCGTTTTAGCATGGTTACAAGGGGGTTACTATCACATTCAATAAGTCTGGATTGACCATTGTGGCACCTACGCTGCCCTCTTTATGCAATAAAATGTATTTTTCTATTAATCAAACTGAGCCTTCACAGGCCTCACTCTAGCCTCCCAACCTTGTTTCTCTGTTTCATTTATCCTTAAACCTATGGCTAGGCAGAGCCTGGCTCATGTTTGTTAGCCTATCCCTCTTCAAGGTGTGTGAGGTCCTGATAGGAACACTAGTGGACCTTTTATGGGAATTGTGACCTCAAGGTCACTTTTGCTCCAAGAACTGGCATGGCTTTATCAATTTTTACCGTGGTTTCGATGTATGGAGAGTATTTATTGTATATTTTTAAGTAATGGCTTTGATTGATAGTTGAGAAACAGGCCTCTCACTTCAGGGCAGCAGAGGAAAGGTCTTGGAGGTTAGTTGCACGTTAGAAAAAATGACCAGCTCATGTACCCTGCATGCCATGACCCTTTTAAACTCGCACAGAATGCATTTTCCATGAAATCTTATAAAGCTTTCACAGATTCAAACTACAGGAGTATCACTTCTGGATTGTCCATCGGTATAAGGCATTTATATGAGAAAACCATGTTCAAACTAGTCTAGCGAGCATTTTCTCTGCATAATGTCATTTGGCTGAGGGGTAAAAACAAACAGAAAATATTTTATTTCTTGTAATTGCAGGGAGCTTGATTTCACTTTAGCTGCCTGGATCATAATCTGGTATTACATTGAAGATAATGTACGCACTGCTGTTTCTTTAAGTAGCAGTGCAGCGCTCCATGGATTGGGTGAAATGACCTTGTCTGTCACATCTTTCTTTTCCTTGCTGAAACGCATTGTGCAGATATGCGCACTTTTGAACTTCCAGCCCACTTTCTTTTCTTGGTGATGCAGGTTTCTAGGCCTTATGTCTGATATCACCATTTCTGTGCTGGCCTTATACTTTTACAAATGACTCTGGTCTCTTGATTTCTAGCATTCAGGGGCTATATTTCACCCCACACCATCTTGTCAGACACTATTTAGTTTGTGCCAGGAATATTAAATAGACTCTTACTGCCACCTTTCTTTTTTCTTGAAGTGATCATTTTAATAGCTATTTCTCTATTAATGCTACTCCTCATCCCAAAATCTGAGGTTCTTTTAAGTAACGCAGCGGTCAAAAGAGCTTTGCTACTGATTAGTTCAGCTGATCTTCTCTCTGTCCTCAATTTAGCTCGGATTCCCCATTTATTTTTTGTTTACCAATATCGGGCTTTGTTTCACAAAAATAAAATGTTCCTCACTGTAGTGACTAAAATACTTATTCCCCTTTCCTCCATCCTGTATGGATGTCCCCCGTATGGGATTGGGACCAGAACCTTTTGGCAGCGGAAATTTTAGCTTCTCCTTCAAATTTTGGTATTGTGTATGGTGCCGTGACCATGACTACTAGCCCCGCCGCCTCACTCCCGGCCCCTTTTCCATGTCGGGACACTATTACACCTTGCTTTAAACAGTTAGTGCATGCTCCATTATGAGAGGGATGTAAGGTGGGTTGTTATGCGGAAAGGGGACTTTGGACTAGGAGTATTTTAGTCACTACGGTGAGTAACCTTTTATTACTCCTACATCCTGTCCCCTTTCCTCCAACCTGCATGTGTGTTCCAACGTGTAACCCTTGAACTGAGAGGAGGTACTGTATGGCAAATTAGAAGCAGACAGATTTTCTTTTAGTACAGCTTGCCCAAAAGCTGCCTCTGATCTGGAACTGATACTTTTTATTTGTATTGCTTTATTTCAGCCTTCAGCCCTAACAGCACATACAGTTCGACATCATAAAATATTAAAAACATCGGATAAATATCAGACAATTACTACAACACCTACCTTACAGTTAAAAACGTGATCGAAAAAACGACATCAAGTATCATCTCCTGCTTGCCATAACATTTGTCAATGCAGCAAATATCAATATATTCCATTGGAAATACAATTACAACCATTAATTCTAAAAGCATTTTAGTGGTGAGATAACAAGATTGCATTTTATATTTATATGTGTATTGTTATCTATTTCTGAAAAGTGCAGGATACTAAATACATGGCTCAAAAAACACAGGCCAATTACATTTTGAGTGTATTCTATTCATAAGTCGGCACTAAAGAGTCCAGTTCACAGGATTTTAAAACCTGATGTATTACAACTGGTAGTACCACTTTGGCTGACATTTAACCCACCCTGACCTGTCTATGCTTTCATGCTCTGTAAAGGTAGTTTGACAGTGAATGGACTGCTGTGCTGTCCTGAGATTGACAATAAAGTACTGATATCCACGGAGTATTGCTTGCAGAAAGTGGAAGGAGTTTCTCATATAACGTGCTTAATACCCAGAGGTTTCTAAGCACGGACCAGGGATCGAACCTGTGTTGCTCCATGTCGTCTTGCTTCCAAGGCGAGCACGTTGCCCCTGAGCTATCCTCCCGAGAATTTGCTAATGAGATCCCATGATGAAGCTCTTTGGAATGCCACTGCGGTTGCTTTTGCCCGTAAAGCATGTGTGCAAAGCCTCTACAATAGCCAATACCATCCATCTGGTGATCGAAGCCTTTGATCCTGGCGAGGGGGCACCAAAAGTTACGTCCTTGTATGCGAGAGGTCGAATTTGAGCACTCTATCAAGATCAAAAGAGTGAAGAGATTTCTCAGACTCCAACTGCCGATTAGGAAAAAACACTGGTAAACATAGCTCTTGATTTGATGTGGAATGGGGAAACAATTTTAGGCGGCAACTTAGGATGAGCTCTAAGGACCACCTTATCCCTGTGAAATACTGTAAATGGCTCAGAGCCTGAATCTCACGTAATCTGCGAGCTGATGGGCAACAATACTTTCTTGAGTGTGACCCATTTAATTTCTCTGGTAGTCATGGGCCCAAAGGGTTTGTGTGCTAAGGCAGCTAAAATCCCATTTAAAACCCGCATTGGATGAGGCCGGTGTATAGGAGGGAGCAACTGTGAAAGACCCTTCAACTGACTCTTGACCACTGGATTGGCTGCTGTGAAAGTCTCATGCTCCTATAGCTCCTAAGTAAGTACGACATGTATCCACCTGAACTCCTTACTGAGCCACATGTGTTGAGAAGGACAAGATGTCATTTAGGGAACGAGTGAGTGGATCTGGCCCTTTGTCCTTTGCCCAGAAGCTGAACGAAGCCCATTTGCTCTTATTGGGCTTTAGTGGACCCCTTCCTTGTGCACTGAATGATATGCAGATTATTGGGAGACAAGTCCAAGAGACCCAGCTTCAGTTGATCATGAGCCAAGCCACTAAGGCTTGAACTTTCAGCTCTCGATGGATCACCACTCCTTGTTGTATCAGGAGAGCTTGTGATTGAATTAACTGTGTGGGAGGACCTTGACTCGCTAGCTGCAATAGATCGGAATACCACACACAAGGAGCTATTAGAATCATCTTGCAGCCCACTGATGCTCTGAACTTGCGAATGAACTTCTACGAAAGGGAAGTCGGAGGAAATGCATATCTGTGAAGATTGAGAAGTTGTTCTGAAGTGCACCCCTAGGGAGCTGGTCCTCTTCCCCACCCATGTTTCAAATAAGCAGCAATTCGAATAAGAATAAACGAAAAAAGTCAGCTATCAGAACCAATGGACATGCGAAAAGGAGTGAAACAGGGTTGTTGGAGAGCCGCTTGTCTCTTCAAACTGTTTATTGCCGATGAGCTGGGGATCCTGAGTGATGTGAGATGTTTTCCACCAAATATGAATGGCCATCAGATCAATTGCATGACTTACGCAGACAATTTAGTTTTGGTCGATACCACACAAATAGGGCTTCAACGCCTGCTGACGAAGCTCCAACGTTACATGAATGACAATGAGTTAAGAATAAATGTCAATAAAACAAAAATTATGCAAATAGGATCACGGAAAGGACCCAAAAACAAAAATTTCTGCTGGAAAATCGAAAATACCATCATAGAAGAGATTACTGAAATTAGATATCTGGGTGTCCAGGACAGCAAATCAATACGAGAATGGAGTTGGGTACAAGACATTGTGCGACGTACTAAAACTTTGGCCATACAAGGTGCTCTAATCCATAATTTATATGGAAAATTCACCCTAATACCAATACGAACATTCTATCTGCAAAAGGTAATACCTGCTATTACCTTTGACTCTGAAGCAGGGTGGAATTTGGACTACAGAATATGGGCGAAACTGGAAGGGCTATTCTGGAAGCAAGTGCTAAAACTACCAAAACATATATCAATCACTGTCATCGGGAACTAACTCGCTCCAGACGAACTGTATGTAAATGTCATCTGGAAGTCGCTGTCTCTCTATAGAAAGATGACCATTCCAAATCCAGATCCTGCGTATGCAATATTCGCTGTGAATAATAAACGACTATATGCAGGGATTCTGCTGCAATGGGTGCAAAGATTAAAGGTGCTTCTTTAAGCCGCCGACATAAACAGTGACATGCTAATGGAGCAACCACAAATGGCAAAAAGAAAACGGAAAGAAAGGGCATGGATTCAAAACTTGGCCAGGCTCGAAGGACTATCAACAGCCCCTAAATTAGGGCCAACAAAAAACAAACTGAACAAAATACCGAGATACTTGCTACAATTTCCTTCATGATATCACGTGACAGCTTTTTGCGCCTACGATTGAACGCAACTAAAATGAAGGAAATGTTGTTAATGAGACACGATCACGACACCAATAATAACTTATGCAGATATTGCCAGACTAAAATAGAATCAATAAAACACTTAATAGCAGAATGCCCCAAATTGAGAGATTCGAGAACTCTGCACCTCAGCAAATTTGCTCCGATAAACAGAAATTTGGACGATTGGTGGTGGCGCATATTAAGTGGGAGTTCTGTGCATCTAACATGCTCTGTGATTAATTTTATAGATAACATTTTGGGTTAAATGAAAGCACGATTAGGAATGAGTAAATGCGTAGTCGTGCATGTGAAGATGGGATTAAGAGTAATTGGAATAAATGTCACGAATAGTGAGGATTTATTTTTGTAATAAAAGTTTGTAATAAACTGTTACAATAAAAAAAAATAAAAATAAGCAGCATTTGGCATCCTCTGATGCAGAGGTCCACCTGCAGATTACAGAGTCCCTGAAAATTGGCTTGAGCAATTTTATCTGCAGCGCCCACTTGTAGGTATTCCTGCTTAACCTGCCCGCTTCGGTGTTCCTGTCTCCTGGCAGGTGCACCGCTTTGAGGAATGATTTCAGGGCTGTTTGCTTTGTGCTCCAGTGCATTTATGTGGAGCAGAGTTTCTGCCTTCCCCCACAGACCATGTATGAAGTTGTTGTCCAGGGTGGCTCCCTAGATCTCTAGGGACGGGTCTGTCATTACAACCACTGAAGGTTCTGGGTGCCATAGCGGTGCACCCACCATCACATTGCTGCTCTCTAACCACCAACGTAGATCCTGATGGAGTGAGATCGGAACAGAAATCTTTTTCAAATGTGATCCTGTTTCTTGATCCCAATACGTTGGCAGTTGAATTTGAAGTCTCCTCATTTCCAGCCTGGCATAAGGGACCATCAGAATGCATGACGCCAGGAGCCCTAATAGATGTTGACATCACCATTCTGTTGCTCCTCTTATTTAAAAAGTATAAGATAGCCATCCAAATATCTGCAACTCTCTCCTCTGTTGGCAACAAGCACTTCAAATGGATTGTGTCCTCCAATGCATTCCACATCTTTGACATGTAATGTCCACAGCTGTGCACTCCGGAAAGTTTTTTGGCAGAGAGCGTCCTGCATCGATGGTGTCTGGCCCATGTCCGTTGAAGGCCTCCATCGAGGGCGATGTCACAGGAAGTTATAAATAGGATGCACGGCGACCATAGCCTCAGTTCAGTTTTTTCCGCAAACGTGGTAACTTTGTGAGTCTCGGCGCGCCTCGTGTGTTTTCTTCATAGAAGATGTCTCTCTTCGACCCCCTCCGACTCCGCAGTCTGGCTTTAAGACCTGTCAGGACTGCAAGTCGAAGATGTTGCTCACTGACCCCTACCGCATTTGTTTGTTTTGCCTGGGCGAGTCGCACAACACTGACGACAGCTCGAAATGCCAGTCGCTGACTGCCAAGGCCTTGCGGGAGCAGAAGGGGAAGCTCCAGGTAGATCGGGGCTTGAGGTCTGTTAAGTCCTGTGCTTCCAAGTCCAAGGGGGATTTCCACAGACGACTCGAGGGGCGACTCTTCGCGTCAGAAGGATTCCCAGGGATCTCGGTCCGAGAGTGGTCCCAGAGTGGTTCCCGCCACTCGTCTTCCTCGTCCCGGCGCTCGCGGAAGTGCCGTCACTTGTCGCCTTCCCCTTCCTCCTCAGAGGATGGTGCCTCGAGGAAGGTTACGTGCCCTACGAAGTCCTTGACTCCGGAGGAATGGGCGGCATTTAAGAAATCAATGATGGCGATTTTTCAATCGTAGGACACGTCCGGTCGCGCCTTCTGACGAAGCCGGCCAGGATTGGACTTGTTCCGTGGCTCACACGCCTTCAGGCTCGGGTTCGTGATGCGATCAGGAGCTGACAGGTCCCGTAATGGACAGGGAATCGAAAGGTTGCAAGAGACGTGTCTCTAGATCTCCGTCCTCATCTCCAGCGACACCGCAGCAACCTATTGAGGGCGTGGGGCCGGCATGTACTTGTTCGGCGCTGTGTCCATCCGATTCAGACATCGACGCCTTGCTGTCGTATCAGCCCATGGCGCCATCGACACCTGTGTCGATGTCAACGCTGAAGCCTTCAGAGATCACGACGTCTCAGTTGTCAACTCTCTCGACACCGAAGGCTTTGACGTTAACGGCTTCTTCAGGGATTTTTTCTCAAAATTTGCCGTGGAGTATCCGGACATCGTGGATCCTCCAAGGAAGGCTACATCGAAGTCTGTGAGGCCAGTTTTGGCCTCCAGGCCCTCTTCTGTCCCCAGAGCTGGGTTTCGACCCACTCTGGATGATATTTATGAAGAGGAGGAAAGGTCTGAGGTTGAGGAACCTGGTGACCTTGATGATGCTCCACTTTTTTCTGGAGACAGTCAGTTGGAGGAGTTGAGGCAGTCCCTCCATGATGCAATGGACTGAACACTTCCCCCGAAGGGGAATTTGGTAGACTGGAGTCTAGGGCTCATGCAGAGTCTTCTTATAGGAGACTCGGAGTATCTGGGCTGGTCTATTCCTCCGGCAGACTTTGTGCAGGATGATGTGACAGATAAAGGTCCGGCCTCTGACCCTGTTTTGCCATTTCATCTTACCTTACTGAAAAGGGTGGCAGCTGCTTGGCAGTCCCTGGAGTCTCTTCTGGCTGTTAATAAGTCTTTGACCAAAAAATACTGCCATTCCATTAGCGCCCCAGCTATCTATCTCCTCGCCCCACTCCCGAGAGTTTGGTTGTTCAGGCAGCTATGGCCACTTCGAGGCGTACCCTGCCATCCCTCCAGATAGGGACAACAAGTGCTTCGACGGTTGGGCCCCAAAGGTATTTTCTACTGGGAGCATGGCCCTGAATTCGGCCAACGCCACGTGTGCCTTGGCAAGGTTTTCACACACTCTGTGGAATTGTGTTTCTTTGGCGGCTGAGCATATTCCCGAGGGGGAAGAAAGGGATGGGTTCCTTGCTCTCATGCAGGACGGCAAGGATGCCATGTGTGAATCCCTTCAGTCTGGTTTGGATAAGGCCGACAGTGTTAGCCGATCCATGGCTGCGAGCACTGTTATCCGCAGATTTGTGTGGTTGCAAAAGTCAGGGTTTGCTCTGGATGTCAAGGCCCGTCTTCTCAACATGCCTTTTGGGGGCGCACATTTGTTTGGTAGCAAGGCTGACGAGAGCCTTGAGAGGTTGCAGACCTCAAAAGCTGCTGCAAAATCTTTAAGCGCCGCGGTGTGTCAACCTCCGCCTTTGTCCTAGGGGTTACAGCAGTGAAGGGGGGGTTCCTTTCGTTACTGCTCCTCGTATGGTAGAACGAGCGAGGCCGCCAGTCAAAGGGGACAGTGAAAAAGTACCCGTGGTGGTCGGGGAAATCGTGGTGCCAAAGCTGCTCAGGCAGCTGCCTCTTTGCCTTCAGGCACTGCCACAGCCGCTTCCAAACAGTCGTGAGGCCATGTCCAATGGTTCGCCAGTTGGGGCAGACTGTCTCAGCATCTCGAATAATGGTGTGCCATTACTTCTGATGCGTGGGTTCTGGATACCATTGCCCACGGCTACTGCCTTCCCTTCCTTCAGCAGCCTCACGACAATCCACCAGGGAAACTCTTTGAAGCTTCCGGATCCGCTCCTTGCGCAGGAAATTTTGTGCCTGCTGGAGAAAGGCGCTATAGAACTGGTGCCTGTAGCGGAGAGGAACAAGGGATGGTATTCCCCTTATTTTTTTGATCCCAAAGAAAGACTGGGGATTGAGACCCATCATGGACATGCATTGGTTGAACAAACTTCTCAGGAAGGACAAGTTCAAGATGGTCACTCTTTCTCAAGTCCTCCAGGCCCTTCAACTTCAGGATTGGTTGGTGTCTCTGGACCTCAAGGATGCTTACTTCCATGTGCCGATCCATCCCACGCACAGGAAGTACCTGAGGTTTGCGGCTGGCGACTCGCACTTTCAGTTTCGGGTCCTGCCGTTCGGATTGACCTCCGCCCCAAGGGTCTTCACCAAGCTCATGGTGGTGGCAGCGTACCTCAGGCGAGGGGGGGTTTCACGTCTACCCCTACCTGGACGACTGGCTGACCCGGGCACGCTCTCCTGAGTTAGTGTTGGATCATCTCGGCGTCACCTGCTACACCCTTCACAGGCTGGGCTTCTCCCTGAATTTCAAAAAGTCACACCTGACACCTCCCCAACAGCTCCAGTACATCAGGGCTGTGTTGGACACGTCCTTGGGGGAAGTGTTCGCCTCCCAAGGTAAGGGCTCATCACATTGTGCAGATGGTGGACAAGTTTCAACATGCCCAGAGTCTCCCGGCTTTCGAATTCTTAAGGTAGCTTGGCCTCATGGTATCCTGCATTTTTCTGGTGACCGAGGCCAGGCTGCGGATGAGATCCCTGAAGTGAGCGCTCAAGATGCAGTGGTCACAGTTCTCAGGAAAGATGTCAGATCCCGTTCAGATTCCACTCTGTCTCCCAGGATCTTCTCTGGTGGACCAACAAAGGGAACCTGATGAGGGGGCAACAGTTTTGGCAACCGTGGCCGGAGGGGACAGTAGTGACGGATGCTTCCCTCACAAGATGGGGCGCTTATGCCAACGACTTGACTGCCAGCGGTCATTGGTCTCCGTCGGAGTCCAGACTCCACATCAATTTGTTAGAGCTGTGGGCGATCAGGCTAGCCCTGAAGGTGTTTCTGCCCTCTGTATGGGGGAAGTGTGTCCTGATCATGGCGGGCAACACAGTGGCCATGCATTACCTCAACAAAAAGGCAAAAAGGGGGGGGGGCGCGTAAGGTCACTTCCGTTGTGCAGAGAGGCAATGCAGCTCTGGTTCTGGGCCATCCAGCAGGAAATTTCGGTCTCGGCAGTGCATCTGGCCGAAGATGACAATGAGGTGGCGGATGCTCTCAGCAGGCAGAGCGCGGTCTCCCACGAGTGGGAGTTGGCTCAGTAAGTCCTTCAGGAGATCTTCGCCCTTTGGGGAACCCCACAAGTGGATCTCTTTGCCACCAGTGTCAACCGGAAGTGCGAGAAATTCTGCTCAAGGGAATTTCCTCCAAGAGAAGACTTAGGAGATGCATTCATGGTGGATTGGTCATTTCCACTGCTGTACGCGTTTCCTCCAGTCCCCGTCATTCCTCAAGTGTTGCAGAGGTTATGGAGGTTCGGTTCCCACATGATCCTCATTGCTCCGGATTGGACCAGGGGAGCGTGTTACCCGGACCTTTTGGAAATGTCCATCTGCCCGCCACTGGGTCTTTCCCACTGAGAGGATGTGCTCTCGTGAGGGGAAGCGGGGATGTGGGTGTGGTGGTGATAGGTTCTCCATCCAGAGGTCAAGACTCTCAACCTTCACGCTTGGTATCTGAAAGGTTGAGGTATAACAATTGGGACTTCCCGGATGACGTGATGGAGGTGTTGCTTTCGGCCAGGCGGCCTGCAACAAAATCACTGTACCATTGCCGTTGGCAAGTTCTGCGACTGGTGCAGGGATCACAATGTTGATCCTTTTTCAGCGCTCCATTCCTATGGTTTAGTCTTTCTTACTTTCTTTGGCCCACAGCGGCCTTCAAGTAGGTACCATTAAAGGTTACCTGGCAGTGCTGTCTATCTTTAAGCACTCGTCTGAAGAATGTTATTTTAAAATTCCTTTGATTTCTCAGTTTCTTAAAGGACTGACTAATGTATTCCCGCCATCCCCTTTCCAGGTGCCGGTTTGGGATTTGAATTTGGTTTTGAAATTTCTCATGGGTGCTCAGTTTGAACCTTTGCACTCTTGTCCTTTGAGATTACTGTCCTTCAAGACTGTGTTCTTGGTTGCGGTTACTTCCGCTTGCTGAGTCAGTGAATTGCAGGCACTTTCATCTAAGCCTCCCTTTACTGTGTTTCACAAGGACAGGGTTGTACTACGAGTATGTCCCTCCTTTCTACCTAAGGTAGTTTTGAATACCATTTGAGTCAAAAGGTGGTTCTTCCATCTTTCTACCCTCCTCCTCATCCTGGTAAGGAAGAGCAGAACTCCATTGGTTGGATCCTAGGAGAGCTCTGAGCTTTTACATTTCTAGGATGTCCAGGGTCAGAGTGGACCATCAACTCTTTGTGGGATATGCTCGACACCGATTGGGCCTGGCTGTTACCAAACAGACCTTGTCCAGGTGGATTATCCTCACCATTATGGAATGTTATCGATTGGCGGGTAAAGACCCTCCTGATGGGTTGAGAGCTCATCCTAGTAGGGGCGTGGCTACTTCCACCGCCCGCCAGCAGGGTGTTCTTATTAGGAATATTTGTGATGCAGCTAGATGGGCTTCCATCCACACCTTTGTAAAACATTATTCCCTGGATACAATCCATGGTCAGGATATGGCCTTTTGCAAGGTGGTTCTTTATTCCGCAATCTGATTGGTTACTCTAAATTATTTTCCCTCCTCCATTTACTGGTACTGCTTTGGGAGTCTGTTAAAGATGTGGAATGCGTTGGAGGACACAATCCATTCGAAGAACAAGTTACTTACCAACTGGTAACGTTCTTTCGACTGGATGTTCCTCCAACGCATTCCACATCACCCTCCCAGCCTGCCCCGCAGGAGAATTTCCTATGCGATTGCAGCTTCTGTTTTCTGCAAGGCTAAGTGCAGTCCTGCAGGCATCAGACTGGTGCCACACGTTTTGGGGGGAAAAAACTTAAACTGAGGCTACGGGCGCCGTGCGTCCTATTTATAACATCCTGTGACATCGCCCTCGATTGAGGGCTTTGAGGGACATGGACCCGACGCCATTGATGCAGGACGCCCTCTGCTGAAAAACTTTCCGAAGTGCACAGCTGTGGACATTACATGTCAAAGATGTGGAATGCGTTGGAGCAACATCCAGTCGAAAGAACGTTACCAGTTGGTAAGTAACTTGTTCTACAGCACTGTGTCACACATGACTCTGAGGAATATGATATTCTGCATAGGAGAGAACTGAGCTTTCCTCCGATTGAGTGGGAAACCCAACTGATGAATGACATCCGCCAGCCTCTGACAAGAATTCTGTGCTACCTCTGGAGGATTAGGCCTTAAGAGCCGATTTTGAAGTGAGGATAAAGGTGGTATCCCTTGTTCCTTAAGAGAGCCAAAATCGTGTTCCATTAATTTTGTGTAGACACAATTGAGACCAAATGGGAGCACCTTGTACTGGAAGTGCTGGCCCATTACTGTAAATCGGGGGAATTTTGTGTGAGCTTGATAAATGGGGACATGCAGATACGTGTTCTTTAGGTCCAGGGAACACATCCAATCTCTGACACAAAGAGACTCTGCAATATGAGCTGGTGTCACCATCTTGAATCGCTCCAGGGGAGGGAAGAGGTTGAGGAAGGAGAGCACTAACCGCTGGCCATCCTGGTTATTTCTGGAATTGCAAATATAGAGTAGAATCCCTTGCCACAGTCTGAGGGGGGGGGGGCAGGCTCTACTGCCTGATCTTTCCAGAGTTGAACAATTTCCTGTAGTAGTGCCGGAGATCCTATCTGTAGCGGAGGAGGTAAACGAGGGGGATGAATCCCTTGGTTGCCGAATGCTGCTGCTTTCTCCTATGTAAACTCTGAGATTTGTCAGGTTGATGTGCTCTGCAGTCCTGGAAGCCCTTGAAACCTCCAAACAATTTAGATTTATGATCTGTTTTACCCTTCTGTGTAAGGTCTTGCAACTGGCTTAGCTTGGTGAGAACAGCAAGCAACTAAGCGTACAGGTTTTCTTTTTAGTAAACTCCTCATCCGTAGAGGAATGGAATAACTCGGACCCTTCTAAGTGCAGGTTCAGAATCCTTTCCTGCAGATATGTAGCAAATCTGGTGTTATTCCTCCATGCTGTTCTATGCATGTCTACCGACAAACATAAAACTCTACTGGCTGTGTCGATGTGTGCCACTGTGGATTCTAAGAGCTCCTGTGCCATACCCTTTGCCTCTGCAAGTCCTGCTTTCAATGAGGCCGTCTGTCCAGGGGTTTGGTGCAAGACTTACCCCCTGATCTCCCTCCGTTATTTCTGATTTGCCACTGTAAGCGTTTTCAACCCAGCACTCCAACTAAGTCAATGCCTAGTATGGGATGCCCGATGGAAACCCTTATTTATATATTTTTATGTCAAAAGTTCTTTTAATTATGGATGATGTACCCTTATATAATGCCCCTCTCTTTGAATCCTCCCGGCCTCACTGAGCCAAGAAGTAGGTTTGTTTTGCAAATTTTAAAGATTTATTTGGAGAATTGAATAATATATAGATTACTCGTTTATGAATAATATCTGAATATCACACTTATGAATATTTATGCAATGGTCAGCAATGGGTAATATAACAATATCAACAACCTCTTTAATCAATTAGGAGTGGGAATAGGAAGAATAATGTAACAGAGAATAACTTTGTATGGTTCAAGGAAATGCAATGATAGGAAAGAATGCAACACAGAAATAAACTTGATATGAATTCAACCAAAGACAATGTGATCACTCTTTCCCCCTCTCACTACTCACTCCCCCCAATATGCAATATGAAGAGATGATATGAGGGCACACAGGTTTCAGGAACAACAATCAAAAATAACAATCAAAAATGGCAGTTTCAATCCCGATTTTCCCCCCCACTGCCCCCCCCCAGCAAGCTTAGAGAGAACAGTATTGATTTTAAAACAGTATGGCTTTGGAATGGAATGGACCCGTCAAAGATATGGTCATGGGTTTGGCTGGGATTCGCTCGCCACATCGGACAGGTCTCAGGCACTTGGTTCTGCTCTCAGCAAGGCACTCTGGTCTGCACGGCCTCTTGGACTGGATCGACGGGTTCTGGGTTACAGCACTGCTCTACCGGTTTGGGTCTCTGGTTTCTAGCACGGGATCTTGGCCAGAAGCAGCAAAACAGCTCAGCCAGGCTGTTGAATGGTTTAGGCCCCATGGAAGTTTAGGGGTTAAAATCAGGTTGCTAGATTTTAAAGGTCTGCTGAAAAGGGTTCAGCTTTTTTGGGTTAGCCTTTCTGCTTCAGAGTTCTGGAGTCTGGATTCTGGTTTTGGAATCTGAATCTAGGTTCTGGAGTCTGGATCTTCCTGCAGAGCGATTCGCCGGTAGATCAGTGATGAGTGAAAGTGTGTCTCTTCTGGGTCCTCAACAGTCCCTATTTATCCATCTTCCAAAGGGGTGGGGAGGATGATTACACAATGCCCAACCCTCTAAGGATCTGATGGGGCAGAGAATTCCCCCTATCCTGATTTGTGAAGGGAACAGTGTGTCATGATGTGTCATCATGTCTCAGAGTGACATGCTGTTTAAGGTCCAGAAAAAATCACTCCCCTTTGTTCTTAACCAGAAAATCTACTTTTCCAATATCACGAACTTGTTGATGATGCATATTTACATTACAGACTACTTAAGGTACGCTTCTATCAAAGTCTCATATTCCTACGAGTTTGGGTTCACGAATGACAATTTTTTGCGCTTTTGGGCGGTTACTCGGTGTCAGTTCTGTACCAATTTTTACAGTCTCTGAATGTCGCACAGATTCCAGATTAGTTTTAAACTGTGGGCAAATTTTTCATTTTAATAACCTATAAATCCCATATTTGTGTCGGTTCGGTACAATATTTTATAAGTCTTTTCCCAAAACATACAGTTACTTCAGTTTCAAATCCACATTTTCAATTTGGCCCGCATCCAAGGCTTGGCTGAGTCAGAGAGTCACATGGGCTTGTCTTCCTGTGCAGTTGGTGTCAGTCACACCCGAATTAGCATTTTCATTCAGCTCAAGGAAGTCCTTTGTCTTCACTCAGAGCAACATGCCAGAGTGCTCCTCCCATTTCCTTTCACACTTGCCTTGTCAGTTACTCAGCAGAGCACAGGGGAAAAGATTCCTTTGTTTAGGGAGAAGGTGTGGAATTTGTTTGAAGCTCAGTGTGGGAAACCTCTTGGAGTTTAGCTGAATCTGGTTACCTTATGGTCAATTGTGACATTGTTTCTTGTGGAAATTAAAGTTACACATTTTAAAATAGGCAAACATATCTTCAATTCGAGTCTTTTTTTCAACATGAAAATCAATGTGTGGCACCCCATATTGCTTTTGATGGAAGTCTCTTCTTTGGCATATTTAGCTTTTGAGACACACATTTCACCTGTCAGATTTAGAGATCGCCAGCGTCTGACGGAGGCGAGTAACGGTATTGCACCCATTTTTTACATATTTCTTTCCAGCAAACATCTTCAAAAGTGGATTTTGGTCTGATAACATAGACTTCTGCTGACATTATATTTATGTGGATTCTTGAAGTAGAATGATGTTCAGCACCCAACAAGGAGGTTGGATATTTTGGGTGGTTTGTGAGCCATGATTTTTGCAACTTTGACAACCAAGAAAAACAGATTTCCACACAGCTCTGTGTTTCTTTTGCAGTCCTTTTGCTCTGTGGGTAGCCAAATTATGGGTTTTGGCAGTGGTCTCCTGTGTTACCACTGACATAGGCAAAAGTGGATGGCGGTCTATTTTTCAGATTTTTCCTGCGCACTTTAGGGTGATTTCTTAGCGAGCAGAATGCTTTCCGGCGGCCATTTCTGATGTTTCTGATGCAAGCAATGCACAGTAATGTTGCAGGGCCTGGCCTAGTGGGGGGAAAACATCCCACACCACTTCCATGTTCATGAAGTCAGGGGCACAGGCATGTAGGGGTTGCATGCACAGGAGGCCTGGGTGGACACTGTCCTGGCGCCTGTGGTGCCAGGCTCATGAACAAAAGTAAACGAGAACATCCATTTAACACCAAAAAGCTTTTATTATGGACATAGCACTTCAGATGCATTAACCTTGAACATTCCATCCATTAAGCAAGATGCATTAACCTTGAACATTCCATCCATTAAGCAAACCCAAGTGTATTCTTGGGTGTGGCTGCTAATGGATTGCCTTTGCACATGCTCACTCTCTAGGAGTGGCAGGGAGTGACTGGTAAACCAGCCCTAAGGGGCGTGCCCAAGATCTCAGCTATATAAGCTGCCCCGATCCTCAAGACAGACGCTTCATGTTATTCTGAATTTGAAAGCAGCGTAACGCTCACCGTCGCCTGAGGTAAGACTTATCTTTGAAGTTCCTGCTTCCTGGACATCCGGCTTCCTGCCAGCATACTTACCAACTGGGGGAAGCTGTTCTTACCTGTACATCTCTTCGGCGAACCAAGTATTAATATTTACACTTTCCGGAACGCCGAAATCTTCATCTTGGCACCGCAGCAAGACACGCTCCATCGTCGACAGCAGTACCTGCAAGGAAAAACAGAAGACATGGTTAGTCATCGAAAAAACAGTCAGTTTAAGGTTGCACTTCACCATTCTTCGCGCTTTTCCTTAAACCATTACTTACCTGCTGTCGAACATTGCAGTAGTATCCATCTTCCATCCGGCCGCGTCTCGCGTCTCACAGGTGCATTAAGGCTGCATTTCCATTTAAGGGAAGAAAATAGAAGAGATACATTATTGCGGGCATAAATAGGAGCAACATATAAAGACATTAAACAGAATGAACAGCATCACAAGAGCTCAAGAAAGACTTACCAATCATAAGGAGAAGCATAGTCGCAGCTGGACTGGACTAATCCTTATCAGGGATCAGTGAAGTAGATCCCATTCGACGCGCTCCTGCCAGAAGTAGCAGGATGGAGTTCTTATCTTCCATAATTCACAGGTGAGCTTTATGGGCTGGCATATGCTCACAGAAACCGTACTTTGGGGTGAAGGGTTCGAGAGGTACAACAATCACAGATTGGCACACTCACACACTCTTATCTTCACACAGGAGCAGTATCACCACGTAGCACCGCTCACAGCTTTTCTACTGAGGGAGAGGTCTGAAGGGGGTGTTTCAAGTTCAGGGAGGACTGCAACCGTGCCCCACCGCCTCAGCAGAGACCAGATGAGCGTAACCGCCACAGCTAACCTCGCATCTGCATTGGCTTGCCTGAGGTGCAGACCCAAATTGAGGTAAACCTTCTCACCAAACAAGCTTGTCCTCCTTTGCTAAACAACTCAAAGAAGACGAAGCTGCCAATGAACTGGAGGGTTTGGAATGAAGAGTCTGCCGCAACTACTGAAAAATATGGTTGTGGGTGGGATGAAAACTGCACTGAGTCACTCTCTAACTGCCTAAAGCGTGCCTCCAATTGCTTATTGGGCTAACATGACTGTCATTTTGGTGGGAAATGCCAGATCTATCATACGCCCTTAGCGATAGAATTTCTGTAAGGACACCTGGCTCCTGTTGTGCTTGCTCAGGCACCACTAAAATCTCTGCGAAGCTTTCCAATGGATTGTGAAAGTATTAGACAGAGGCAGAAGTCCTCTCTTTATCCCCATCATCATCATCTCTAGTAGTAGAATTAACTCCTTGTCCTGGCTCCATCCCACTATGCGTCAGACCAGTTTAAGACGGAATACGAAGAAATTACCGAATATAATTTACTGACCTTACAAAAAGACCTAATACAAATACCAACAAAAGTTTGAAGTACCAAACGTTTGAACTCTTTGTGGTATGTGTTTTGGTGGGTCGGTAAATTAAAAAAGAAAAGCCTGGGGCTGCGGAGGTGTCCCCTGCAATGCCCCGCTCACTATAATATACAGTATAGTGAGCGGGGTGTTGCGGGGATCAGACCTGCATCACTCAAGCGAGAAAAATAAATGCTGGGTCTACAGGGGTGCCCCCGCAACACCAGCTCACTATACTATACTATACAGTATAGTGAGCGGGGATTGAGGGGACCACCCCGCAGCACACCTGAGCAAAAAAAAAAGAAAGAAAAGAAAAATAAAGCCAGTATCACCCCCGCAGCTCACCCGAGCAAAAGTTAAAAAAAATAATATAAAAAAGAAAAGGACCCTGCAGCACTGGTTCCCGATCACGGAAGTGGTGGCGTGTTGGGGGTGTGAGTGAGGGTGTGTGTTTGAATCTGTGTGATTTTCAATGGATGTCCGCAGGGGAAATGTACGAACATTTTTGTGTTGCGCACATTTCCCTTGCAGACATTTCCGTCGCGGACCATTTTGCAATGGTAAAATCGCACAGATCCGTTTCAAACATATCTGATCTGGGGTCCTGCATCAACGTGGGCAACTGTGGTGGTGGTGGTGGAGGAGGAGGGCGAGGGCGAGGGGAGAGGTGGCGGTGGAGGCAGAGGCTGCATCAGAGGCACCTGAAGTGGAGCAGGAGATGAAGGCTTTTGAGGTAACATTTGCAGAACAACCTCCATAACAAGATGTGTATAGGCGCGTTATAAATGCCATATCATGAGTGTTTCATGGCGTGACGAGGCATGGAAGGGGGAACAGAGGGAGGACAGAGACAGCGATCTTACTCGGCCAAGTGACATTGGAGATTGCGGGAGGGGAAAAGTGCAAGGGGAAAGGGGAGGGGGCAGTGCTGTACATGGGATCAAAACTATAACAAGAAGTGTAGCCAGCAGGTGGCAAGTGCAAGGGTAAGTGCAGACAGCAAGTGTCCAAAAGTGCAGATAGGTGGACTGTAGGGTTACAGATACATACCCAAGAGAAGGATTGCTGTGAGCCAGTGCAGGTGTGCAACTGGGCGGGCAGGGACCTGTGCCCGAATCAGAGCCTAGCCAGGTGACCAATGCAGTATCAGACAGGAAATCAACAGGGGAGAGGGAGAGATAAGGCAGAAGCAAAGAGGAAGGTCTTGAGGGGCTTCTGGAGATGGTTCTCAAGTTTCAGAGAGGGAGGGAGGCTGGTCCAGAGGAAGGCCCCAGCCAAGGAAAGAGATCTACCGCCAACTTGTTGCTTGCAGAAGCGACTGAGCCTGACTGAGTTGGAGGTGGAGGAGTGAAGAGCTCGATTAGGAAGGTAATTACAAAGAGAAAGTTGTAGGTATTGAGGCCCTAGTCCCCAGAAGGCCTTTGGACAATGCAGAGGGTCATGAACTTAATCCTCACAGCCACTGGGAGCTAATGCAGAGATTTCAATGCTGGAGGGATACGATCCCTGAGCCATGGACAAGTCTCACAGTCCTACTCCGGATGAGTTGCAGCAGGCAGATTTAGAAAGATGCTGTTGCAGTAGTCCAGCCTAGAGAGAACCAGAGCTCTAGAGACAGTGAGCTTCTGGGGGAAGGAGAGGAAAGGAAGAATACCTCCTGAGGAGGTGCAGTTGGTAGTTTGACTTCTTAGCAATGTCAGAGATGTGAGAAGAAAAGGAGAGTATGGAGTCGAAGATTACCCTGAGGTTCTTAGCCTCACAGATGGGAGCAGGAAGAGGGCCACGGGAGGCCATCAAGAGACATGAACGGAGGTTACAGGTGTGACAATAAGGATAATCTCCATTACTGGCATTAAGGCAGAGATCAGTGGCGGCACACCACTCCTGGATAGCAGACGGACAGAGATGAGAGAAGGAGAAGAGGTGGCAGAGGGGAGCCTGAAAACGAGCTGAGTGTCATCCGCATAGCACTGAAAGTTAGCAGAGAGCGGCAATGCAGTGGGCGAGAGGTGCAAGGTATTGGTTGAACAGCCAGGGAGAGAGGTTAGATACCTGTGGAACACCCCAGGTAGATAGTGAGATAGAGGAAATGAAGGACCAAGTTGTACCTGGGAGGGTCAATCAGAGAGGAAAGAGGTCAGCCAGTCCAGGGCCTGATCAGGGATATAAAGGTTATCACGTAGACGGTTGACCAGGATGGTATGGTTGACCTTGTCAAAGGCAGAAGGGAGATTGAGTAAGATGAGGACAGAGGGCAGATTAGAATCAGTGTTAGAGATTGGATCTTTGTGGATGTTGAGGAGAACAGTTTCAGTGCTTCTGGCTGCTCTGAAGCCAGACTGATGGTCATGGAGACAACCAACACATCCAGTGTGAAGATTAAGCTGGGAAATGGCCAGCTTTCCCAGGAGTTTGCCCAGGAAAGGAGTGATGGAGATCGGGTGATAGTTAGCCGGGCAGGAGGGGGGGGAGGGGTCAGCTGAGGGTTTCTTGAGAAGAGGGCGCACAAGAAAGTGCTTCAGGGGGAAGGAAAGGCTCCAGTGGCAAAGGAGTGGTTGCAGAAGTCAGCCAGAGCAGGAGTGAGGGTGTCCATGTGGTCCTTAATAATTTTGGAAAAACAGGTAAGAACCTGTTTTGACAAGACTTTCATCAATCAGACTTGTCTAGAAACCTCGTCAGGGGAGAACGGAGGAAAGGCAGAGAAAGAGGGAGGGGAAGTGGCCACGGGGGGTGAGGTAGAGCAGAGAGTAGACGGCGGAGGAGAGCAATAGAGGGTGTACAGGATGTCCTGGGTTTTAGAGATGAAATGAGAAGCCAGGGCCGTGCAGAGGGCTTGGGAGGGGAGGGGAGAGGAGAGGTAGAGACTGCAGCAGGATGGCCATCTCCTTGCAGATTTTAAAGAGTTTTTTTGAGTTGTTAGACGCCGCAGAGACACGGGCTTGGGTGTGGGCTCTCTTCTTAGTGTGGACAGAGAGGCGGTATTGCCTTTGGAGCAGGCAGAGGCCAGTTTTTCAGAGGATGCACAAGAAGCTAGCCATTTCCTCTCAGCCACCCTGCACTTGTGTTTAAGGGTGACGAGGTCAGAGTCGTACCAGGAATTGCACTTGGCTTTGGCCTTCAAGCAGATCCTCGTGACAGGGGCAAGAACATCAAGAGTATCAGAGATAGAAGAGTGGAGCATGCAAAGGGCTGAGTCAGGATGTAAGTCAGCCAGAGGAGGAGGAGGGGGAGAGGAAGTGACACACACTTCATGGGTCGGATGACCGAGAAGGTAGGTGGCAGTGCTGGATTTGGCTTGGCCTGAGGGGTAGAGAGGCAGAGATGGGAGGAAAGGAGAAAGTGATCACTCCAGGAGAGAGGAGAGTTCAGAGGGATAGAGAGGAGGAGGTCTGAGGAGATCAGAACATCCAGAGTGTGCCCTGCAGAGTGAGTCGGACCAGAGGGGAGAATAGAAAGAGATAGTATTACTGAGGTCGCAAAAGAGTCCAGAGGAGGGACAGGAAGCATCCAGGTGGATGTTGAAGTCTCCAAGAAGAAGGAGGAGTTGAGTGATCGAGGCCAGGAGGGAGGAGGATAGATCCGCCCACTCAGAGGAAGGAGGTGATCTGACCAGGTGGCCGATAGATAGTAGCCATGATAAAAGAGTGGCCAGGAGAAAGAGAGCCTGCAGACATGGCATTCGAAAGAGGAGTAGGCCTGTGTAGGAATGACTGAGGCAGGAATCCACCCCGGGAATATCAATGCTCCACCCCCTCCAGAACAGTTTGATCTGGGTGCAGAGAGGATCTTTTAGCCATCAGGGAGGAGAGAGTCAAAGCTTGTGACAGAGCTGGCCGTGAACCATGTCTCGGTGAGACCGAGGACAATCGAGGTCAAGTTCTTCCAGGAGGCCGGCAGATGTCAGAGGAGTGTTTGACAGCTGAGCGAGAGTTGAGTGGCAATATGGAGAAGGTTACCAACCTTGAAAGACTTCCAGGGAGGGGTACAAATCAGAGTTACGCCCCATGGAGGTGTAGACGGAGCCCCAGGGGGGGCGGAAGAGGAAGCAGGAGAGGGCAAGGTAGCCATGGAGGAGGCAGAGGGGGGAGGCAAGGAAGCTGAGGAAGGAAGCTGCGGAAGGAAGCTGCGGAAGGAAGAGAAGGGACAGCAGGAGAAGAAAGAAAAGTGATAAGGCGCGGGAAGAGTCTATCAAAGAGGAGAAGGTTGGCCTGTAGGGCTTGGACCAAGACGGTGCTATTCAGATAGCAGCGACTCGTGGGCTCCCAGCCTCGTGGACACGCGCAGGTGCCCCCCCAGAGCAATCTTTTAGTGCCAGAGCCGGTGAATGAGCATACCCGTGGCTCCCCCAGACAGAGACACACGCCGGTCGCCTAGGCGTTAGACGCTTAACCAGGAAAGGCTTCCACACACAGGAGGATTCTATCGGCATTAACAACCAAACCAAGATAAGGACAAGTGATACATCTTTCCTCCATCTCTTCCCACAAGCAGCGCTGCAAGGGAACCAAGAAGGGGACCCAGCCTTCGCCACTTTGCGTCCCAGTCCTACCCGACAGATTTGTATCCAGTAGCTCGCTGAGTGTTGGCTATTTTTGGTTCGGCCACAAAGGCCTTGCGACCACCGGCATGCAGCACCAACCTTCAACTATCTAAAGTTGAATTTTTCCCTCACGGGTACTTCAACTCTGCCATGACGAGGCGGACCCAATGAGGGCTCTTAGATCTATGGACTAAACTACTGCTACAAACTTTCCAAAAGAGAAGCTGATTTTGGAAAATAAGAAATGTACACTAACTTTTCAACACGGAAGTGTTTCTTTCAGTTCATTCAGTGAAGTTATATTGAAAAATGTTCTGCTATATATTTGAGAAATATGGGCTTAGCAGTTTCTTTACGGAATGTTGTACAATTAATTTGCTCAGGTTACATTTGAATTGAGCCTTGCATCATTTGTTTGTTTCCACATCATTTCTTTTTTCTCACTTGTCACCAACTTTGGAGGCAGGATTCTCTCCCTTTTCACTGGGTTTCTTTTTACACTGAATAACCTTTACATTGTTTTCTTTCCCAAGTTTAAGATTGGGGTTCTGTTGACCACAGACTTATAAGATTCCTAGCCCCAAGTGGGGTAATGTTGTATTTTCATTTGTGTATTACAGTGAACTGCACATTTGAGATTGATCCACGGTGGCAATTTAGGAGTTACATTAAGTGTGTCAACAGCATCTGATTTTTCGTGCATTATGTACTATCATTGTGTGTTTATTTCAATTATACTGTATATTGCTTAAATACAGAATAATAGAATAACGAATTACAATTATTTTTTAATTCTTTATTTAATGGTGAAGATGTGTGTGTTGTTTCATTGAATATAACATATACCAAATGAGGTGATAGGGACCAAACCCAGATTTGGCCCGGTTAGAGGCACTTTGACAGGTGGGAAGTATCCCTCTTTTTTTCTAAGCAGCGCTAATTTTCTTTGTGTATAGGTGCTATTTGGATAAACCTTAATGATGACCTTAGAGTAGTGGAAAGCAGCCAGGAGGGCCTCCCACCATGTGCCACCATTAATGGGAGAAGAAGAGGAAAGGAGAGAGCACAGAAACAATATGAAGAGTCCATAGGTCTGGCGAGGGAACGACAAAGAGGATGTCGGTGAGGGTATGTCTGGAGGAAGCACTGGTATAGGTGTCAGGGTGGCCTGGGTTGGAGACCAGGATATCCTTTTTGAACTTCTTTCTACCAGACTTAGTGAGGAGGGCCGGATAGTCGATACAGAAGAAGTTTGAAAAGACAGGCGAAACATAGAGCACCTTAGAGTAGGCGGGGGAAGAGGGGTGGAGGGGGAAGGTAGGGAGGAGACACTAGGAGAGGACACAAGGAGGGATGCAAGCAGACTAGACAGAAAGGGACAAGGCAAAAGTAGACAGTTTAACTAAGTAGATGAGCTCAGATGGAAGAGCAGGCAGAAAAGGCAGTCCGGTAAGCAAATCAGGTTACCAGGGCATCAAGAACAGAGCAGTAGCTAAAAGCGAAACTAGCAGAGGGTGGAGCACAGCAGAACACAGAACAGTATACAAAAGGACAAAGCAGTCGACCAATTTAGATCTAGAAGAAGGAAGAGTGCAGCAGACCACAAAGCAATACAATGCAAAACAGGGCAGTCAGTGAGGAAAACACAAAACCATATACAAAAGGCAGAGCAGTCAACAAATACCCTAGAAGATGGAAGAATACAACAGAACACAGAGCAAAACAATACAAAACAGGGCAGTCAATGGGGAAGAGCAAAGGTGGCGTGTGGGTGCAGGAGGACGGACAAAGGGGGTTTGAGACACATGGGGTCGGGAGTTGCGAGGGACTAGGCGCCCAGGGCAGCATGATGCGACGAACCAAGGATAGAAGTACGAGGAACACGTGGTCAGGGAGTTGCGAGGAACACATGTTCAGGGAGTTTCCGAGGGACCATGTAGTCTGGGTCGCGCTGCTGCAAGCGAAAACAAGGTGGAAGTGCGAGGAACCATACGATCAGGGATTGCGAGGGACCATGTGGCCTAAAGGCACGCAGGCGCGAGTGAGGCTGAGGATGGAATGGCGCTAAGATGCACAATGATCACAGAAGTTCAGAGGAAAGTGCGGGAAGGCAAGGAAGAAGAGGGTGCCGAGGCATGCGCGATTGTAGATTGCGAGGGATCACGCAAGTCAGAGGACACGCAGCGCGCATGGAGGCAACGCAATGGAAGATTGCGAGGGGCCACACAGGTAAGGGAGGCGATGCACAAGCGATGCGAGGATGGAGGTGGTGAGCGCGCATAACAAGAAGGGGATAGAGGGGCGCGGATGGGTACGCAAACAAGGAATGCGAGGGACAGCGCAGGGAAAGGCACAGGGGGAAGGGTGAGAGGGGAAGCTCTGTGGGTGGTTTGAGGGGGACAGCAAGGTAAGACTCACAGGGGAAGGGTAGCACCAAGCAGGGAGGCGGGGGGGAGGCGTAGGTTGCAGGGGAGGGACACAAATGGGGACAAGGTGCAGTCGGAAGGGCTAAGAAGCACAGGGCAGGTAAGCAAACTCCCCAACTTCTTAGCTGGCGGCCGCAGACAGGAGGGTGAATTGTCCGCACTCACTGTCTACGCTGCAGACCCCTTCGTCGTAAAACACCTGCGTCATTCAACACTGCGGCCTTGTCCTGTGAGGGCTTTGCCGCAGAGGGTCCAAACCTCGAGTTTTATAGGCTCAGTAGTGTGGCCGTAACAAACGTCCACAATGGCAGTGCTAAACATGCATTTACGAATTGCATTGTATTTCCACCTAACATTGCAAAATAATCCTTGCACTTCTGGCACGTTTAGTGGAGCAAAAAAAGCTATTGGACTTCATTACGGGTTTGGCGGTAGACGTGCCTGTAACAAAGGTCGGACTTGGCGGGCAGAGTGAGACCCGCGAGCACATCTCATAGTATGGTGGTACGGTAGCAATGGTGCCGGTACCGATCCCGGTGCTGTTATTGCCTTACCGCCATACTTATAATGAGGCCCATTGTTTTGCCCTTTGGTGCTGTTTTTTTGCATGGTCTCCATACCAGCCCTATAACATTCCTTATTTCTGTTTTATTGGGCGTATTAGTGTTTTAATTGAAGGGATTTCACTTGTCTATTGGCTATTTTGTTGTTTCATAGATTACGATGTGGAAAATGAACCGCACCTGCAAGGGCCCACCTAGTCCCTTGTCCAACTCCAAGCATCGAGGGCCGGATTCATGTCAAATTTCCAGGATACCCATCATTAATATTCATGCAAAATATGTATACAATGATTCTAAATGTATGCACATTTTTGCTCATGAATATTAATTAGTGATATCCTGAAAACCCGTCAGGTTTCCGGCCCTCCAGGCCTGGAGTTGGACAACACCTAGCCTATTTAAAGGAAATCTTTTTCACTGCTCATGACCTTATGTATGTTGCACCGTCAGTCTGCTTAATGTGTACGGTCTTTAATTCTGCTCCAATCAGAAAGTGTTGCTTTGTATTCATCTTTAGTTATAGCATGATCTATACCTTAGGATTGACTCGTTGGTCTTTTCTTTAATGTTTCAATGCCCCCCGCACTGCAAGTCTGTTTCATTCAAGAGAGAGGTGTGGGGCATGCTCGACTGGTGAAGTAGTCACTATAACTGTCATCTTCTGACCTGCATGGATGTACTTTAAAATTGCCACACGTTTGGTCACCAGCTGCCACCCCCAGACACCAGCAATCACTTGGCGCATTTTGTACCAGTCAGTGCGATTGTCATGTCACACCTTCTGGTGGTGTATTTAAAGAGCACACATAGTATCCTGTCACAGAGACACTTTGGGCCCTTCCCAATGTATTGCCTATCCCTCTTCCTGAAGAAAACATTTGTTAAATTAAGTCCCTTTCTGTTCTCCAAAGCTGTAGGGGATTGTATGTAATCTCCCTCATTCACCCTCTGTCACTTGCAAAGGGTGTAATTATTTGGTAATGAGGAAGTTGGGGCCTCATGCATATGTAACTAATCTATATCATATATGTTATATTTATATATATATATATATATATATATAAATATATATATATATATATAAAGTTGAAAGGTAAACACAGACCACGAGGTCGAGTTCCTTTTGAAGTTGCACTCCCTTTTGGTAAACGAAATCCATCAATGTTCAGCAACAAATGCACGTCGAAAAATAAATCACTGCATTGCCAAAAGTTTGTTTTTTAAAAAAGTTATGTTTTAATTCAAAAAGTAATATGTATATATATATATACACACACACACACACACAGTTTTCCAGCACACGTCCACTGCAGATAAAGGGCTGCGTTGAGGCGATTGGACAGGGTTATTTAAGGTTCCCACTTCAAGTCTAGCTTAGTGGTGTGCACATACCACCTCAAGCAGCCGCCCACCCCGATAACAAATTGAAGGGGCTAACTGGAAAACGTATAGCAAAGAAGGAACATTGTACAAATGGTTCTCTATAATCAAGTAATAAATGTTGCACCCACATTAACAGCGTGATAATGCACTTCATGGAGGAAAACAAATGCTGCATATTCCCCATGCCCAGAGGGGAGGGTCCCTTCAAAAGGTCCACCTACCCACAAATTAAATACATTGGGGAATTGTATGTGAGCAGCATTCCATCCTGACCTGCCTTAGAATCTGTCACCCAAGATTTAGTTTTGCCTAAACGTTGATTCGGCCAAAATATTCCTGTGTAGTGTGATGTTTTGGATGAATGTACGGATACAAGAGTAGTTGAGTTTTCAGTTTCCTTTCTGTACAACATTTATCCAATTAGGGTTTTGCCTGACACTAAACGGCAGCATCTGACACACCCTGACTCTTTGAATTCTCCTGTCACTAATCTTGAGTCCAGAGGTTCCACTTGCTACTACTGTCTCATGCACATTTATTTTTATGTGTCCAGTTTCACTCCCATTCCCACATCTAGCCTTCTCTTGGACAGTACCGACAAACAGAAAGCGGGTCTACTGTCCTAGTCTGGAGGCCTGACCTTTAAACAGGGGTTCTAGATTGCTCTACACCCCATGTTTTTGGAATTAAGAAAATATCTTTGTGCATGAAAAATTGAGTATTTTGGGGGCCAATGTTGGGCTTTTCACATTGGAGAAGCATCCTACAGTTACTGTCGCTTGGGAGGCAGTTAAGGGGGTAAGGCATGCAGTGTAGAAGTAGAGGTGGACCAGACAGATTGGTCATTAAACAGAGCTGGGTGCCCAGCAGAACAAAGCTTCCAGGGATAATCATCTGCTAGTTTAGGGCTGCCTAGCTGCACTGTATAATTTATTTATTTATTTAATGTGTTACAATTTAAATTAATAAACTTTACACATATCTAGAAACATGAATAAATAATCAAATTAATTAATTAATTTCAAAATCAGCTATTATATCATTACATTGAATAAAAGATACCATACATCACAATTAATAACCATTTGGCATTTAAATTACGCAGTTAGATAAAATAACAATACTATTAGTGATAATAATGAATCTGACCTAAATAACATCATGCATATTAGAACCTAAAACAACCTAAATCAAGCCCTAAATACATCAAATCAACAAAATACAGATTATCAACCTGTAACTGAGAAGGAACAATTAAGAATTATAATTCATAATTATATAGTAATACTTCACAAAGTAGAATTCTCATATACGTTTATCTCATCACTAATCCCAAGTGTAGCAAAAAAAAAAAAAAAAACCCACCTATTCAGATCTTAATGCCCAGTTTTCCCTCAATGATTAACCAGATATTATATAAAGAGGTTAAAATATAGATATTTTCCGAATTTAAACAATGATGCCAAAATAATGCCTTAGAGATTGCTGCGGGATCGTGAGTATACTTTCCCATATATTGCTGTATTATATTTGTCATGCTACTACATTGTGTCAGGACATGATGTGCTGTCTCCGAAGCATTATTAATTTTACACAATCTACAAATCCTTAGTTCAACAGGTGTTTGGTCTCTCCGGCCCGTAACCCATAATGTCGGAAGTTGATCCAGTCTTAGTAGGAGTATAAAACGTCGCAGTCTTTTACAAGGGCATAAATTAAGATATTCTTGCGGTTTCATATGGGTGTACAACCTGAATTTCACAAATTCATAACTTTTCAGTGTACTGAGGTGGGCAAAGTTCTCCAACCAATCCCACATATCCAATCGCTTGTCAAGGGCCCTCTGAACTTGCTTAGTATATTCCCCTTCACGATACACCCATCCAATGTCAGCTAACTGTCTTGACATTATTGCAGCAAATGAGAGGGAATTTTGTTTTTTACATATTTCCTTACCCACAGCAGCCAATACTGGATTTAATGTACCACTACCCATTTTAATAAAAAGCCCCAATCTCTTTTTCAGCACTATAGCTTTTAATGAAGGTAATCCCAACTCTAAACGTATAATGGCCATTGGAGTTCCTGGTGCTAGGCCTAAAACCCGCCGCCAGAATTTCCCTTCTATAACTTGTAACCAGCTAAGATCTAAATCAAACAGGGCCTCTAATCCATATATTACCATGGGTATAAAAACCTGTACATAGAGTTGGCGTGTTCCCCAAAGCGTAAAGCCTCCTTGCTTATTAGTGAAGTTCGCAACCAACGATGTAACTTGTGCTGCGCGCATCTTCCGAGAGTGTTTGCATGAACCATAGTCCCCGCTAGGCTCGAAGTCTATACCCATATACCGGTATTGTGGGGCATAAGGGACTGTGATCTTACCCACCGTGAGATTTACGCGTGAGACTCTTTTGTTGGTAAATCGTAATACCTTAGTCTTATCAAGATTGATAGTCAGGCCATTCCGGTTCGCATACTCCCACAGAGCTGTAGCCGATCTACGGAGGCCACTGACTGTATGGTCAAAAATGACCAAGTCGTCTGCGTAAGCCAGAACAGTGCATACCAACTCCCCAATCTTCGGTGGGCAATTTGAGACGGCCGTAATGGCCATAGGTATGTCATGGACGTACAAGTTATATACCAAAGGGGCCGTCACACATCCCTGTTTCACCCCCCGATTCTGCTGCACTTTATCAGTCAGGTGTCCCTCTTGATCTAATTTCAGTCTAACTGAAGTATTATGGTGCAGCAATCTTAGGTAATACAGGATGCCTGCTGGACAACCAGGGTCGTTAAGTTTAGACCATAAACGTTCTCTCGGAATAGTATCGAAAGCTGCTTTAAAATCTATATATAATGCGTAAAGGGGTGCTGCACTGTATAACTACCCTACTTGTTTCCCAATCAGTTTGAGTGCTCCCTCAATAAAAACAGAACATAGTTGGCATAACTAAGTGTAGCAGAGGCATGGCCTACAACATACTGAGCTAGAGACCAGCATAGGTAACAAAGGCCAATGCACTAAACACGTGTTTGATATACACATCAGCCTCTTACCTGTCTCCCTTGACTCTGCATGGCCTGATATCTGGGGATCATCCAGGGGTTGTTCCAGTTAGGATTTAGGGAGAGGGTGCAGGATATTAAAGCAAGGTGCAGGAAAAGTGTCTCAACAATATCAGCATACTGTATAAAGACAGTAAATGTACACAAGATAACACTTCAATAACACCATGAGCTACTTTGTTCTGGTGTACTGCTTCTTTAGGTATGTTTTGAGTATATAGGCTCAGATTTGCACCAGATGGTCTATGGGGAAAGCCTTCTTTCAGTACACTAGAAGCATCACACATACAAGTATGAACAGTAGCCCTTACAAAAGTACAGCTAACCTCACTATCCCTATAGAAATATATAGGACTAACCCTATTTAAGCCCATTCATATATAATGTATACAAAATAGGAAGTGCCTACTATAGATGGGGGGGGGGGCGGTGGGTTGTTTATAAAGTTGCCTTATTGTATGGCAGCTTGGCAAGGGCTGCCTGCTGTTATTGTCATCCTTTCACTGAACACTCTTGGTAATGAGGGAGTGGAAAGTGTTTACAGCCAGGGCCTCATATGCCAGAAGCAGCCTGTGTGGCTGAGGGCAGCAGGAGGACTTTGTTGGCCAGGCAATATAGGCCAGGAATGCCCATGTTAATGCAGGAAGACAGTGGACCGGTGAATGAAGTGCCCAGTGCCGGGTTGTGTGAGCTAGATTGGCCCGGGTGAAGACAAAATCCTGGGCAGTGCTGAATCAGGCAGCTGTGTGAGGTGAGCCTGCAGTGGAGATGCCAGAGGCACGCCTGCTCTGGCAGGCTGGCGAGATAGGTACCAAGGTCAGAGCTGCGGGAGCAGCCCCAGTGAAGACAAAGGCCTGGCCTGGGGGGTGCTGTGTGCGATGGTTGAAGAAAAATATGGTAGCTTGTACAGTGAGGCCCAGGTGAAGATGGCTAGGTGGTGCACTGGGTTAAAGAAAGTCCAGACCGCCTTGTGAGAGGTGGCCCAGGTAAAGACTGGAGCAGTAGCCAGTATTGGGTGGGCCCATTGTGGCGATGCCAGCTGCACTTGTGCTGGCTCCAAGCATAGTCCCTATCCTTGACTGGATCAATCAGGTCTTCGCTTGCAAACAGCTGCCTGCTATGCTCTAGTGAAAAGCGCCTTTAGCATAGCCTTCTGGAAAGCTGGGGTTGTCAGGAGCAACTGCTGCAATGGCTCGCTTTCTGGAACCTTCTCTCAGGTCTTTCATGATTTTTACTCCTGCAAGCTGCCCACCCAGCTGCAGGTGGAAACCAATGTACACCGCCCGGAGAATATGGGCTGTACCATTTCCTTAATTCACTGTACAATGTGTACTTTAATCAGTAACTGCCATTTATCGGGAGCCAGGTACATAAGTGCACTTGGCACATCTTGTAGCACACAAAGCCATCTCTAGGAACTGATGCTGTGGAGATCTGTGTTCATGATGCAGGTCACATATTGCCCAGTATTACATAATTCTGGAGTTGATAAAGTGTTTTATCTTTTAAAGTGGCTAATAGCACTTCTGCTACGATGCATGCTATCAAGCAATGTGCAAAACACATTATCAGTTGTTAAGTTTTACCATGCCCTGTGCACATTTCATGTATCCATGAATTGCTTCTGATTAGAGACGAGTTCAATGGTCTTTCCAGGATGCAAAAGGAGAATCTGGAATGGATGCGCTACCATGCCCTGATGTGGGCAATCTTGAGAATTCGACACATATCAATCATTCCTATGTGATTGCTTCATGACAATAAACGGAGCAACAGTTTTTTCTGAACTAAATATGCTTAATCTCCGCTTTGACTTCAGAGAAAGGACGTACGTCCTACAAGCCTCTTACATTGCGAGTCATGTTTCAAAGTGTGCAGTTATTCTCCATCTGTCTTATTAAGGGAACACATGTTATAGCCACAAGATTGGTGTTGATTTGCGGCATGCTTGTAGGTTGGAATGTGTGTTTGTCGGCTCCTCTGACCTATAAATGGGTTTCTATGTGTTGCAACCCTGCCTTAAAACCCCCCAGATGAGAGGTACCCCACCACCAACCTGCTCCTCAATGTGCAAATTCCTCTTTTAACACAGAAACAAAATGAAAAGAGGAGCCTGCCTGTGTGACATCGGGGATGAATGCCATGCCTCTTGGGTGCTGTTGACAAGCCGAGGGAAGCTCCCATTCAAACATCGCCTCAGTGGTGCTGCAGTGCAGGTGCCATCTTGGAAGGGTGCTCCATTTCGGAGTTTACACGTCAATCCCCAGATATGGACAAATTAGCAAATTAAAAGCGTTTTCCTCATTCATTATTCAAATTGAGACTTTAAAATATGCCGAGACACTTTGGCTGAAAAAGAAATACTTGTGTGTAAAAAATACTTTCAAAAATGGACACACTTCTATTCAGTAAAATAAGCGCTGTGTTCGGAAAAATATTTAATATTATATCTTTTGCTTTTGCGGATATGGATCCAACTTTGCAGCATGCTTGCATTAGGACTTGTAGCGCTCTTGGCGTGATGCCTATCCTGTAAGATGGTTGTAATGTTACCCACTGTTGCCTGCACGATCTGTGAAATGCAGCACTCTTTCATTGTCCATCACTGTTAAAGTTCATCTGACTTGGAGGAACAGCAAGCTGCTTCGGGGTTCCTGGTGTAGCCAGAGCTATGGAGGAGAGCTGGGAGGTTGTGGGGGTCTAAGAGTCTAGCAGAGGGGACCAAGGCAGTGCATCAGAGGCAGGGGATGTGTTAGTTAGTGGTAACTGGGTGGCACAGACAGCATGATAAGTGCCTGAGGAAAGATGGCTTGCAGACTCGGTTGGGGTTACCGGTACCCCTTAATGTGCCCTCCTATGGCTGGTTCCATGCTTCTTGAACTCTTTTCACCTCAAATAGAATTGGCATTGAACAATATCAACTTCAATGGGATCATTATCCGAGTAACGAGATTCCCGGAGCACAACACCATTGGCCTTGGGTACCTCTTCGTGTTTCCCTCCAGAGCTTTCATGAAGATTACAGGATGCCGGTAGCAATCAATGTACATGACACTGCAGTACGGCATCAGCATCTAAAGGACATGGTCATTACTTTTTTGTTTTGGCTGGACTATGTGCTCGCCCTCCCTCTCACACACACACACACAGTCTCCTCTGTCTCTCTCACTTGGTACATATTTCACTGCCAATTCCATCCTCCCTTCAGCCCAATGTTCACTCTCCCTCCACATGTGAGATCTCTGTCCCATCTCTTTTCTCGTCCCCGCTTATTGCTGATCCTTACCTCTGTGTGTGATAGTCTATCTTTCATCCTGTGCTCTCGTCACGTTCTGTTCCAATACTCACTCATCCACAAACTCATTCACTTATTCATCCATCCCACACTCGCCCTACCACACATTCAACCTCCCCTCCTCACAATCCTAAATGCTGCGATAGCTCTGTGATTGATGATGCATTCATCATAATACACGCAGCTGTATCCTCCTCATACTATCATGTGCCCCTAAACCTTCGTTCATCCATCTTGAAAATCTTGAATTCATTCCTCTGGCACCAAACCTTTACTCATTCATCCAGCTTCATAATATTCATTCACACGTCCTTTCTTGCTCTCATTCGTTCATCAATCCGAACAGTCCTACTCCTTCACACCGGTACTCCCTTCTCCACTCTCACTTTGCTTTCCGCTCGACATGGCCCCTATCTGTCTACATGTGGCTGTGTGCATGAACTCCTGAAATGTTTTCACCATGCAACAACCCAAACCGTTGGCTTTGCCCATGTTTGTTTCAGTCCCCACTATTGTAATAGCAATACCTTTTGATATGGGTCTTATTTGGTATTCCAAATAGAGTGATCATGTTGTAATGGAGACTTTTCCAACCTAACCCAAAGGGGGGCTTCCCTATTGTGAAGCATCTAGCGCAGAACGTTGTAATTATTATTTATATTGTATATCTTAACATAAAAGCGAAACGTTTTTTGTTATGTTGACCGTTATCATTAGTTATTTATCCGAACACTTTTTGATTGTGGCATGTATTGCATGTATACTATATATATTTTATTTCTTTCCATCATCCTATTGCTCACATATCCGCAGCGCGCTCACAGGCGGGCGGGACATCGTTTCCAGGCATGATGGTCATTTAGGGCCCCTTTGGCAAAGCATCAGCCCAGTGGGCCAACACTCAATGGGGCTCGGGCAAGACCCATTTTGCTGGAGTACAGCTTTGTCTTATGGCGGCCCAAGTCCTTCTCGGCCTCATATTGAGAGAGGTGGGATGTTTCAGTCTAGGTTACATGTGATTTCTTTGAAAATATTTCACCTAATGGACATTTGAGCAAGTTAATTTAACTGAAAAACGAAATTAACTTTTTACCCTATTCTACTTTTTTTTTTATTTATAATGCGGGTGAGACCCTCTGCAGCACCTGCTCACCCCTACCTATCCTTACTTATACTCTTACCCCAACCCCCACCTAGTATGCACTATATATATATACCACTTTACCTACCATATTCAGTGAAATAAAATCTGTGAAATCTCCTTAGGTAAAATTGTATTCGGTGAAATGAAGGTATACGTGTTTCAGCAACTAAAGATACGGGCATTAGGATTTTAACAGGTACACACAGCTAAGTTACTGTGCTTGGGTTAGTTGAAGTCTGAAGTGACTCAAGTCTGGCCTGTTGAGGCCTATTTGCTCAGAATAGTCAGGGACGGGCCTCACTCTGCAATAAAATACCCGAGTGAGCATAGCATAGCATAGCATGGCCCTGGGCCAGCAGACTCCATTCCCACCAACGCCTCTCGATTATGATGTTTTACTCGTGAGTCTCTTCCCTCTTGCTTCATGTTGTGATGATTTTCAAATCGTGCCTTTTTATGCTGGAGTTTCTTCCTGTCAGACCCCACCCAGTGCCTCACTCCCCCTTGCCTAAACTATTACCCCACACCTATATTTTAGTAAAATGTCCCCAAAATGCGAATGAATTCGGTAAAAAATAATAATTCTCCATGTCTTCTTTTTTTTCTGATCATTTCTGCGGTTTCCTTTTTTTTAATTTTTTTTATTTTTATAACCCCAGAGCCTTCTTTCATCCAGCTTTGCGCCTTGATGTTAGACTCCATACCTCCCACCTCGGAATGTGCCTACTTTCACTGTCTCACTGCGCCTCGCTATGTGCCTTTTTGAATGCGAGTGTCACCCTTCCTATTTAACTGTCACATTCCACTCCCTGCTCCATTGTCTCTCTCCATCACCTTTTCTTTCTCTCTTGCTGTCTTTGGCTCGCTCTCTACCCCTCTCTATAAATCTCATTGGTCTCTCTCACTTGTCCACTACAATAATGTTTCCCTGACTGGTGGCACAGCCCCAAATTTCGGACTACGTACTACTCTTCAAAATGTCTGTGCTGTGTGTATCCACACACATTTAAAGTAGTGAATTACCAATGTATGCACACATCACAACGTTCAGTAGAGTGCACTCCTCCCCGAGGCGGGCCCTGCTCATAGGGCTTGCACTTACAGTACAAAGGGTGGGTGCTCCGTGCAGTTGGGAAGACACGTTTTCACATTTTGCACCATCATCACAATAACTGGGCATTTGGTGGGAATGATATGAATATCTGGACATTTGATGGTAATAGCTTGTGTATGAAATCCTTGATGCCCGGCCCCTCATCTACCAATATGATAGAAATAGCAGTCGGAAGGGAATTCCTGGGAAATTCCTGTACAGTAACCCTACAAAGGCCAAAACATTTGGCGTTGCCAATGCTTGTTTAAAAGAGCTTGTGTCCCATGTTCTCTTCCCTTCTCTACTCCAGAATAGGGCTTTCTGTACAAGTCGGAATTGGTGTGGGGTTCTGCAGATAGCTTCCCCACTCTGGCAAAGGACGGCACTTCCATCTAAACGTCACCATCATAATCTTTACAGCTTCGTTTCAGGTACACATTTTTCTTATTGGGAGATTCAGTAATAACTATACTTCAGTAATCAGATGCGGCCTGTAGTGAATGTTGGAAATGGTCCAGAAAATTCTACAAGCGAGCCTATACGCTTTAGTATGGAGCCACCAAAGTTACAATAGCAGAATGAGTTCCAGAGCTTTTGAGACGAATCCCTGGCTCTCAGGCCTTTGACACCAGAGTCCGTTTGATGTCGTCAAGGAAGCTCAAGGGTCCTCCAAAGGAATTGCAATGCGTATCTTTGTACATGGAGCCGGAGATGTATGGGATCATTTTGGCATGTTGCAAGATTTCCTAAAATGATTTGGAGGACGTTTTAGCACAGCTGACGTGTATCAACGAACTGAAAGCATGGAGCAGAATAATAATAAACGTACCAAATGCCATACTTTAGCCACACTTTATTAGTTCGAAAAACACAAATGGAACATGTTAAGCAAAAGTAAGGACTTTCACCAAATGTTAGTTACTGCTGTAACGTTTCTTATCTCAGTACAAGAACACTGTAGAATAAGCACATGTAACTGTCTGGCATCAATCAGCTTCTGTTTACTGCACATTGAAGACATACAATGCTTCCCTCGGCGTCTTTTGGTGCATGCACTTTTTATTTTTAATAAAGACGAACTAAAGAAGCAATGTATACCCAAACTGATAAGATGTTGTTAGGATACGGATAGATGTACACAGACACAGCAAATTCCGTGTTCGGGATTTCTGTAGCATGAACTCCAGTATTATAAACTGCCTGTGTTATGGATGATATGTCTGTGTAGGGAAGTCGAATAGGAAATCCTGCAATCTAAAACAAAGACAACACCGGTTGTAACTATTAATTGCAAAGCACTACATGTACTCATATCAAATTAAATATAACCAAACAATGAAGTACGAGAATATTAACATTAGGGAGTACTAATGGGGTACACTTGAAAATGTATCACCATTCCAATGTTTTTTAGTGCATTTACTCCATCAAGTTCATGATAAATGAAAAATTGGAAGTGAACACTGTAAGGCAGAAGTCAGTTTAGTGCCGAAAAGGAAGCTAGAACTATATACATGTGACGAAAAAAGGATAAAGGGCCTTATTATGAGTATGGCAATATAAGGTCAAAGTGGTGGCAGTGGAATTACTTCCACTTATACCATAATGCCGAATTAGGAGTCACGCTAATTTCGCCAGTGGAATTAGCATCAGCAGAATTGGTGCCAACATCTGGTGGAATTAGCGCGGGACAAATTCCGCCTGCTCCTAATCAGTATTACTGCCGTAGTTCAAGTTGAAATACCATTGAAATTGGACAGTAATTCTGTCAAAAACACAGTGCAGTTACCTCCACCTAAATGCATACAGGTGATGGAAATCAAGCCCGTGGCAGAGCCGGTCCACCATCGTTGAGCCACCTCACCCCTGCTGCCAAAGCTTGTGTCAGTCCTGCACTTCTTTGCCACTGGTGCCTTCCAGCACACTGTGTACATGCTGCACGGTATGTCCCAGCCCATATGTGCAGGTGCAGATGTAATCCTGCGCCATGCTTCCTGGCACATCTCCCTGCCCACCACCCTGACACAGATAAATACCATGAAAGCATGTTTGTATGCAGCAGCCCACCTGCCCAACGTGATAGCTGCTCTAGATTGCACCCATGTGGCGTTGGTGCCCCCCCCGCCCTGGCATCTGAAGAGATATACAGCAACAGGATCTGCCCTACCACCCTGCACATGACACCCACCAACCCACAGGACTAGGCCATGCAGGACAACACAGTAGTAGGTCAGTGATGCATATTGCCACAACAAGTAACTAATACGCACACAGAGGACTACCTGAAGCACTGTACAAAGACAATGCAACACTTGCAGACAGTGGTTGCATGTAATCTGGCAATCATGCATGTGATGACATAATGGAAGGAAAGCAGAAACTGCAAACATGCAGAAGTACAACTAATCATCCATCAGGGCACATGCATGATAGCAGCACACAGGCCCAACACAGGCAACATGCACCCTGCAGTACCATTCACAGGCCATGAATTTGGATGACTGTTGGTTCAGAACTGTGTGCACGGTTTAACACGACAATGCATGTGTACCCCCATAGCATTTGTCACTACATTCAATAACTGGGATGCAACTATTTAGAAAAAATGTATAAACGTAGTGTCCATCAACATGCTTTTGAAAAGGGAACACATCCACAGTGCACTGTCACTGTAACCTGTTACCTTTGCAGTTGACTCTGAATACCCCAAGCTACCATGGCCAATGACACTAGTAGACAATCCACGTACACCACAGGAGGTGGCCTACAATGAGGCACACCAGGACCAGGCTCTGCACTGAGCTGACCTTTAGCATGTTGAAGGGTTGTTTCCAGTGTCTACGCCGGACTGAAGGGGCTTTGATGTACAGGCCATAGAAGGTTAGACAAATTGTTCTTGCCTCTGGCCGATTGTCCCCCTGATGAAGACATGCCACCCCCAGAAGAGGCGTACTTGCATTGAGCTGGAAGAGGGTGTAGGGGTGGTCATCTGGATCGGCAAGTACTCGTGAACAATATTTGTTAATATCCACATGCTACGCACCTCGATATATAGCCACAAAATGAATTAAACACATGCACACAATGAGGAATGTCCTAGCATTGGTTCAGGTGAACAAGAATTTAATGATGAAACACGAACACACCCTCCCCACTGACCTTCCCGCTTCTCAACACACCCACCCAACACACCATCCTAACACTTACCACCCTCCCCTTCGCTAGAAGCAGCTGCCTCAGCACTGCCAATCCCCTCGATACCCTCCATGTGGAGGATGGAGCTGCACTACTCCCCCCCACAGTGTCAGGGCGAGGGGTTCCACAGAGCTGCCTCCTGTGGCTGATGTGTCCTGTCAGTGTTTGGACAGGAGGCTGCAGACCCTGGCCTTTAGGCCGTTCCACTGCATCCTGCGGTCCTCCCTGTCAAGTGGGATTGTGCATACAGCCGTGGACTTGTCTCAAATGCCTACCCATTTTACTGCCTTCTTCTTGTAGGGCAACTCTACAAGAACCAGACAGAGAAAAAACAACCCACTAGGAAAAAGGCTAGGTGCACCATTTTTCTTGAACAAGAGCATTATTTTATATACAAAAGGTAAAATGGGAACAGGGTATCTGAGTCCACTGCCACAGACCTCTCTCTCATCATCAAAGTAGTCTTAACCTTATAAACATAAAAATCATCATTCATGACGCATTCGATATACAGTATTCATCCCCCAACCTCATTGGCTACCTCCTCTTTACATGCTAATGGGTACATATGGACCCTTCTCCAATTGGTCGTGCCATCTTCTACTCAATCTTCATGACACATGGGTAACTGCCTCTCTACCTTGAAGCGCTGCAAAGTAATTGGTTAAAATATAAATGGCACCACCCTGCCTTTACTCCTAACCACGTGATGTGCAACTGGTCGTCAACATGAACTCAGCCGATCACTTCGAGCTCAGCCTGTTCCTTGCAAACAAAGCAACTCTTTTCTCATCCCAGACATGCAGGCACCCTGATCATGCCGCAATCATATAAGCAATGGCATCACCCTTTGCTCTCCCTGGTACAAATTACAGACCTTGTTCTCTACTGCCCGCAATATCGGTTACCTCTCCCAAGAGGTAGGCCTGATTTCCCACTAATCCATCCAATCAGAAGAATTTAAGAGTACTATTCCTGTGCATCTGGTAGTTTAAATGGAATGACTGACTGGAATGACCATTGTTCTGGGGGATCGTTAGTGTTAGTTCATGTTTTGGCAGCTCAAGAGCTCTGCCCCGGCTCCCATGAGTATGGCCTTTGCACTGGGCGCAGGCCTTTTCCCGTATGGCTGTCGGCATGCAAACCTAATTGTTCAAAGGACTGGCTTGATACATTTATATGTGGGTGTACGTGCATGTTCCCTACCGTGCCTGGGACTTGAAACGTGATAGTCAAGCAAGAGATGGGGCCTTGCTGTTCTGTGTCTCCGACACGGCCTGCAAGGATTCAGGCCTACTCTTAAATGCAGTGTTCGTTCATGTTATAAACCTTGCACACATGCAATGTATTCTACATGACACTATCGCAAAGCAAATAGTTAGTTTTCCCCTGTATGAACTTCCAAATTACATGGGTCTGCCACCATTTTCTTCCACCCGTAAGGTTCCCCCCTTTCCCCTACACCACCCTCTACATATTCACCACATGTTAATATATTTTCCGCAATCTAAATAGTTTATGAGGGGCAGGGATTTGAACATGCATCCCAACACTCCCTGATATTCTGCGGTGCCTAGAGCCATAGAACTCGTCAGAATGGGCCAGGATCTGATCAGTGACTACCTGCAGTTCGGACTCACTGACCATCCGCTTCTGCATGCGTACATCGTACATCCGCTTCTGCATGCGTACATCGGGCACCTTCCCTTTTTCTCCCTTTTGGTTCTGGATGGACACAGGAAGTGGGGGATTCAGACAGGATTGAGTTTTTCAAAATGGCCACTGCTGTGCTTCCTGTTCCACCGATGACGCTATTTCCGTTGGCTAAATTAGCACTGAATGAGGCAGTGGTGGTAATGGCAATTCTGCCAATTTTGAGCGGCACTACCAATGGATACTCATTTTCGGTGGTAACTCCCCCACACAGCATTATTGTTACTTCCAGTTGTGTGTGAGCGCTCCCGCCAAGTCGTAATATGGCAGTAATTCCGCTAGACACCAAGGTCTAACTCATAATGACCCCCAAAGAGTGGTAAGGGACTCCTAGAAAGAGCCCATTGCTTAACAAGAACATGCTTTTGGACGGAATGACTTTACTCAGAGGTGAAGTGGAGGTTACCTTTAGCACCATTCTCCCTCCTAAAACACATTGCGAAGAGCATTTAGCCCAAAACCATTATCGAAACATGCCCTTCGCTCTTCCTCTAAAGCACAGGTAAAACAGAAATAAATGGGACAGATAAAAAAAAAAGAGTTAGGAGAGGGATAGCAATGAAATCAAAGACAATTGTAGAGAAGAAAAACATGGTTTACAGGTGAGGACAGTGCCCATGTAGTACTGAAATACCCTCAATAAGGGTCCGAGTGGAGCCTAAAATTGGCTCAAGCACCAATGAAAAACATACCCACAGTTGCAAATGGCAATTTGTTCCTTTCACAACAGACGGTTTTACGGTCAAAACTAGTAGCTGCAGAGAAAGTAACTCATCAAAGAGGCCCACTATGGGCAAAAAACGTATTCGCTTTGGCCAAAAAAACTGGTCCACGCTAGCATGTAGGGCCGGCACTTTGGGTATTGTCATATAGGCCAGTGTAACCCTTCCCTCAATGGTGCATTGAAATATTACAAATCATGAATGAGGTACATTACCGTGTAGAGGCATTCAGCCTCTTGCATGCCTATGTATGGTCTCAACATTCTTCAGTGATTTGGTTGGAGTAAATGTATAATGCACAGCTAAGTGTCGTCTTTCCCTTACAAAATGCCATTGATGTCTGCCTACATGTTGATAACTCTCAGTGGCCGAAGGTTTAGTTATTTGTAAATGTCAACAGAACCCTAAGTTTGCATTACTGGACCATAATACACTTTTGACATTATGCTTTTTTATGTTACATGAAAACACTTTTTTTCCCCAGGCTTCCCTTTAATTGATATTTTTAATACATACGAATAAAAGCACTGGGATAAATTACAAGAATTAAATCACGAATGTTACATAATCGCCATGAATTATAGGTGTTGAAATCATGTTAGGAACAGTAGCACATTAAAGTAGAACACAACAGTATTTCATCAAAACATAATTTTATTTCACTTTGTCAAAGACCATCTTGCTATATGATTCAGTAAGATAGCTATCAGTTACCATGCGTGCCAGGTGAAGCTAGATGCTGCATGGGTAGTCTGTTACATTCAGGAATGTGTATCTAACAGCAAGTGCAATAGCTATCTGTGAGGAATTGCCATTTGGCAAGGGTGTAGAACCCTTGGCTTTTTTATTTTGATTAATATACCAAAAGGGCCTTTGATGTTATTGATAATTGAAGGAAGTGGAGTTACTATAGACAGAGGCGGCATAGCCCAGGGGTAGAAAGATTCAACCCTTCCGTCTGGCTCCCTACACTTCCTTTAGCTCAAAGCACTTTTGGGTGTGATGTCAGAAGGCAAAGTCCACTTGTCTCAAGCAAAAGGATGGGACCCCTTAAAACAGGTTTGCTTTAGTCCAATGGTCAGTGGATTTTTGCCTTCAAAAGAAGGGGTCTTCCACTCCTTCTACTCCTTCTTGGATTCATTCTTGGTTTTCAGCTTTTGAATTTATTTGGGAGCTGTTGGGAAAACAGTCCTTTCCAAACTACTCTAGTTAAGGGGTGAAGGCAGGTAGTCCAAGGCAAAGGCTAGCTCTGCCCCCTAACCATCCCGAGCGCACAATGGGGGTGACATGCTGTTGGAGAAAGACCTGCCTCTCTGCTAGCCATGCTGATACTCAGGACCTCACTATCCTGAAGGACACCTGCATGTGTGTGCTACCCTCCTCCATGTTTGCGATCCCGAGGGCAAGGTGTACTCTTGCCCTTCAGACAGTGGAATGGGACACACAACAGCTGACAGCCAAGACAGTCAAGATCACTTTAATTTCACTGTTGAACTGTGATTCTCAGCCGTTCTAACCAACATGACCCTCTGGAGATACCTTGCTGATTTTTGAACCGCTGTACCATATGTTCGAACTAGTTTGCTGTGCACCATCCCAGCTGAGCGATTGCTGCCTCGATTTCAACATAGAAGCATTGCTTTACCTCAAACTGCTGTTCAAACCTCCAGTCTCTTTTTCACCGATCCAGTCGACAGTCGAACTGACCCTGGTGTCTCCCGGAGCTGCCTTTCATTTAGCACAGAATCAAACCTACTCACCTTGCGCATTCCATCATCAGTTCACAGCCGTCAAACCTCGCCCGTCGAACCAGACCTGGTGAGCTCCAAGATCTGCATCTCTCTTGCATTGCTTCAAACCACAACGACCTTCAGTCAGACCCCGTCTCAACATCCGCTTGGCATCTGGACTGCCGAGACTGACGCAGTCGAGCTCGAATTAAACCTTCTGCAGAGCTCAAAGAAGCCTGGTTTTCCGGTATGAAACTTCCAAGAACAGCAAAGGTATTGGTGACTGATAACTGCTCCTCTGGTCCAGTTGTGGGCCCTAAAGACTGGCTTGGTCACTGTAATCCCTTTAACCATATCCTTTTAAGAACATTGGGCCTCATTACACGTTAGGCGGTAAGGGTTTACCGGTACCGGTAAGGGCACCGGTACCGGTAAACCCCTACTGCCTTACTACGAGTTCCCTTTGCGGGACCCGACCTTAACGGCTGGTTTTACCAGCCGTTAAAGTAGGGTGCCGCAAAGGGACCTTGGAGCTAATTACGGTACCGCCATTTGCGGTACCGTAATTAGCGCCTTCCCCATTCCCATTATGCCCTATGGGGGCAAAAATGGGAATGGGGAAGTGCCTTGGTGAATAGGGAATTACCGCCCCCGCTCACCTTGGAGTAAGGCAGTAATTCCGCCATCCACCAAGGCGGACACGGTAAAATACTGGCAGCAACCATGGCGCTAATAGCGCCATGGTTACCGCCAACCGTGTAATGAGGCCCATTGCCTTTTTCCCCGTATCAATACCCAGAGTTCTGCATCTTTCTATCCCTGCATATTCTGTGTTCTTTCTAGAGGACTGTTATTAGTGTGTTCTATTTTATTTATTTTTGCATATGGTGTGCTTGTATATATCTTTATAGAACCTTGATTAGATGTTTCTTTATTTTGCACTGTTATACCTTGCTCTTTGGGATGCTACAGTTTTACACCCCTCTTAAGAGTATAACATGCACCCGGCCCACATTAAAGCAAAATACGAAAGAGGTATAACTCTTGACTGTGCCCGTTTCACCTTTATGATTGGGATCACTATTGTTTTGCAAAAAGTGTGTGGGCTAAGTAAGCGGTTTAGCCACTACTCCTACTCATCGTACTCCTCCAGGGCAAAAATAAATTTGCCATATCACCCCCTTATTTGCGCAAAAGGGCGAAAAAAAGGGATCTGATTGCTCTTTGTGAATTGGGCTTCTCATTTTCTTGGGTGCAAGTGAGTAGATAGTTTTGAGAATCTGACCCTTGGTCTCTAAATAGAAGTAGAGTACTTGAACAGGTATATGATGTTACCACCGAGAGACATTACAACTGCCAACCTACAGCAGGTCACATTTTGTGCTTTGAACAATAATGGAAAGGTAAGAGTCCACTTTAAAATGATTGCCTCAGTAAGACTGGCCTCAGAACAAGAGATGGCCTTTGTATTTATGGGTTATGAAGTCTGTCCACTTAGGTTACACCGGCAAAGTCAGCATTAGAACTTGGAGTACACATTTTTTTTGATAAAGCATTCCCGTTCCTTGGGGAGGTGAAAGACTTTGACGTAATGAGTTGCCTGCAATTAGTATTCTCTAATGGAACATTCGAGGTTACAAGCGCCTTAGGGGCCCTTTGAGCACATGATATAATCTTTCTATAAGAAGCAAGGCTTTGTACCAGATCTATAATTGATGGATTGACTTTACTGAACAGGCTGCTACAGAGAATTAAGAATGCTCAATGGGGGAGAGTCAATGCTAAAATTCACCAGGCGGAGGTCTCCGTCAAAAATAAACGCACTCGTAAGTGAGTTCAACAATCATTTATTGCAATAAAACAAAGCTTCCGCGGAAGGGCTGACACATAACATCATCAGAGGGGTGCTGCTAGTGTGTGCTGCCAGTGTTACGGTGAGCATGCTTTTTATAGGTAAACGATTACATTGAGTCTTATGCCTGGCTTATAACCAGACATTTTCCAAACATACAAATTCCTGCCGGAACACTTTTGGCTGTATTCCCAGACATTGCGGCGAGATTTTACAAAGGCCGGGCATCGTAAATGGTCATATAACCTATCTAAGCAAGTCATAATACGCTTCAAAATGCAGATATAACCTCTGACATGTATGGTCATACAACGAGCTAATTCATTACACTTGACACGGGGAATTTTGCAAGCTACACATATCCTGTTGCTGTAGTGATAATGATGTCCATTTATGGGCTGTTGAACAAAAGCAGGACATATCTTTTTACAGAGTGACGCACAAACCCTGGAACAATCCCTTTCACACACATTCCAGAGAATAACAAAAGTCAGTACAGATGGATTCGTGCTTATGTTCCCAGGAAAGAGCGCGGATGTCAGACAATGATTATTTATAAAAGAGACTCTAGGGTCGGCGAACACATGCTGACCTGCAAAGCTGCACACTGTGGGAGGGAAGTGTAAAAGTGCTAACAAACGCTGTTTATGTAGCTTCACGGGAAGGAGAGCAGGGGGACATTCCTGAATCTATGAGTAATATGTGCTCGAGGCGAAAACCCTGGGCCTCATGTACGGACACAAAAGCAGTTGGTTTAACATGGACATAATGCTATAACACGGGCAGTGTTTTAAGTCTTGCTGAGGCAAAGAAAACATGGCGATTACATTATTTTGGTATTTACAAACGACCCTTTTGCGTCAGCAAGACTTTATCAATAGTACACCTGGTTTGGTTTGTATTTAATTATCCTTTCACTTTCATTATCTGATACGTCAATCTTGTGTAACTCCTCGATCGCCTCTTCCAATTTTATCATCTCATTAGTGACCATGGCATTTGTGGGCTTGGGTGTGAGTGTTCCCATCATTTTCCTGCAGCAGTCTCCTATGACGGATATGCACAAGTGAAAGCACTGGATGCAACAGCAGCAAGCAGCTATGAATCCTCCCACGACGAGAAGAGGGGTGAGAAGCTTCCATCACCAGCTTTGTAATAAATCCCAGAACCAGGATGTCCCATCCCCAAGCCCAAATTCAGAATGGATTTGAGCTGCCATTTTATGCATTTCATCGATCCCTTTAAAGATATCGGTGCTATAATCAGGTCTTAAAGTGCAGCATGAAGTGCCAATTATTTTACAAGCCCCTCCTACCTCTGCCAACATTGTGTCTAATACCAGTCAATTTTGTAATGCGACCATCCGGACTGCCTGTACTTCTTTAGTAAGGCTAGCCAGTATGTCGCCGGTCACTTTTAATTCCTTCTCCACTAACCTAGCCAGGTTCCTAATGCTCCTGGAATTCATAACTATTCCCATTGGCATCACTATGCCTTTTAGAAAGTCAAAGAATTCATCCCAAGTAGTGTCTTCCTTAGTGATAACACCTCTTTTCCTTCGCCCATAATTCCCCATACTCAATCTTGTTCTCCTAGTTTCTTTCCTTAAGTTAGCTGCTTCTAATGGTTTGTAATGTTGTCCCAACATTATATAGCCAACAGTACATCTGCCTTTCCAATGGCTCGGCAACCAGAGGTAAGCATTTTTCCCACAAATAGACATGGCCCCTTGTGGAGGAAGGAGGGGTGCTGACAAACTGTTTAAATCCACTGTAATCAGGCAGGTGTGTTGGCCCATAAAGACACCCTTATGAGGCGGTTGGGTTTGTTGGTAACAAAAGGGTGCTTGTCGAATTATATTTTGCACGGGTATCGGGGAGGGTAGTTTTTCTTCCCTCCCATCTCCTGTATAAAGAAGGACCGGATCTAGGAACCTTGTATCTGGTGGACAGGGAGCAGATCGATTTAGATACCGGGTTGCGTTTAATGTCAGGGGAATGTGGGCCGATGAAACTTTAACTGTGTATGACCTCCGGTCCTCCCTTTTCCCACTATCGTAAGTTGTCGTGTTGAGCATGTCGAGTATTTGTTCTCTATTCTCACCAGTTACCGAGCGCAGTAGTTCTTTATGGTCGTCATATTTACGGTCCATTTCTGCTAATTTCCTTTTTGTATTTTCACCGAAATGGTCATCTGTTATAGTATAAGTGGAGGTATCGTTCCTAGAGGCACTCAAGAGAAAATTCCGCAGGGTACGCAAGTGTCATTTGTGGCGGGAGTCACGTACCATTCAGGTCCGCTTTCATGGCTATGGGGAACATACGTGCAGATGTAACAATTGGTTTTATTTAGAATCTGATTCGTATCATTCATCCATGTCAGGATGCTATTCCTGGGGTGTTTCTTCCGATACTCCTGATCTATATGGGGAATAGTTACTGGTTCTAGTGTAGGGGGCTGCAATGTGGTGGGTAGCAGGTTACGGGCAGCAGAAATATCATGATGCTCAAGGTACCAGAGGAATATGGCGAACCCTATTGTTATAAAAATACAGACAAGGGATAAGATGAGCTTTTCCTTTGGGGTGCATGCATATCTATTTACTCGGGGACGCCTCTGTTCTGCATCCCCATTATCCATTTTAACAACCTACTTTGTTCCCTTGCACAGGGCTGATCCCAGGTGGCTAAGTTCCGGAACTTGGCTGTTAAATGTCACACTATATATACAGTATATATTTTACACAAATGTTCAAAGTCCCTAACAATTACCCTAACGGTGCCGTCCGTTTATGCGCTAGATCGCAAGGGTTTCACAGTATAACCTGTCCTGCTGTCACCACTTCTGGCTCCTACCTTGACTCGTCTCGTTGAGGCTACTTCCTACCCTTGGGGGGTGCTGAGGCCATTTCATCTGTGTCTCGGTGGGGCTACTTCATACCCAGGAGGGGTTGCTGAGGCCACTTCATCTGTATTTTCAATTGTCCTTGCTTGTTCTGACCCTTTACCGAGTCCTTTCTCAGCCAGGTGTCAGAGTTCAAACATAGGCAATCAATGTTGCTTTCTGGGGCTCAAGTTATACCTTGGAATGTCCTCCGTTAGTTTGACGGCAAAATGATCTGTGTCCTTGGTCGGGGGGTGGAATATCTGAGGTGGTGCCTTCTTGAGATGATTGGCGTGTATCCACGTCTTGTACCCCGCTACCTTGACAGCAGTTTGTGTTGCTAAGAGGACCAAGAATGGACCCTTCCAGCGGGATTGCAGGCAATTTGTGCGATCAAAGCTCTTTACCAGTGCATAGTCCCCTGGTTTGATGACGTGGCCCTCTCCTTCTAGGGCCGGCGGAGCTGCTTCTTTCACCTGTTGATGGATAATAGATAGTTTATGTGTGAGTTCAGCACAGTAATCCCTCAACAATGGCTGTTCAATGTTACCAATAACCCTTGGTTTTGGTTTAGGGACAGATCAGGCACTTGGGGGGCGGCCCATCACGATCTCAAAGGGGGACAATTTGTGCGTCCCCTTTGGAGTGGTCCGCATACTCAATAATGCCAAAGGAAGGGCGTCTGGCCACTTCAGGTTTGTGGAGGCACAGATTTTTGCCAGTTGGTTTTTAACTACGGCATTCAATCGTTCAATAATCCCAGCACTCTTGGGATGATAAATGGAATGGAATCGCTGATCGATACCTAAGGCAGTACATACATACTTCACAACTTGACCAGTAAAGTGTACTCCGTTGTCAGAATACAGAAGGCTGGACACCGTGTACTGGGGCACCCAGTATTTCAGGATACATTTAGCTGTGGAAATAGCAGCGTTGTCTCTTAGGGGGTACGCATCCGTCCCACCAGAGAACCCACACCTCATTACAAGACAATATTTTAGTTTAGCAACTGGTTCCATTTGTATAAAGTCCATGTATACCACTTCAAATGGCTGCGTAGGGAGTCTGCTATGACCCGCTGGTACCTTCACAGATTTGCCCACATTGTGCTGGAGGCAGATGGCACACTGTGCTGCCCACCTCCTGCAATATAATCCAATTTTCCGGTTCTTCCATACCTTGCTTAGAATATCCTCCATTGCATTTTCTATTAACATGGGCTTTCCCGTGTGCCATATCAACTACCATGGGTAAATAACTGTCAGGGAGCAACCACCTCATTTTGATTTTGTCCAGCCACACCCCATTAGAAGTTTGTCCATTGTTACTGTCCTTATTCCATGCTTTAATTTTGCAATCTGCCGCTTCCCTTTGAATGTCCTTTTCTATCTCCTCAGGGTCCTTTCCCAATTCACCCTCATCCCTCTTCCCATCCACATTCCTTTGCAGCATGTTACACTCTGGAAGGGGCAGGTTACAGTGTTCCGCGGCAAATTTAGCCACCTGGTCTGCAAAATCGTTTCTCTGCCCCACAAAATTTACCACCTTTTTATGGGCGGAGCATTTCACTATAGCCACCTGAGCGGGTTCAGCCAATGCCGTCAATAATTTGTTTATCAAATTACCATGTTTTATTTTGGTACCATGTGAGGTGAAAAACCCTCTTTCTTTCCATAGCAGGCTAACATAAAGGCCACACCATGTGCATAGGCTGAATCTGTATAGATGGTTACAGCTAAACCTTTGCTTAATTCTAGGGCCTTTGTCAACGCCCTCAATTCTGCAGCTTGCGCTGATAACTCGGGTATGCGTTCCATATGGACAATTCCACTTTCAGTTGTAATCGCGTACCCAGCCACTGTCTCCCCACTTTCCAGCTTGTAACACGAGCCATCACAAAATAGAACCCCATCACCTCCCTCTAGGGGAAGGTCACTCAGATCGACCCTACCTCGGGTCTGGTCATCAGTGCGTATAAGGCAATCATGCATGTCTTTATCTCCCTCACCACTCGGCAAGGGCAAAAGGGAAGCTGGGTTTAAAGTATTACATCTCATTATAGTTACATTTGGTGCAAACAATGTCAATTGATATTGTGTCAAGCGGGCTGCTGTAAGATGCTGGGTTTGAGTTCTATTGAGCAACACATCTACGGCATGGGGAACTCTCACAATTATAGCAGTTCCCAGCACTAAACCAGCACTCTTTTTGAGAGCTACCGCTGCTGCGGCAACTGATCGCATGCAAGGGGGAAGTGCCGCAGCCACACTGTCCAATGTGCCAGAGAAATAAGCACAAAGCCTTTGCTTTCCATTTTGTTCCTGAGTCAATACAGCTAGGGCACAACCTTTTTGCTCATGTACAAAAAGAGTAAATGGCTTGTCATAATTGGGTGTCCCAAGCCCAGGGGCACTACGAAAGGCGCTTTTTAAAACGTCGCAGGCCTCTCTCATTTCTTGCGTACAGGTGAAGGGTATCTGATCCTTCTCTGTCTTCAGACATTGTAACAGGGGTTTTGCTAGCAGGGAGAACTCAGGCACCCAATGGCGGCAATATGAGGTGATACCCAACAGTCGTCGCAATTGTTTAAAGGTACTGGGATAGGCCATTTCTTGGATTAATCGTACCCTTTCAGGTGACAGCGATCGACCCTCTGCAGTGAGGACATATCCCAAATAATCAACCTTAGGCATTACATATTGCATTTTCTTAAGCGACACTTTGTGATTATGATATGCCAAATGTTGTAACACGATCAAGGTACCTTCTTTACAACTCAATTCAGTGTCTCCACAAATAAGAATATCATCCACATACTGGATGAGCATCACACCAGGGGGTAACAAAATTTCATCCAATTGTTGTTTTAGTGCTTGGCTAAAAATAGCGGGGCTCTCTGTGTAACCTTGGGGCGCTCGACAAAACCTATATTGCCATTGTACTAACACAAAGGAGAAAAGGTATCTGGATTCTTCAGCTATGGGTATGGAGAAAAAGGCATTTTTCAAATCCACTACGCTAAAATATGTAGCCGTGGGGGGAACCATAGTAAGAATACTAGTCGCACTGGGGACAACTGGATACCTGGGGTCCACAACCTTATTAATTCTCCTGAGATCAATAATAAATCTGTATGGGGTCACTTCATCTCCTTTCTTATGGACTGGAAGAACCGGGGAGTTACAGGGACTGTCATCACATTCCTCAACAACCCCAAGCTGCATCAGGTCCTGTACAATCCTAACCAATGCTGCTTCCCCTTCTGGAGATATTCTATACTGTGGGGTTCGGGGTAGAGGGACACCATGTTTTACCTTGATCACAACAGGGGGAATGTTCAAAACCCCCAGATCATTACTACTAGTAGCCCAAAGCTCTGCGGGCAATGCCTGTAATTCTGACGGCAAAGGTTCAGTCAAATAACAACCACCAACTTTGGATTTACATATGGTCATTCGCACACCTGTCAGAGAACAATAAATGGTTGCATTTAGAACTTTCAAAAGTTCTAATCCAAGGAGATTCTCGGGACACCTGTTAGTAAGTAACCATTTGTTAGTCAATTTCACTCCACATATAGATGTTTCAACTTTCTGAGACACTGGAGTACATATGGGTTCCCCACCGAACCCTACAGAAACCTTATTTTCACCGGATAGTGGAACTGAGGGGACGGCCTTGGCGTCAACCGAGCTGTTACCTGCCCCGGTGTCAACCAAGCATTTAACGGTGGGGTGCTGTCCTATTTGCAATTTAACATATGGTCCTTTCTGGTCTATAGGAACAGACACCGCCTCCCCAGGTTCACTAGGGGCGTTTCAACTCATTGCTGCTGTGTTATCAAAGAACATCATTCCACTCAGTTCATGCTCTGCAAACTTATTGCCATTCACTTCAACCATTTGCCGCTGCGCCGCGCCAGTTCAGAAAACATTATTTTCAGGGTTTACAAACCTTCCCTGTCCTTGGGGTGGTTCTGTATGAGGTCCACCTCGGCCTCTTCCTCTCCCACCCGCCGGTTGACCACCTCGTGCCATCAATATAGGACACTCATTTTTCCAATGCCCCGTCTGTTTGCAAAATGAACACTGATCAATTCGTGGGGGTGTACATTGTGGGACATTACCTGCTGGGTTTCTTACCTGGGGTTTCTGACCCTTTTGTTTACTATAAGATGGTTGTACCAGCTGTTGCATTAGCACCTTATTTTTTAAGTTCCTGTCTGCCTGTTTCTTACCTTCCATTTCTTCCTTCTCCTGCCGTTCGTAATATTTGGCCATCTCTAGAATCCGGGACGGAGTGCTTGCCTGCCAAGTGCTCTTGCCCAATCTGAGTGGTTTCTTAATTCCTTTACGCAAACCTATGGCAAAATACCTCTGACCCGTAGGGTTGCTAACAGACTGACCACTGTGTGCGTTGAATGCACTTTCAAATTTCAGGAAATAGTCCCCAACTGTTTCTACAGGGCCCTGTATAACAGCATCCATCTTCTCAACATTCACATCTACCTCTGGCAACACGTCACTTAATGCTTTTAATATTCTCGTCCCTAGTGTTTTCAGGGCCTCTGGAATGGGGTCAATTGGTTTCCGGTCTGCATCCTCTTTTTCTAATGCTGTCCACTCAATAACATGGCCAGGAGGGTCCTGAGATCGAAAGGGTTCCCATACATCAGCCAGTGTCACGGCAGACATCACATGATCAATGTCCTGCAAAGTCAAGGTACACATTTTGAATAGCGCTCTTAGCTCCCTATAGAATCCCGCGGCGTTAGTCCTAGGGTCTGGGGTGCTTTTTATTATACTAAACAATTCTGCTCTTGTGAGGGGTACATAGACATATGTCTTGGTTACAATGGGGTCTTTGGTTGGGTCTACATTTGCTGTAACAATAGGCGCGCATTCCCTCAGGGGTGCCATCATTGGGGTTTTTGGGAGAAGTACCTCTAATAGTTCTTTGAACAATCTGCGCGACCTGAGATCCTCTACTTCCCAATTAGACTTATACGTTTTTAACTCGGCCTCGCACTCTCTCACCTTTTTACAAACTTCCTCCTGCCCAGCTGTTCCACATTCCGGTCCTATTTTGTTAAAAAGTCCTTCCAGACATACCAGTCGAGTTGCCTCGCTATGGGTGGCAAATATGTCCGTCCAATATTCTAAATTCCCTGGCTCCTCTATTTTAAGTATCCTTTTAATCAAAGCATTAGCCGTCGGTTTGGCATCATGCATGGACTGGGCTCTTCTACAATTTTCCTCTTCTTCCCACATCAGTTGGTCGTGGTAATCTTTCTTTTCCTTAGTTACCCGGTCAATTATCTGATTGTATTTATCCCATAGAGCTACGTGATCTTTTTCAGTGTCAAGGTCCTTATAAATGTTATGCAAACCCACGGGCCACGGGCGCTCGGCATCATCTCTCAACCACTTATTAACAAGGTTGCAATGTATTCTCATTACCTGGTGAAATTCCATCTTCTGGCAGGTGTTCAATTTCTGTCTTACCCCTCCAGCCGGGTTATCAAACAAATCGCTTGCTATGTGTTCTAACCTGGCAAATTCAACCGGAGTGAAGAAGGGCGACTTTCTAGGCAAATGCCCTGCTTCCTCTTCCTCTGTACTATTTGGATCCATCGTGCCGATCTGGGTACCATATGGGGGTGGGGGTGGGGGTGGAGGAGGAGGTGCAGAAGGCACTTGAGGTGCAATATTAGATGGGGATATGACAGGTACTGTTAGTCGCAAAAGATTTTCTGTTAATCTGACTGCATCCTGATCAGCTTCGATGTTAAAACTGGCGATTTCCTTTTCTGTTTTAGGGAGAAGTGGGTACATACCTTTACTTTAATTTATTAGGGCAGCCGATCCTCTACATCTAGCTGGTGCTCAACCTCTTCATTATCCAACTCACAGGCCTTCTCCTGCAAGGTTCATTTCTGTTTCTTTCTATCCTTTTTATCTTGGGACATTTTCTACTTTATCGCTTCTGTTCGCCACTGGCGAATAGCATCATGCTGGGCGGGGCAGACCTTCTTTCTTAATAATACTAATTCCAAATGCTCGAGTGTCTTAATATCAAAAGTCCCGACCTTAGGAGGCCATCTAAATTGAACGGACTTCTTTGTGTAGTCCTCCCAATTTTTGCAAAACTGTACCGCTCCCAGTCCATTGTTAGTTAGCATAGTATAACACGGAGTGCCTTCAGCAGGCGCATGCATAGGTTCCTCATTTTTGTTTCGGTCACACAAGTTTCCCATTATTAAATAAAATACCTTACCAAACCCAAATAATACGTACCATAAAACTGATACCAATTGTGGCTTACCGTCCACCAATACAATTTCTGCAGATACAATTCACTCACCGCACCAAGGAGACCTCCCCTCTGTCTAGTTCGTCTGGTCCTTGGCAGAGCAGTCATCTCTCCTTCTTCCTGATCTCCGTCTCCGATGAGAACTTGCGCTTTTTGCAGCAAAGGTGCGATAAAATTTGGGCCCAGTAAGTAGTCGCCGGAGACAGGAGCTCACTGGAAGGCACGCATCAAAGCGATGGGCTGCATCTGCAAGGCCACCAGCCAGGGACGCCAATTAGTCAATGCTAAAATTCACCAGGCGGAGATCTCCGTCAAAAATAAACGCACTTGTAAGTGAGTTCAACAATCATTTATTGCAACAAAACAAAGCTTCAGCGGAAGGGCCGACACGTAACATCATCAGAGGGATGCTGCTAGTGTGTGCTGCCAGTGTTACGGTGAGCATGCTTTTTATAGGGAAACGATTACATTGAGTCTTATGCCTGGCTCAGAACCAGACATTTTCCAAACATACAAATTCCTGTCGGAACACTTTTGGCTGTATTCCCAGACACTGCAGCGAGATTTTACAAAGGCCGGGCATTGCAAATGGTCATTACTCATATAACTTAGCTAAGCAAGTCATAATACGCTTCAAAATGCAGATATAACCTCTGACATGTATGGTCGTACAACGAGCTAATTCATTACACTTGACAGAGGGGGAATTTTGCAAGCTACGCATATCCTGTTGCTGTAGTGATAATGATGTCCATTTATGGGCTGTTGAACAAAAGCAGGACATATCTTTTTACAGAGTGACGCACGAACGCCTGGAACAATCCCTTTCACACACATTCCAGAGAATAACAAAAGTCAGTACAGATGGATTTGTGCTTATGTTCCCAGGAAAGAGCGCAGATGTCAGACAATCATTATTTATAAAAGAGACGCTAGGGTCGGCGAACACATGCTGACCTGCAAAACTGCACACTGTGGGAGGGAAGTGTAAAAGTGCTAACAAACGCTGTTCATGTAGCTTCACGGGAAGGAGAGCAGGGGGACATTCCTGAATCTATGAGTAATATGTGCTCGAGGCGAAAACCCTGGGCCTCATGTACGGACACAAAAGCAGTTGGTTTAAAATGGACATAATGCTATAACACGGACAATGTTTTAAGTCTTGCTGAGGCAAAGAAAACATGGCAATTACATTATGTTGGTATTTACAGGAGGCCTTATTACTGGGGTTAAGGTAAGTTTCTCAATAGATCAAGTGGAGGGTAATGGCCTTTCTGGGCAGTGCTCAGCAACTCCTGGGCAAATCCAGCAAAAATGTGGGCAAAATGATGAACTTCTGATTGTTGATGTCTTTAAATTGCCGGTATCAGGTAATAATGTCCTCATACATAATCCTGCCAGGGAAAAGCCATTGGCGACATTATATATAGTGACATTATGTATAGGGACGGGTTGCGGGGATGTCCCCTGCTCCCCTTGTAAAAAAGAATAATTTGTGGATTGAGGGGGTGTCCCCCGCATGTTCAATGTAATAATGTCTCTGCAAAAGAAAGCAACTTTTTTGTCAGGAGACATTTTTGCAGGGACATTATTACATGGAACCGATTTTCCTGACCATGCTAATAGGTTGCTCACCTTGAATTGGTCCTGGAAACTTAGTTGATGTCTAATCTGACCGGCACTAAAATGATATCCGGGTTCTTAAATGCACAGTGTCCTCCTTAAACATTCCCTGAACATTTTAAAATAAAACATCAGAAATAGTATGGGAACGTTTCAGACTCACTGGCTGGTTTATTGGGAGGTTGTAATGATCAATTGAGTGCCTTGGGACATCACAGGAGAATTTACTAAAATAATTCAGCTAACTGGAACATCACTTGATTATGTTTTTATCAATGCAGGTTCGTTTGGAAGGAATACTCAACTAGTTATAAACTCCAATTTATGTAGCAATCCTACTACATAGTTTGCTGTTGAATTTAAGCATACAAAGTCCAGAGATGCCACAGTTCTCCTGGGGTACCCCTCTGAATAAGCATGAGAGTCACATTAAATGGTCAGAGAAGACCAAAGAAATTGTCAGCCAGTGTATATAAATATAGAAGTGATATTTGCAAGCTGCAGATTGGGGAAAAAACCCTGATCGGTTTTCAAATTGGTCCATGGAAATTACTGATATGATGGCTATTAAAGAAGACGAACTTTAGTGTACCACTGTGCAGAAAACTCATATGACCAAGTTAAAGCCAGAAAGAAAAGAAATCTGTCACAAACTCGGGCTTATTTATGGTGTTCAGAGATCCCTGTAATTTGTCACGAAAGGTTGGAAATTAAACACATTGGCAAATGATGCTCAAACTATTGACCTCCTCAGATATAAGGATATTCTACTGCTTAATTATTAATAAAGAATTGTGTTTAGATGCACTGCAAAACAATCTATTCAGAGATGACATTTGGGAAGAATACATATGTACGGTTTATGTAGATTTCTCTAATTTCACAAATATAAATATTTAAAACATCCCCAGTTGATCACACTGATTTTACAGAGAGGCTATATGTTCTATCATTGGTTGCCCTAACACTTCACAAGCCCCTGGCCCTGATGCCTTAGCTTCAAAAGTCATTTTAAAAAACAACCTCTACAGTGGTTTTCCATATTGTTTGTACTATTAAAACAAATTGTGATGATTGGAATATTACCTGCCAGCCGAATAGCTGAATCCAAAGTATTTTTAAACCCATTACAAAAATAGTAGGAAGGAGCAGTGGTTAGCCGCTCATGTGAAAATACAGAGAGGTGGGTGAAATTACGCCTAATAGTTTTGCTATATATGTTGAGTAAGTAATTTGCAACTCTGTTATTTAAAGATGTAAATATGTGGGTAGAAGCTAAGGGGATTCTCCCCCATTCTAGATTGTTTTTTAGAAAGGTAATGTCTATCACAACTCCCTCTCTGGAGAGCTTTGGAGCTTCAGCAGACCTTTACACAAAGCTAGTGCATAATTTTCCTTCCAAAATAGGGAAATAACACATGTTGTGGTTGGGCTATACTGCCGATCTAGTCATTTTAGATCAAACTAGAATAGGATTATAAAGGAGCATGAATATAGTCCAAAAGTTCTTTCTCAACAACAAATTTTAAATAAATATAAAAAAGGTTATGTGTTACATTACGACAAGGTCTACTGGGTTTTGCATGGAAGATTGTTTTCACATTTGTTAAAACCCTTCAAATCTACTCCACGAGTTAACGACTGTGGAGTGCCACAAGGATCCTCACTATCGCCACTATACTTCAACATCTACCAGACTCAGAATCTTCAAAAAATACAAAAGCATATGCTACAACTACGCAGACAACACGCAAATCATCTACAAAATCGAAGACACTCAAACTGGTCACTCAACAATAATTGAGTGTCTCAAAGAAATCTTTAAATGGATGAACGCCATCAACTTGAAAATCAACCCAGGAAAGACAGAAATCATGATTATATCCAAAAACCAAGAGAACAATAACTACATTCCCTGGCCAATGGAAATGGGAACCGCGCCAACACCATCTAAGGTAGTAAAAAATCTGGGAGTCCTGATGGACAACACCCTAATCTTAGAACCACAAACAAACACAATAATCAAAAAATGTTTCTTCCTCCTTCACACAACAAGAAGAATCCTACCTTTCCTCTACTTCACCCACAAAACACTCACAATCATCGCCCTCATCATGTCAAGAATCGACTACGCAAACAGCCTCTACCTCGGGATGCCAGAATACCTCCTGAAGAAACTACAACGCATCCAAAATGCAGCAGCCAGACTCCTCCTCACACTATCCAGAAGAGATCACATCACTCCAGTGCAAAAAATACTACATTGGCTCCCAGTCAAACATTGTATCACCTTCAAAACACTGTGCATAGCACACAGAGCAATCAGCGGACAGGGAGCTGAATTCCTACAAAAGAAAATAATCTACAAGCCAACGAGACTACTCAGATCAAGCAATGAAATCCGCTTGTAGCCAAAAACAAATGTAAAAAAAAAAAACAGGAGGCTCCTCCTTCTCCCACCTGGCTGCAAAAACATGGAACAACATCCTGAAAGAAATAAGAAACACCAAAGACCACCTACAATTCAGAAAACTACTAAAAACCTGGCTCTTCAACACAGCAGAAACAAATTGAAAAACAACTAATCAACCAAACAGGAAACACAGAGAACAGGTCGACAGAAATCAGGATGACACAGACAATGGCCAGAAACGGCTATGGGAATGTCCAAAAATAACAGGAGTAACAACGCTAGGTTGAATAGGACACAAGCAACAACCCCATGAGGACAGAATTAACACCCCTGCCCAATTCCATCCTACAACCTCACCCACTCCATGAACGCCACCAAGTGCCAATTATGAATGTTAGTAGCTGCCACTTTTGGACAGAGCTATGAACGTTAGCAAGCACAGAGCCCGGACAGAGATGTGAATGATGGCAGATGCCGCACCTAGGCCTAACTATGAGTGTTGGCATGTACCTCGCTTGGATGACAGGGCTGTGAGCGGTGGCCTGCGTGAGCAACTGGGTAGGATTTTGATTACCGATCATTGCCACATCTTGATAGAGTAGCGGTTGTTGACCAAAGCCACGTCTGGACTGCATCGGGAATGCCGCCAAGGCCAGATTAGGATGGAATCACGAATACCAGCTAGCCCTACACATAGACCGGTCCAATGGTGGGCAGGGGCCGAATTTGGGCACAGTTGTGAATATTGGCAAGCGTCATTCATGGAAGGGATAATCAATATCGGCTGATGCCGGAGCTAGATTGACATGCAGTGATGTTCACAGGCCACACTGAGAAAGTGGTGGAAATTTGGCACATTGCTTCTAGACAACGATACCTATAACCTATCCACTAACAATTTCACCCCTTCGCCTACACCTCTCAAACTCTAACCAGACACAACCACAACCCTATAACACAACAAACTGTACAAACTTCACTACATGGCAACAACAAAACAAACCTCACATAGACTCACACAACAGCACATGACGTCTGCCGACCGGAAAACACCCCAAGCCTAGCGAACGGTGTTAACCGTGTTGTGGCTGCCAACAGCACATCACTGCTCTCTTGCACTTTTCCCACTTACTCCCACTAACTCACCCCCTTCCCGTTTCAGAGCCACTAGAGAGCAAGGGGACCACTCCGGTGGTGATAGAGCGCGTGACATATATCCTTTAACATTAACATTAACATTAACATAATAAGCATAACTTAAACGGTGTCTGTGAAAAGGTGGCAATCAAAATATCCCTGCAGTAGGGCTGGAGGATTTGATCAAATGAATCGGGGCTTCTCATTGTGCCCCCTAATTCTGGTATATGAGCAAAAATATGTGCTTGATGATTCTGTATGAAATAGAATTGAAGCTAGGCATGGTGACTTCCTGGCTGTATAAGTTTGAGGCCTGGTTTTGGAGAATGACCATAAGACCTAAAAGGATAGCTGATTCACTGCATCCATTAGTTAATATGAACATTTTTTCTTTTTTTTAAATGACCCTTTCTGGGCAGGTGACCCGTTGTTAACCTTGAAGGATGTAATTGTGAGGCATTTCCTATTTAAATGCATTTGTAAAACAAAATAACAGTTTCTGCCATTTATACAACTGACGCTCGACAAAACAGAGTGGTTGATATGAAAAAGAAAACATATTGGTGGGAATTGTGGCTGATCAGAAAGAGGACACTGACTCTTGATGGACATTTCAATGCAGGTTTTATTAAAGAATAATCAAAATGCCTACCTTTCCCTATTTCTATGGGGTGTTTACTGCCTATCAAACTAAGGTGCTCGTCAATCATCAGTGAATGTCCAAAAGAAAGTGTTCACTGTCCAAACTAAACCTAACTGACCATTCCACTATGGTCTAGCAAGCATCACACCTGAGGCGTGTGATCATTAGCCAGCTTTAAAAACTTCACTTTGCTTCAGTCCAGCGCTGGCCATTGTTGCAGTTTTCCCGTTTGTGACCGGTCCCATGTTTCTGCTTATTATGAATTGTTTCTAGTTCCTAGTTTATTATTTCTTGCTCCTGGATTTCAAATTTAGTGTGCTTATCAGTACTTTTTACTTCCAGGATTCCTTTTCTGTCTTCCTCTGTTTTGCAGTCAACACTTTCCAGTGCTTTTCTTTTCTTGTGCAGCCCATTCTGTCTGTGTTCTGTATTCCTTTGATTTTGTCCTATTCTGCAGTGTAACCTTGATCCTTTAGACAACTCATTCATAGGTTCACTATTTTATACCAATTTCCTTCCTTCCCTGGATGTGGAGTTGAAGGGTCGAGGGGGGCAGTGGTGACACTTGCAATTTCATTTTCCTTGCTCCTATTCCTTTACTTTCTCCTGAAGTCTGTTCCTTTCCCTTGCACTTCTCTCTTTGTTCCCTCTTGATAGGTGTAGTGTGCGGTTGTATCTGGCTCCTGTGTGAATGGCTATGTTTTCCTCACTATTCTGTAAGCACAATTCCTACTTGTTCCTTGTCAGGGGTCTTATGTATTAAGTTCTCCTCCCTTTGCTGTTATAGCCTTTCTGGGTGCCTGTTTCATCAGCAGGGTTTGTGGGCTTTGCTGACAATCCAGGTGGTGTGTCTTGTCCTCGTGAGTATTGTCTTTAAGTTGCCTTATGTAATACCATCAAGGGTGTTAGCTCCTGTTATTGCTTATCCTGTGTGTGGGCTTAGCGCTGACATTACATGTAACAGCAATTGTGGATGAGGAGCTTCCCAACATTTTTTGTACTCATAAGAAGCTTCTAAGTGCCTACTTCACATACCTTTTCATATATTTGTGCTCTTACTCTTATCATGCTCTACTTGCACATCCTAGGTTTTTGTGCACATGTACCTTGGTTCCCGAGTGCCTTTTGCTTGACAAAAAGCTATTCACTATGTGTTCTTGTGCACATTTCCCTTGCCATATCCACTGCCTTTGTCCTTTAATGACACTAACCATCCCAAGTGACTATTTGTGGTGATGGCTGTGAACCATGATCTACCAGGATTCTGCTCACTGGAGGAGAAGGCACGTCGTAGGTGCTCTCTGGTAGCAGCATTCCTGGTGTGGAAGTGCAGAGCCAAGGACTCCCCATGCTCCTCGGACAACAGACAAGGTGGGCTCCCAGAAATTCTAAAACCCAGAAGCAGCCATAAAGCCTTTCTGCCACCGGCTTGACTGTGCTCGACTGACTTAGAGCCCCTACAAGACCTGCAGTGCTGAATTTAGCACTCTAAGTTCTTAGATCTTCTTTCCTGCTTTTTGAGATATCTCATCACTGACTCAACCCATTGAAGCAGATGGTCCTGACTCGGCTCGAAGAAAACGACTTGCCGGGTCTTGAAAACTAACTCGATCCAGTAGAAGTGCATCTTAACCTGACTCCAATGCAGACTCGACTCACAAGAAGCCATCAACTTGACATGTTTTGAACGCCACCTTGATCCACTGGGAGCCCTTGCTTCGAATCCTCTCAATGTCAACTCACAACTGGAAAGCACCACTCGACCGTATTGAAACCGACAAACTGCAATTAAGGGCCCAAAATCCTCATTTAATGCTGATGATCCCCAAAGAAAAGCATCTAATGGTATTTGAAGTGATCCTTTTGCCCTGGCATGCCTTAAAGGGCCCTAGTGACTTTGAAAAACTGCACTCTCTGGGGGTAATTCATAGAATTTAGCGCACAAGTGGCACACGCTGCTAGCGCACAGTGTGCGAGTGCGAATCTCTGCGCCAGCCGCGTGCGCTAAAATCTATTTCCACGCACAGCGTATTCATGGATTTTAGCTACCAAAACCAGCCGTGGCGCACAATGGCGCAGCGACCCTGCAGCAGCGCCAGTTACGCCCCCAAGAATGCCCCTCGCGCAAGGAAAAGCCATAAAAATCCCCAATCCAGTGCAAAGGGCTGCACTAACCCTGTGCCAGTATATATGGCCGCAACACAGCACACGGCAAGAGGGGAACGTGTATTACTGGGGTGCGCGGGAAGTTTCAAACGCGATTGGCCCTGTGCGAGTGGAGTACGTGTATTACTGGGTTTCGCGGGAAGTTTCACACGCGATAGGCCCTGTGCGAGTGGTGTACGTGTATTAATGGGGTTCGCGGGAAGTTTCACACGCGAAAGGACCTGTGCGAGTGGGGTACGTGTATTACTGGGATTCGCGGGAAGTTTCACATGCGATTGGCCCTGTGCGAGTGGGGTATGTGTATTGCTGGGGTTTGCAGGAAGTTTCACACGTGATTGGCCCTGTGCGAGTTGGGTTCGTGTATTACTGGGATTTGCGGGAAGTTTCACACGTGATTGACCCTGTGCGAGTGGGGTACGTGTATTACTGGGGTTCGCGGGAAGTTTAACACGCAATTGCCCCTGTGCGAGTGGGGTACATGTATTACTGGGATTCGCGGGAAGTTTCACACGCGATTGGCCCTGTGCGAGTGAGGTACGTGTATTACTGGGGTTCGCGGGAAGTTTCACATGAGATAGGCCCTGTGCGAGTGGCGTACGTGTATTACTGGGGTTCGCGGGAAGTTACACACGCGAAAGGGCCTGTGCGAGTGGGGTATGTGTATTACTGGGATTCGCGGGAAGTTTCACACGCGATTGGCCCTGTGCGAGTGGGGTACATGTATTACTGGGGTTCGCGGGAAGTTTCACACGCGATAGGCCCTGTGCGAGTGGTGTACGTGTATTAATGGGGTTCGCGGGAAGTTTCACACGCGAAAGGACCTGTGCGAGTGGGGTACGTGTATTACTGGGATTCGCGGGAAGTTTCACATGCGATTGGCCCTGTGCGAGTGGGGTATGTGTATCGCTGGGGTTTGCAGGAAGTTTCACACGTGATTGGCCCTGTGCGAGTTGGGTTCGTGTATTACTGGGATTTGCAGGAAGTTTCACACGCGATTGACCCTGTGCGAGTGGGGTACGTGTATTACTGGGGTTCGCGGGAAGTTTCACACGCGAAAGGGCCTGTGCGAGTGGGGTACGTGTATTACTGGGATTTGCGGGAAGTTTCACACACGATTGGCCCTGTGCGAGTTGGGTACGTGTATTACTGGGGTTCGCGGGAAGTTTAACACGCGATTGCCCCTGTGCGAGTGGGGTACATGTATTACTGGGATTCGCGGGAAGTTTCACACGCGATTGGCCCTGTGCGAGTGAGGTACGTGTATTACTGGGGTTCGCGGGAAGTTTCCCATGAGATAGGCCCTGTGCGAGTGGCGTACGTGTATTACTGGGGTTCGCGGGAAGTTTCACACGCGAAAGGGCCTGTGCGAGTGGGGTACGTGTATTACTGGGATTCGCGGGAAGTTTCACACGCGATTGGCCCTGTGCGAGTGGGGTACGTGTATTACTGGGGTTTGTGGGAAGTTTCACAGGCGATTGTCCCTGTGCGAGTGGGGTACGTGTATTACTGGGGTTTGCGGGAAGTTTCACACGCGATTGGCCCTGTGCGAGTGTAGTACATGTATTACTGGGGTTCCCGGGAAGTTTCAAACGCGATTTCGCTGTCAGAGCAGGTACGTGTATCTAGTGGGGTGCACGGGGAGTCCCACACATGAATTGGCAGTGTGGGTCCTCCCAGGTGTGCTCTCCACCCCATCCATGGCCCCTGCAGGCAACCCACAACACAGGGGTCTACTCTGCACCCCTGGGCATGCCCCCCAGCCAGCACACATGTCACCTTCCACTAGTGATCACCAGCTCATGTCCCCCAGCACCCCCACCCCCTAGCAGTGAGGGGCACCTGCCAGCAGGCCCCCACTCATGTCCCACTCATGTCCCCCTGCACCCACACCCCCCAGCAGTGACAGGCAAATGCCAGCAGGCCCCCACTCATGTCCCCCTGCACCCCCAGCCCCCAGCAGAGAGGCGCACCTGCCAGCAGGCCCCCACTCATGTCCCCCCCTACACAAAATAAAGAAGCACAATCATGGGCCACTTCTACACCAAAAAACCACATCACGCCACCCCATTCTTGAGACGCAATGATTTCCCAATCCACCCCACACTGACATGCCTATCTCAAGACACAAACCAAAAGTCAACTATGTACATCAACACATGTCCGTCACACAGATACACTGGTTGGCATTGATTGTGTAAACCCACATTTTCACATGCATCAACCAAATGAGCGAATCCTACAAATGGAAATAAAATATGAATATGTATTATGTACAAACATAAATAAATAAAATGAAATCATACAAAAATAGCAAACATGAAATGAAAAGCATGTGCACAAGATGAGTGAATGAAAATTATAACCAATCCAAAAAAATTGAAAGAAAAACAGTCCAAACTCTCCCTCCACCAACGCAAATCCAAAGGAAAGGTAAAAAAAAAAATCCATTGCTTCATGTTCATAATGAAAAAAATAATTCAAATTATTCCATAGTCCAACTATTTACAATACATTGTCCCAAAAGAAAAATCCATGAATCCATGTGCAAAATCCAAAAAATAAATCAAATCAATCCATTGTCCAACTATGTAAAGGGTCCATGAGCCCAACCAAACAAATGAAACCTACCTAAGAAACTACATAAAAATAAAACTATATACAAATGTGTGTGGCATTGTCCATTGACCACAAATAAAAGGAAAAGGAAAAGTAAACCTAACTCTAAAAACTATTTACAATGGCAGCGGGCTAGTCCGACGGCTCAATTCCCGATTTCCCGGGCCAGGGCATCATCGAACTCCTGCTCGATGTCCCGGAGGCAGTCCTCTTCCATGGCCCCGAGGGTTCACAGGGACGATGACCTGTGGACCTCCAGGTCCCTGCGAATTGCCTCGAGACACTCGGCCCGCCTCAGAGCCCTACGCATGGAGTTCTCCGCCCTGACCATTGTGAGCCGTGCCTCTTCTGCCCGCTGCCACTCTGCATCTATAGCATGGCCTAACCGCTGCCACACGTAAGACACTTCCAGTCCTGGGTCCTCCTGCCCTCTGGCTGATGCCTGCCCCTCCGATGTTGAAGGCCTCGAGCCATCATGGCTCCCACCTTGTTGCTGCTGCTGCTGTGCCTCTGCCTGTGCTCTGGCTCCTGCTGCCTGCACATCCTCCTCCGGCTGGGGGGCAGTTGTTGAGGTGGCCACCCCTGCTGGACGTCCGACTCCCGACTGTGGCAGGGATGTGTCCTCCACCAGCCTGGCCGCAGGGTCAGAGGCAGCTCCACAGGGTACCCAGGTGATACATGGGTGGGAAGATGGCATGGAGGACGACTGGCGCATAGGGGGTTCAGGTGAGGAGGGGGTCAAAACAAGGTCCAGCAAACTGAGGAATCCGGCCCTGGTGACCTGTCCCAGTAGGTCAACGCGGTCAACGAGCCATTCGAGATGATGTGCAGTCTCCTCATGAAAAGACTGCAGGTCACCTCGCATGGCCCATTGACGCAACGCCACCCCACCCAGGACAGGCTCAACCCGGTCCCGGATAGCCACGTCCGCAGGGAGAGGAAGGCCAGTTGTTGTAAGCGGATCCCCTCCCTGAAAACGGGTTTGGACGTAGGCATCCCTGCTGATGCGGGATGATGCAGTCACAGGATCGGGGACAGGATTACACACAGGCACCTCCGCGGTGGCCTGTGCTGCCTCCTGTCCCTGCCCCTGCACTGCACCACTAGCACCAGTGGAATCCCCACCTCCAGACCCCGTGTCTGTCCCTTGCACAGCCTCCTCCTCCACCAAACCCCCCACGAACCTGGATGACTCTGTGCCATCTTCCTCCATTGGACCCTGTGGGGACTCAGCTGCCCCTTCTGCTGCAGAGGAGTCCAACTCTGACCTCTGCCTCTTGGACCCACCCCCGGCAACTGCGGCCTGGGACGCGGCACCGGACTCCTCACTCCCTGACGAGATGACAACCTGGGAGGGGAGCCGGGCCTTGCGTCTCCGGCTGGCGGTGCGATCCCTGCCACTGTGATCCACAGCACCCTCTCTGCCCTCTTCATCAGTTGACGCTGCAGACAGGGAGAGATAGGACACAGGCATCAGGACACTGTACAATGGACTGATACACACATGACAGTTGCACATGAGTGGCAGTGTCAAACTTCAGACATGGCATCACAATCCCCAACACACATGTCATTTCAACTCACACACATGAGCAATTCCACAGCCATATCACAACAGCCAGCACCATCCATACACATACAACAGCATGAGCATCCAAAGGTGAGCCAGACATCACATGAAACACAGGGAGTGCAGTAGACATTCACACACGCCACCACACTTACATGCATGTCTACATCTCCTCCAACGGTTGCAGTGATGAGATCGCCATTCATGTCAGATCTGCCATTCAGCCTTCTACATATCAGTGTCACATGCATCCATGTTGCATCACAGTTGCACACTTGTCAAATACACACACATGCACATGTACACAGTGCAGATACATGCATTAGGAACCACCATCCATGCCACAACCATGCCAATGCACATATACAGAAATTCAAACATGTGTGCTCCCACACCTGCATTTGTCCAGCATGCTTACCAACACATACACCATCAATGTGTCTCACACCTGAGAGGACACATATGTGGCAGCCTCACGCCCATGTTCATACACATCTCTACATGGCCCTACAAAAACACATGTGCAACCTGCACACTACTGGCACACCACGACACGCACAGCTTCCAATCACCCTGCATGTACACTTACCGCTCGACTCCAGACGGGTCTGCCTCTCAAGGATCTGGACGTAGAGCGCTGGGCATATGCGTTCCAGGACCCTGATTTGGTGGTCCAACAGCTGGCCCCGGCGCCCCTTGTCATCTGCTATCTTCGCGAGGCACCGGGCCTTGTTGAGGGTCCTGGACCTGAAGTCCTCCCAGCGCTTCTTGACATGATGTAAGTCGCGGACTGCCACCCCTTCCGCGTTGATGGTAGTCACGATGTCCATCCAGATCCTGGTCCGTCCTTCATTGTTGGTGCGTGAAATTCCAAAGAGGGCATCATACTGCCCCAGGACTTGCTCCACCAGGACACCAACTTCCCTGGCACTGAAGCTGGTGGCCCTCTACCTCTCTGGCTGGGGGTTGCCAGTGCTGCCAGATGGTGTTGTGCTGGACATGGCAACCCCAGAGGCAGGAGTGGGTGGGCAACTGGGTCCTAGGGCTGGGCTGTGGAGTGATGGAATCCCTGTCGGGAGTCTTCGGTTCCAGCAGGGGTGGTCACAGCAACTGCACCCCTGGCTGACGCGCAGGCAGCAAATGGCAGGGCACGTGGGCAGCAGGCAGTCAGGCAGCGACAGATTGCAGGTGGGAGCGTGCTCGGGGTTCTGGGGGGTAGTAATTCGGCCTTCTGGGCAGGAGCGTGGTCTTCCATGTGTTTTTGCGTGGCCAGCTTGATACGGAGTGATTTGGCACATGAAAGAAGTGCACGTCACGTGTAATTGGAGGAAAGGCCCTTAGCGCGTAAGCGCGTCAGCACACGTACGTGTTTTCATTGGACCAAAGGCCCTTAGCTCGTAAGTGCTTCTTTGACGTTACGCGCACAGGCGTTTTCCTCGTGACGTCGGCATAGTGGTTCAGCGCGCATGAAAAAACTGCACATCCGCGTGTGAATGCGTGTAATCCAAGGAAAGGGCCTAGGCGCATAAGTGACGTGACACGCGCAGGCGTTTCCCTCAGCACAGGTTAAAGTGAGCGGGGCCAGCAGTTCACTCTATGTGCCTTTCGTGGAGACCGACGTGTGTAGCTGCTTCGTGTTGTTTCGCGCGCCATCACACCTTCACAGCGATCGAGGACGTATCTCTTCTTTTGGCGGGGGTATTGGCTACGAGTGTTTTTCATTATCACGCTAGTCAGAGGGTGAGTCGTGCACGCTATTTTTCCCATTGCGGGTGCTCCTGTGTATCGCACCCGTTTTCGAGGTCATAGTAGCCTGCGTGTCCCACACGTACGTGTTTTTCGTGTTACTGGGTGCCACCGCGTACTGCGGGAGGTTGATTCCATGCACGTAGGCTGCAGGGTTGTGTGCACGGTTTTACTGCAGTTTTGGGGTGCCTGAGCGTAGCGTGACCCGTCACTACATTACCGGGGTCACATACAGCCTTGCAGGTGCAGGGGGGCTGTTAACATCTTGCATCTCACCCCCTTCACCCCAATTGCCCAGGTCAATTGTGGTGTACACCTCCCATTGGCACTACTCCATCTGTGCTGGCACTACTCAATCTGTGCCATGGTTGGGAGGCCACCAAAGGTGAGGGGCGCCTCAGCTGGGCGTACTCTTCGTGGCGGGCATGGTCAGGGATGGGGCCAGGGTGACCAGGGAGTCGGGGGACTCCATGGTGTCCAGGGTGGCCGCAGAGGGGGAAGAGGCAGGGGTGCGCCACTTGAGCACGATGTTGTGCCATGTGTCGGTGCAGTCATGCCACCACCTCCTGTGGTTCTGGGAGATGCAGCTTCTGCATCTGGCACTGGCGCCCATGTTTCATCGACTGCCACTGGCCCAAGGGGAGTGGTAGCTGCAGGTGCAGCTGTGGACACCACCACCTAGGCTCAGGGTCTGCCAGCGCAGGCTGCGTTGGCAATTGAAGAGCCCTTGGAAGATTTCCAACAGGACCCGAGGGAAACCGTAGGGGCACACAGGGCTGCCCTGACCAAGACACATGTCCCTGGGGCAGTAATGTCATCTGCTGCCCCGAACAGCTGGGTGTTGGCAAGTGCGTGAGTCTGCCAACCAGGACAGTTGCGGTCAATGACCCTGCCACAGCGGATGTTGATGCGCAGAGTCCATTAGAGGGCACCCAGCTGCCACTGACACAAGTCAGCCCTTTGGTCGTCCCTCCACCTGCCACTCCCTTGGCTCAATCCACCAGTCCCACTGGCCATACTGATCAGGGCGGCATCAGCCAGCCAGGGACTGCGCCACAATCCAAGAGCAGGAAGGTTGCACCTGCAGCACAGGCTGGGACCCCACACACAGCCACAACCTCCTGCACTTCGAGGAAGAAGCCTTTCTGCAACCAGGAACTGGACTTTCTCGTGGACTATGTGCGGAAACACAGCCGTGACATGCTAGTGGGTGCTAATTGTCAGACTACAGCTGCCCACCGTGATACCCACTGGAAGCAAGTTGCGTAACATGTGAGTGCATTCGGCCATGAGGTGCGCACGGCGCAAGAGTGCAAAAAGCGTTGGAATGACCTCAAACGCAGCGCTAAGGCTAAGCGTGCCTCAAATTACAACTTGACTCTGGTGACTGGCGGTGGCCTGCACCGGAGGAGGAAGACCTCACCCCGCATGAGTCACTCGTTGCGGAGTTCATACCATCTGAATTGGTCGAAGGAGTGGGAGAGATGCCGGACTTTGATGCCCAGTCCAGTGAGTGTTGATGCGTGTTTGTCGAGGATGTGTGTGTTTTACTTGTGTGATGTGTTGTGCATGACTGCCACTACATGTCACGTGTACATGGTTATGATGTGTGAGTAATGCAATGCTTCCCTGATGCATGTCTACTCTGCTGGATGGTGGACATGTGGAGCAGACGGGGACTGTCCACATCACCACTTTTGCACCGTAGTCACATGCTGGTTACCAGTATGCCCCTCCGGTCCATGTTCCAGCTCACTGGCACTTCTGCATGTAGCGTGGGGTGAGCTTCCTCTCAGCTCAGGAACTATGCATAGCACGACTGACATGCATGTGTCCTCTGCCTGCAAGGGGGTAGCCAATGTAGGCATGCTCCCTTTCCCGCCAACCCCCTGCTCTGCACCCCAATTCCATCTTAGCACTGGTCTGCACTGGTCTGCTACAATATTGCCGTTGGTTACTTCCCTGGTCATGCCTCCTGTGTACATTCTAACATCCAGCGGCCAATCTGCCAGACATATCCATTGTGGTACATCCTTAGTACTTGATGCAGGGTGTCTCACTTGGACTGTGCAGAGGTCAGATGCCCCGCAGGGACATGAGTGCCCATTCATGCTCCATGTGCATTCCACGCATGCCCATATGTGTCCATGACTGGATGATCACTGTTACACAAGTCCATGATGACCCAAATTGCATGGCATTTCATCTGCCTTCCCATGTCAACTGTGGCTCAGTACTGCGTTGCACACATGTTTATGGTCTGACAATCTATGAGGGTCACAGGCCTCAGCCTGTTTAATGGCCAATGACTCTGTCCAACTGGTGTAGTGTCTCCTTCACACGTGGGTGGACTCCAGAGGTTTCATCAGGTGTCCTGCTTACTGTCCCATCATCATTTGCAGTGTTGTCACTTGACTCACATGAAGCTGTTGATGCTAGTCAACACTGTATGTCAATACACAGGTCTATGGTCAGCCTTTTGATACCATGCTAGGCATCCCTGCTTTTGCACTTGGGTGGAGGGGTGCTTTGCTTGTAGATATGCTACCCATTGAATGCACATTGCACGTGATGCCTGAAGTTGACCTTGGACTGCCTTCACATTTTCTGACACACACCATGAAGTCCTTGTACATGTAGGTAGTGAGTAACATACACATACATATTTGCTGCACTGCATAGACCCACTTCAATGCAGACTGCCACCTTTCAACAGGTCTGATCACAGAAGCAATTCCAAGTTGAACCAGCATGCATGCCAGGTTCTATTTTGTGTGTCACATGTCTGCCTGATGTGTTTGTTGTCGGTGTGTGTGTGATGTGTGCTCCTAACATGTGTAGTGACCTTTTTTCTCTCTATTTTTCATATGATAATGCAATGGAGCCGGAGGATGGTGTTGTCATGCCAGGCACAGGGTTGTTATCACTACATCAACCCAGCACAAGTGGGGGTAGTGGGGTGGTAGGCTACGAAAACCCCCAAGTGCTACAGTCCATCTTGTCTCTGGCTGCCTATGAGTCCAGCCCCCATGAACACTCTGACGACCATGTCGAGTTGGATGAGCATCAGGTCCATTTGTCAGGGGTGAGTGATTCTGATGTAGACACTCATCTTTCCGCGACACCTGCACTGAGAGGTCAGACAGTCTTGGAACCTCCGCCCGCGGTGGATTGGGACGCAGGGTCACCCTCCACACCAGTCACTGATGTGCCTGGGACATCACGTCGACGGGGGCATGTAGTCGTGCAGCCGCGGGCGGTGCCAACACAACGAGGACACACGGTCCTTGGGTCCCGCCGCGCGCAACACTGAGTGGGAGCAAGACATGACTGCCAATTCTGAACGGCAGGGAGCACCAATGGAGAACTTCGCAGAGAGCATGGAGCGTGTGGCCCAATCTGTGCTCCCATCTGCTAGGCAGGTGCTTCTCCAGCAGCAGGTGGCACGGTCCACGGCCCGCCCGCTCACTCCTGCCCTTGTACACGGGAGCTGTGACAGTAGACATCCGTTCATGTTGCATCTTTCTATGTTATGTACCACACATGGTTCAGATCCTGTTGTGACATTGTTTTACTGTGCTACCTTGGTTGTTAACATCATTGTGGTAGTACTTGACCTTTGTGGCGTACTGCTACTTGAAGTCATCGACTGGAGGCTGTTCTGGTTTGTTTGGGCATGGCGGCCTCAGACAGGGCATGCCAGGCTGAAATGTCATCTCTGCGTCAAGCAATTGCTGCTCATGCAGAGGCACAAATGAAGGCCCGAGGGAGGAGCATGTTTCCCTCAGATCCACTCTGGGTGTCCTTCTGATGTCCCAGAGGGAGCGGGCAGAGGAGAGGTTTGCACAGCTTGAGCGTACCATCTCGGCTGAGCTACATGCTTGCCGGGAGATGCAGCGGTTGTCCAGCTAGGCCTTGCAGGAGGAACTCCGTGTTACACGTGCTACCTTGCAAGAGGAAGCACGTGTATCACGGGAGGTTCTGCATGCAGACATACATGTCATCGCCACACAGAACCAGGCTCACCCCTCCGGCATACCTGCTGCCGACGAGGGGCAAGCTGCGGCTAGGCGTGGTCATGCTTCTGTGCCACATCCTCCTTTCCAGGAAGAGCCAGACTCGGACGACAATCTATCGCCCACATAGGTCAGGCTGTGCAGTCGTTGAGCCCATGGAAGTTTTTTTTTTCCTCAGCATCATTGCATGTGAGTGTTGAGCAGCACCCTGTACCTCCCCCCTCCTGGGTATCTCCCCCTGGGTCGTATGTGGCCATTTTTGATTTTTCTTTTAGTTTAGTTAGTTACGTTTCTGGTTTATAGTTAGTTTAAATAGGTAAAGTAGGTTTTTCATAGTTAGTGTAATTAGTTAATATAGTTTAAAATTGCTAGTCTGTTGTGCTTTCATGTGACAGTGTGGTGCTTTGTGGCTTTTGAAAGCATCCACTGTCTGTTCCAGCTGGGCCCTTCAAGCTTGTCTTGTGTATGTGTTTGCTGCTTGGGGTCCTTGACTCACATATGCCACTCCTGCTTCCCTTATCCATGGGCTCGCAAGGATGGTTCAGTGTAACAGCCTATTACACAAGGGCAATGGACTGTCATATCTGTGGCATGTCTGCTGCTGTGGAACCCTAGTGGGGATGATTCGGGTGTAATTGACCACTGTTCTTCTTTTGCTAGATGGGGTGTTTAATGATTCATGTGTACATTCATTGCTATGCATTGTGTAGTATGTTTCTTATCTTTAATGAACATGTGCTTGTTGAAAATCATGCCGTAGATAGTGTGTTCCACACTGTTGCTGTGAAAGACGGACTGATGGTGTGATTTCTGATGTACGTCTCTGACATGGTCCACTCATGTAATGCCTGAAGAGACACACACAGATGAATATTAAGCCTTAATCATGTGTTTCATGGACTTTCTGCAGGGGGATGAGCCTCAAGACCACCTTTGCCAGCAGACATGTGCCATTGGACGTCTGGAATCTGGACACGTTTGGTGGTGCCGACATGTGCATGTGTGCGCAAGCAGAGGCACAGGTATTGCGATCATACATCCAATAAAAAATGACGTGTTTCAAGGGACTCCAGGGAAGGTGAGCAGCACAGGGGGGTCACAACACAGCAAACCTTCCACCTGGCCAGTTGAACATGCATGCTTAGTAGCAGCACTGACAGTGAGCTTGGACAAATATCGGTGTTGAAGCGCACAATACAGCTCAGATGTGTTGGTGGACTGATGGCTACTTGATGGGAAAGTTGTCTGGGGCACCTGCATGGGCAGTGGCACATACCCTCCGTTCCACCATGGTCCATTGAGGCACTTGTATTAGCCATGTAGCGTTGCAAAACATGGAATGAAGCAGCTCACAGGGACAGACAGCAAGGGACAGACTCGGGTGCAGTGCATTTTATTTCCAAGTAGAATTTGATACATGCACTGGCTACTTTATTTTGGTCATGGTGGTACAGGACTTGTTCTGAAGTTAGACCTTGCTATATGCGTCTGTCTGCTTACCCACGGAACATTGCATGTTGTGTGAATCGTGACACATTGGTGTTCCATTTGCCACGCACCCACCGGTGCCTGACTTAATGCATTGACTGTGTATGAACCATCACAGGGGTAATGTTACGTATGGGTATAAAGCATCCACACAGGATTGTCTGTTTTTAGAGTATTTTGTTACCTTGGGGCATATTTGGTGGTGTGTTTGTGTGTTTTGGGCACGCACAGATTATTAACTGTGTCTCTCTTTGCAGCATTGAACTGCTCCTGTTACCGAACCGGAGAGTGCGCAGGCAGGAGGCCAGCACTCACCCCAGAGATAAGCTTCTCTTTGACTTCCATTTGAGTAATTTGCTGCTATGTGCATGTGAACAAGTTTGGTGTATTTGTGTGTGTTAATGTGTGTACTACATTTTGGTGCATTCCCTACTTTCCCGTGTCAATCCTACTCCCCTCTCCTGCCCCTCATTCCGGTTATCCAGTATGCCAATGCCTGTTCCGACTGCATATCCCTGACCCTCCTTCCCCACCAGGGTCTCAGAGGCCTGTGTGAGTGCGACCTTGCAGGCACCCAGACCACGGTGGGGGTGGTTGTTTTGTGCCACTCCTGCGCCTGTACATGGGAGCTGTGACAGTAGACATCCGTTCGTGTTGCATCATTCTATGTTATGTACCACACATGGTTCAGATCCTGTTGTGACATTGTTTTACTGTGCTACCTTGGTTGTTAACATCATTGTGGTAGTACTTGGCCTTTGTGGCGTACTGCTACTTGAAGTCATCTACTGGAGGCTGTTCTGGTTTGTTTTACTACCTGCAGGGTATTTGCTTGGCTTCTGTGTTGTCCTGCTTTGAGTTCTCTTGGATTTTGTGCTTTTGCAAATCTAGGTGGACTCTGAGGGTGCTGGCAACTTTTTACACACAAGGTGGGAGATGGTGACAAAGGGGAAGGGTGATCCTGTGGCCAGGTGTAATTCAAGGATGTCGGATGAATAACCCAGATGCAGTTGTTCAGTGGGTCGTGGTGATTTGTGAGGGAGGGGGGGGGGTGTTTTGTTGTTGATAGTTGCCTTGCCCTGCAGTGTGATGGGCACCCTGAAATTGTAATTGTGTTTTCCTATGTACATGATGTATTCTGCTCATCATTGCCTGTTCATGTGTTGTGTTTACCTTTCAGGTGTGAGGGGATAGTTGTGGTTTGACATGCTGGGGTACACACATGGTGAATGTTCACATGTGATGTGTAGAGGACAGTGATGGTCATTTGATTTCACATGCATATGTTGAGTGCCTGTCCCTACTGACCCACACACTCGCACTATGATCCACTACATGTATAACCACCCTTACATGTCCACGTGTACACTCTGTTTGCCTTCTGGTGCCCACTGTGTCCCTGCAGCAAATGTTCTATGACCATTTGTGGATCCTGTACATGCCTAATTTTGTTATTTTATGTAGTTTGTCGCTTAGATGTGATGCTCAGGGTGTGCTTCACACACAATGGCTGTTCACTGTGCTGTGCGCTGAGCAGTGTGTTGCAGGAGGTGGACACGGCACACAGCAGCTGCAGTGTTGATTATGCAATGCACATTGTGCATGTGGACAGGCATGCATTGTTATGTTTCAAATACAACTTTTGGAATGCATTTGGGTAGGACTTATTTTGGGTGGGATGTTGTTGATCAGTCATTTCATCTGATTCCATGTCAGGCATCATTGTCTGATGCCCATTTACATTTTTCACATGGCAATGTGTACCTTATTGGTACTGTGTTTGTGTATGGCTATTGCTTGCCATGTCATGTTGTGGTTTGGGAAGGTTTGAGTGACATACCAGTGATAGTCATGGCCTGTTTTGCAGGTCTGTGTGATTCACACCTTGCATGTGTGCTTTTTGGTCACACAGGATTACTTGTGTTTAGGTAGCTAGGGATGCACACAATGTGGCAATTCCATGGCAACAATCTCAGGGTGGTAAGGTTGTGACAGTTGACTGTCTCTTTGTCATCATCGATTGTCACCTGGTATGTGCCAGGCCTGTGTGCACTCCGCAGGGTTGGGAGTTTAGGTGAAAAATCTGGCCACAAGCTGGGACCGGGCTTCCTCGCCACGTGCCCTATCCCCTCCCATGGGCAGCGCCTGTGCCTGTGGTTGGGGATGTGGGGGCACCACCATGTCCACCGGTACGCCCTGCCGTGTTGCAACATTGTGCAGGACACATGCTGCCACAATGATCCTGCACACTACTGGGGGTGCATAGAGTAGCTGCCTGCCAGAGCGGTCAAGGGAGCGGAAGCGTGACTTGAGCACTCCGAATGTGCGCCCCACTATGGCCCTGGTTTCAATATGGGCCACGTTGTATCTTACCCTGGGTGGTGTGGTGGGCTTCCGGATTGGCGTCATCATGTGGTTGTTCAGAGGGTGGGCACTGTCCCCTGGAGAGGTGATAATGGTTGTGATTATTGGGGTTTGTATATTTGTGTGTGTGACATGCATGCATGTGCACGGGCATTTGTACTCACCTAGGAGCCATGTGTCGCCATGCTGCCCAACTTCCAGGGCCCGGCTCAGGGCGGACATTCTGTATATGAAACTGTCATGGGTGGAGCCAGGGTAGTTTGCATAGACAGAGGTGATGATTCCCTTTGCATCGCATACCACCTGTACATTGATGGAATGCCAGTGCTTGCGGATTCGGTAGATGTGCTCAGTGGCCCTAGGTGGACGTAGGGCCACATGGGTGCAATCTATGGCACTGAGCACTTTAGGGAAGTGTGCCACCCTGTAAAAGTCCTGGACAAGGGCCTGCCTTTCTGCGGGTGTTCTGGGCATGTATATGTGCCTGCGGGTTGAGGGGTGCGCTGTCATGATTGCCAATACCTGGTGTAGGCAGCATGACTGCGTGGCCTGTGAGACCCCACCCACTATGGCAGCAGTCTGCTGAAAAGACCCAGTGGCCAAAAAATGCAGGACATTTAGCACCTTCTCCAAGGGGCTCATTGCTTGGGTGCAGAGGGTGGGGGATGTTAGGTCATCTTCCCACTCCCTGACCAGGTCTAGGATGATATGGGGTGGAAACCTATACCTGCCATAGACCTGGTCGTCAGGCATCCCAAAAAGGCTTGTCCGTGGTGAAAAAATGTGTGCCCTGGCTATTCTCCTCCTCCTGTGGTGTCAGTGCTGCGACAAATGGGGCATTCATCGTAGCTGTATGTACGTGTTTGTTATTTGCCCGCACTTTTATGCTGTGCCCGGGGACGCTTCTGCCTGCCTTCGTGTGGCGGACACATTGAGGCCGTCAGCAATGATACGTGCTTGTTGCAAACAGATCATCTTTTGGAATTGTTCAAGGTATTTTAGAGTTATACCTACCTTGGGTCTCTGGCTACTGCTATTCTCTTGTTGAACTTCTGGTGATGGTGCTTTTTCTCCACTTACCCTAGGTGACTTGTCCACCTGCTTTATGGAATTGACCACATTGATAGTGGTCAGGCGAACTAAGTTGCCGCCTAAGAAGAAGTGATTATTAATTACTCCTTTTTAATGCTGTGAATTCTTTTTCACGTCAAAGGTAATTTATTAGACTCTTGATCAAACTGTCATGGCGATGGGTATTCACCTTCTTTCACGGTTGAGGTCTTAGCCCCTCTCCACAGGTGAAGGTGGTGAATTGTATGTAGTAAATTATATGTGAGTACTGGGAATTTAAGGCATTGTTTGCCTCTTGTATCTTTCAGCTGATTTGATGACATCCGTTGGTGGATGTGCCTAGGACCCCTACTGCACAATATTGAAAGAATTTTAAAATGACAGAAAAGAAGTGTTTGTTTCCCCTGAAGAGAGTTCAGCCAAATAAAGGCATCAAGAACTGAAACATGTGACATGTCGGGAATATAAGTTTTGTTTGGAACACATTTTTTTTATGATATTGTGATATGCTGCTAATGTTGTGTTTATGTATGTTGTTCAAATGTTTTTTTATGAAAACTGAGTATTGTATTTTATATGATTGAGATGTTGTGCTAATTGTGGGTTATTTCATTCATTTTTCTATGTATAATAAATCATATATATTTTTGTATCTTTTTTGTACTCTATCTATTTTTTCAAGGTACGAGTACGCAGTTTCTAGCAAGAAATACGTGTAGGTTCCCAGTATTACTTTTGTATTTTGATTATTTTGTTGTCCTATCTCTTTGTGAATTAATATAAATCCTCTGCACACACCACCTCCACAGGATGATGCTGATATACCAGATCATGCAACCTTGTTGGTTGAGGGCTAATTCGAGATCATCCAAGAGGCCATAAGCCACAGCTGCACATACAAGAGAGGATCCTTGAACAGCTCAAGTAGCACAGCCAGCTCCCCACACACCAGAAAGACACCCAGGTATTATTAAAGGAGTGACTAGACAGACATACAACAGCGCTCGTGACCCTTCATGAACAATCAAGGTGGGGGCACATGCAGTCCACTAAAACCGTAAAAGACTGCAACAAATCAATGCTGGGCTTGCTTCCTCTAAACAAGGATGCACTAGAGGGGCATGCACTAGGACATGACTGCTGTATGCAGTGTACCAATAGGATGCAGTAGCATTTGACATCTGTGCTGGACTGGCAGGACAAATCAATGCAACAGGCTTTTCTGCAGCTTCTTCAAGAACACTTGTCCACATGTCAAATATCCAGCATGACCTGACAAGAGACAACCCCACCTCGGACGAAAAGCCACACTACGCCCACACCACTAAAGAGTGCAGAAGAGGTCCTGTAACTGACTGCAAGGAAAAGATGCATAAGTGAGGTTACCAAAGGAATTCTTATAAAGTTGTCCTGTTTCGTACCTCACGGGGACACTGCGATTTGGCACACGCAATGCTACATGTATGTCTTCAGGACCAAGCGCCCCTGTCAAGAAAGAACCACAGGATGCTGCACATGATGAAAGGTGTGTTCTATAAGACCTTGAACCCCTGCTGTGCAACTGTGAAGACACTCCAGGATGCTGCATGTAATGCAATGTGAATGGGGAATTATCACCATTATAATGTCAAACACATTAAAGGCGGATCTCTGGCACCTTAACAGCTACAGTTTCCTTCATGGGAAAATTGTCATGGATCTTACTGATGTCCACATAGGGCTACCAATGGTCACATGGTAAGTTGTATTTCACACATGTCTACATATCGGGTAGGGAAGTTTGTAGACGAGGCATTCGTTTTACGACACCCTCTAAGTGGTGATTATTCACACACAATTTACAGATGTGCGATATTGGTTCTGTGTGTTGCCTGTGTACCCTAGAAAGCACATGTATGAATTCAAACTAGTGTTTGATGGTCACATCCCTGGATGCCAAATGCATAGAGTGGCACTGTACTCACCTCTAGAAATAGTCACAGATCAATACCTGTTTCGTGGCTGTGTGGTCATCTGGTTGTGTGGGTGATTCCTCCTTTGTTGGGTCCTTTGTGTTGTTTTCTTCATTCTCACTGTTTTTATCCTCATCATATGGCAATGTCCCCCTGCCCCAAACATGGCAATGTTGTGTAAAATGCAGCACAGCAGGAAGATGATGCACACCATCCCTGGTGCACACATGAGCATGCCTCCTGGGCAGGGCAGGCAGTACCACTGGATCTTCCACTTTGCAAAGGCTTGTTCTATTGCATTCCATGTCTTCATGAAATAAAGGTTGTAGCAGTAGTCTGCTACTGTTTAAGTATTGCACACAGGGGCCAGAAGTTATGGTCTACAGAGATAGACAGGATCATGCATTGGAATTCTCAGTACAGATTTATAATATGTTGTTTGCCATTGCACTTGTGCCCTGCTTCATGTGTTACCAAACAGCCTTGTTCACCTGTTGTTCATATTTGCATTGTTACAGAAACCGATGCAGGAATCGAAACTCGATAAAGTTAGTTCAGTAAATATTTTATAGCACCACTGTTGGGTGACCAAAGAAATGGACAGCACACCACCACCAGTTAATCCAAAACTGTTTTCACACCACTTTATCCACAATTTTATACGTTTTCAGTACATTGACTTCAATAAGAGTGGGAGATTCTATAACATAACTGTGTAGGATTTCAGTCCTCCCAATTAGCATAATGGTCCATGCATAGCAAGGCAAACCTAGACCGTCAAGATCACTTCTCCAGGTGTGCACCCTTGATATAAGTAAGGCTCACACCCTTTATCATCATTTGTTTTAAATAACGTTTGTTTGTGCAACATGGATATACTTTTGGCAGTGCAAGCATGCTTTTAATTAACTTTGCTAAGCCCACAGAATACAATATGTGTAAGTAAATACAGCATAAATTGCCAAGCTTCATCTCTCCCTCCTGATTTCAGGCAAATCATTCAAAAAGTAGTCTTTCTCTAAGCTATGCGAGGCTTAGTACTGAATATAGAGACCTAGTGTTTCTCAAACAAGTATACTTGTTCCACTTACATTAAGATTCAATTACATTTACCATCAACATTCTTTGATGCTTCTATTTGCATATTGTCATGCATGCTGGACGCTACGCTCGTAGAACAGCTAGACCGTTCTACTCCAAATGGAGGCTATTCGATACGTTACCGGGAAAACGACGTTTACACTTTTCACGTCGCTAACTTCACGTGACTTTTGCTTCGTCACGTGAACTACGGTATCACGTATTTAAGCAGCGTAGAAACTTCACTCGCTGCTTCTGATCGTCTCTATTGGCGTCGTGTAGCTGAACCTCTGATCTACATCCTGGTATATTCCTACAGCTACTTTTGGGCCTTCGATAGCGTGTGTTCCGCCACACGCTGATTCCTGGAGCTATCCCTTCACGTGATAATCCACACGCGCTCTTTGTCTTCATACGCGGCTGGCCAAGGCTGCGTGAATCCTGCCCGCGTGTAAAATCCACACGCGCTCTTTGTCTTCATACGCGGCTGGCCAAGGCTGTGTGAATCCTGCCCGCGTGTAAAATCCACACGCGCTCTTCGTCTTCAAGTGCGGCCGGCCCAGGCTGCGTGAATCTTGCCCGCGTGGAAAATCCACACGCGCTCTTTGTCTTCATACGCGGCTGGCCAAGGCTGCGTAAATCCTGCCCGCGTGTAACATCCACACGCGCTCTTCGTCTTCAAGTGCGGCCGGCCCAGGCTGCGTGAATCCTGCCCGCGTGTAAAGTCCACACGCGCTCTTTGTCTTCATACGCGGCTGGCCAAGGCTGCGTAAATCCTGCCCCGCGTGTAACATCCACACGCGCTCTTCGTCTTCAAGTGCGGCCGGCCCAGGCTGCGTGAATCCTGCCCGCGTGTAAAATCCACACGCGCTCTTCGTCTTCAAGTGCGGCTGGCCAAGGCTGCGCGAACCCTGCCCGCGTGTAAATCCACACGCGCACGTTGTCTTCACACGCGGCTGGCCCAGGCTGCGCGATTCCTGCCCGCGTGTAAATCCACACGCTCACGTTGTCTTCAAACGCTATTTTCTTCTAACTCCTGCATCTGTGGAATTAACAGAAGGATTGATCCCTAAGTGGGAAGGAAGCCTTTCAAGGATTATTGGAAGTGACTTTGAACTGAACTTTGGACGCTATCCTGTGGTGAATTCAACCCGTATCTAGCGTGAGCCTCGTTCCGTCCGGGATAAGTCTCCCTTACTAATTTTCCCTTCCCTGTCGTTTTGTTCTTCATTTCAAATCCATCAAGAGACTTCTGGATTGTTCTACCCAGAGATACAGGTCAGTGTGATCATTCCTGTCATTATCTAACTCATCATACTCAGGTTGGAGCAGTTATTCATGATACTTTAATTTGTCCTAGGCTGGATTACTATACCTTACCCACGCCCTTTCCAGTGATCCATCGCTCTGCCTGTTTTATCAGCCAGAGGGTTGTATCATTTGGAAGGTCTTTGTTGACTTCACGACTATCAAGTCGGGTGAACAGGGATCCGGAAGACCCTACCTCCTGTATCCTTTTGAATATTGTATCCTTTTCGGTTGATACTTTGGTGCATTCTGACAGAATCAGAAGCCATGGAGGGTACGGATCCTTTAACTGTTTTGACACAGTTGATCCACGATTTGAGAAACGAAATGGTTACTGCACAGGACATGTTACGGCACCGTATGGACGTTATGCAAGACGCCCTACATGGTAGTCCTCAGGGAACACAAGCGCCGATGGCTACCGCATCCGGATCTGGGACTACGGCACCCCCACAGGAGACTATTAACGTGGTTATGCCCACTCAGTTTCCCTTGGCCCCTCCAGAAAGGTTCACGGGTGATCCCAAAACCTACAGAACCTTTGTAAACCAGTGCCGACTCCATTTCCTTTGCCGTCCTACATCTTTTCCTGACCTAACCACAAAAGCAGCCTTCGTGCTTTCCCATTTAGGGGGCACGGCTGCTGCTTGGGCTAACCCTTTGTTGGAAACTAATAGCCCTTTGTTGTACGATTGTGACGATCTCTTGACTGCTATGAGTAAAGTCTTTGACATGCGTTACTCTACTCAAGCCACAGATTTAGAGTTGCTTAACCTACAACAAGGCAGCCAACCCCTTATGTCTTACGTCGCCCGGTTCAATCAACTGACGGCGGAAACCCAATGGCCTGACAGCAAGAAAACGGCTGTTTTTTACAAGGGTCTTTCTGAAGAACTGAAAGACGCCTTATCTACTGTTCCTGTGGTTCCTACGGGTTTCCCAGAGCTGCTCGATTTGGTTCTACAAATCGACGCCCGAAGGAATGCTCGAAAGGGAGAGAAAAAGCCCTTCATGCCAGTCTCGGGGCGGTCAGAGACACCAGCAGTCATCTCTAACGACCCTGAACCCATGCAAATAGGCGCCGTGAGAGGCCGATTGTCCAATACAGAACGGGAGAACCGAAGAAAAAACCACTTATGTATGTATTGTGGTTCTTCCGAGCATTTATTGGCAACATGTCCTAAAAAACCCGTCAAGCGTGCGGGAAACGCCAAAACTCGACATTAGCAGGAGTCCCTATGTCGAGTGTTTCATCGGACTCCAGTACCATTCCTAAACATGCACCTGTAATAGTTCAGGTGACGTTACATTGTGATGAGCGAGAAGTGGTTTCCAAGGCCATGGTTGATTCTGGAGCCACCAGCAATTATATAGACATCACCTATGCCAAGAACCGTTCCTTACCCCTAGTAAACAAAAAAAAACCTGAAACGGTGAATACCGTGGACGGATCTGTGTTAACTTCTGGTATGGTAACCCAGGAGACGGTACCTGTTCGGATGACGTTATCAAATAACCATTCAGAAGAAATCGTCTTCGATGTTATTGCTGCTCCGCAGTACGAGATCATACTTGGTCTTGCATGGTTAACCCTTCACAATCCTACTGTTGACTGGGTTTCGGGATCGCTCCAATATCCTTCGACTCATTGCAACGAACATTGCTTTACCAGTCAGGAGGTGTCAAATAAACAACACATATTGGCCTCTGTGGTGGAGGATTCTGCTATCAGCGTTGTACATCAATGCGACAATATCATACCATGCGAATACGCTGATTATGCTGATGTCTTTGATAAAGGCCAGGCAGAACAATTACCTCCTCATCGACAGTACGACTGTCCTATCGAACTGATTCCGGGTGCCAAAATTCCTACAGGCCGTGTTTATTCTTTAACACCTAAAGAAGATGTCGTGTTAAAGGAATACATTGACAAGGCGCTAGCCACGGGCTTTATACGACCCTCGCAATCTCCTGCTGCATCTCCTCTATTCTTTGTTCCTAAGAAAGAGGGAGACCTCAGACCCTGCATTGATTACAGGGCACTTAATGATATCACCATCAAAAACCAATACCCCTTACCGCTAATAAACGTGCTGTTGGATCAGTTAGGCACTTCCAGTTACTTCACCAAACTGGACTTGCGAGGTGCATACAATTTGGTTCGCATTCGTGAAGGCGACGAATGGAAGACCGCTTTTAAGACACGGTATGGTCTTTACGAATATTTGGTGATGCCTTTTGGTCTGTGCAATGCTCCCGCCACATTTCAATTCTTCATGAATGATATATTCAGAGACATCATGGACCGATTTGTGGTTGTCTATCTGGACGACATTTTGATTTACTCCTCATCTCTATCGGAACACGTCAGACATGTTTCTACAGTCCTACAAAGACTTAGGGAGAACCACCTTTATGTGAAAGCCGAAAAATGTGTCTTTCATTCGCAGGAAGTGGAGTTCCTTGGTTACGACATTACCAATCTAGGTGCTCGAATGAGTCGTTCCAAGGTAAAGGCAGTCTTGAATTGGCCAATTCCACATAACGTCAAGTCGCTACAGTCTTTCTTGGGCTTTGCGAATTTCTATCGCAGATTCATCCATTCCTTTTCCAAAACAGTAGCTCCTTTGACGGCTTTAACTAGTTCCAAAGTACCTTTCTGTTGGAACCAACATGCCCAAGCAGCATTCGAAAAACTGAAGGAAGCATTTACCACTGCACCCGTGCTTCAACATCCGGATCCTGATCGCCAGTTTGTCGTTGAAGCGGATGCATCCAGTGTCGCTATTGGCGCAGTGCTCTCACAAGTCTGCACAGAAACCAAGGAGGAACACCCAGTGGCTTTCTTCTCTCGTAAACTCACCTCATATGAACGGAACTACACCGTTACTGAGCGGGAACTACTGGCTATCAAAGATGCCTTCCGAGAATGGCGTCATCATCTTCTTGGGGCCAAACAACAGGTGTTGGTGTACTCTGACCATAGAAATCTCCAAGCATTCAAATCCATGAAATGCCTTACGGCCCGTCAGGCCAGATGGCATGTCTTTTTTGCCCAATACGATTTCCAGGTCACCTATCGTCCTGCCCGAGAACATGTTAAGTCGGACGCTTTGTCCCGTATGAGTAAAGAGGCGCAGGAAGAAAAACAAGTACAGATCCAGCTGTTGGCAGATCATGTGATTTGTGGTTGTTCGGTTCAACCATCCTTAAAAACCGAAATACAAGAGTGGGTAAAAAATAATCCACAAGTAGTCCAGGATATGAATCTAGACGTGCATAACGGTTTACCATTCACACAGGGGGTGCTTTATCTATCAACTCCTTCAATGCGGGATAAAGCCCTCAAATGGAATCATGATTCCTTGATTGCAGCCCATCCTGGACAGAAGAAAACACTGGACCTGCTCAAAAGGTGGTGCTGGTGGCCATCCATGGCAAAAGACGTTATAAACTACGTATCTTCTTGTTCCGTATGTATCCAATGTAAAAATACTCCTGGTAAACCAGTGGGCTTACTCCAATCCCTGCCTGTCCCTACCAAACCATGGGACATGATATCTATGGACTTTGTGGTGGAACTCCCCCCAAATCAAGGATACGATACCCTATGGGTCGTAGTGGATTATTTCACTAAATTGGCCCTATTTATTCCTTGTATTGGTTTACCAACTGCTACTGTTCTGGCTGATCTATTCATCCAACACATATTCCGTTTCTTTGGTCTACCATCAGTAATCATTACTGACAGGGGCTCGCAGTTTGCGTCACGCTTCTGGAGAGCCTTAACATCTGCATTACTAATTGATGATAGAATGTCCAGCGCTTATCATCCTCAAACCGACGGACAGACTGAAAGGGTCAATTGTACTATGGAACAATATCTGCGGTGTCTGTGTTTGCAATACCAATCGGATTGGCTCACGGTACTGCCGGCGGCTGAATTCGCCTATAACAACTCTTATCATAGTGCCATAGGCACTTCACCGTTCTATGCTCTCTATGGACAACACCCCCGATCAATACCTCTAGATTCCGGTCTATCCCTGGACACGCCTGCCGCAGGCCGTACGCTTCGTGATCTGAAGAGATTACAAAGAAAGGTGAAGCAGCAATTGGAGCAGGCCAAACGACGTGACAAGTTCTATGCCGACGCTCATAGGGTGTCCGCACCTGTCTATAAGGCTGGGATGAAAGTCTGGCTATCCACTAAGAACTTAAGAATTCCGGGCAAAAAGAAATTGTTGCCTAGATTCATCGGTCCGTATGTTGTGCTCCATGTTCTTAATCCTGCTGCTGTACGTCTGGCTTTGCCACAACGATGGCGGGTGCATCCTGTATTCCACGTCTCGCTCATCAAGCCTTTCTCTGACACTACTAGACTGCCGGTACGGCCTGTTGCTATTTCTGTGCGGGGGTCTGATGAATACGAGGTACAAGACATACTGGATATGAAACTCCGTTCTGGTAGACCATATTATCTGGTGGACTGGAAGGGCTATGGACCCGAAGATAGGTCCTGGGAACCTCTTTCCAACATTCATGCTCCTGCTTTATTGAAGCGCTTCCACACAAGAAGGGGAGAGGTTGTCCCTTTGGGGGATGGCACTGTCATGCATGCTGGACGCTACGCTCGTAGAACAGCTAGACCGTTCTACTCCAAATGGAGGCTATTCGATACGTTACCGGGAAAACGACGTTTACACTTTTCACGTCGCTAACTTCACGTGACTTTTGCTTCGTCACGTGAACTACGGTATCACGTATTTAAGCAGCGTAGAAACTTCACTCGCTGCTTCTGATCGTCTCTATTGGCGTCGTGTAGCTGAACCTCTGATCTACATCCTGGTATATTCCTACAGCTACTTTTGGGCCTTCGATAGCGTGTGTTCCGCCACACGCTGATTCCTGGAGCTATCCCTTCACGTGATAATCCACACGCGCTCTTTGTCTTCATACGCGGCTGGCCAAGGCTGCGTGAATCCTGCCCGCGTGTAAAATCCACACGCGCTCTTTGTCTTCATACGCGGCTGGCCAAGGCTGTGTGAATCCTGCCCGCGTGTAAAATCCACACGCGCTCTTCGTCTTCAAGTGCGGCCGGCCCAGGCTGCGTGAATCCTGCCCGCGTGGAAAATCCACACGCGCTCTTTGTCTTCATACGCGGCTGGCCAAGGCTGCGTAAATCCTGCCCGCGTGTAACATCCACACGCGCTCTTCGTCTTCAAGTGCGGCCGGCCCAGGCTGCGTGAATCCTGCCCGCGTGTAAAGTCCACACGCGCTCTTTGTCTTCATACGCGGCTGGCCAAGGCTGCGTAAATCCTGCCCGCGTGTAACATCCACACGCGCTCTTCGTCTTCAAGTGCGGCCGGCCCAGGCTGCGTGAATCCTGCCCGCGTGTAAAATCCACACGCGCTCTTCGTCTTCAAGTGCGGCTGGCCAAGGCTGCGCGAACCCTGCCCGCGTGTAAATCCACACGCGCACGTTGTCTTCACACGCGGCTGGCCCAGGCTGCGCGATTCCTGCCCGCGTGTAAATCCACACGCTCACGTTGTCTTCAAACGCTATTTTCTTCTAACTCCTGCATCTGTGGAATTAACAGAAGGATTGATCCCTAAGTGGGAAGGAAGCCTTTCAAGGATTATTGGAAGTGACTTTGAACTGAACTTTGGACGCTATCCTGTGGTGAATTCAACCCGTATCTAGCGTGAGCCTCGTTCCGTCCGGGATAAGTCTCCCTTACTAATTTTCCCTTCCCTGTCGTTTTGTTCTTCATTTCAAATCCATCAAGAGACTTCTGGATTGTTCTACCCAGAGATACAGGTCAGTGTGATCATTCCTGTCATTATCTAACTCATCATACTCAGGTTGGAGCAGTTATTCATGATACTTTAATTTGTCCTAGGCTGGATTACTATACCTTACCCACGCCCTTTCCAGTGATCCATCGCTCTGCCTGTTTTATCAGCCAGAGGGTTGTATCATTTGGAAGGTCTTTGTTGACTTCACGACTATCAAGTCGGGTGAACAGGGATCCGGAAGACCCTACCTCCTGTATCCTTTTGAATATTGTATCCTTTTCGGTTGATACTTTGGTGCATTCTGACACATATATTCCATTTTTTTCTTCCACAGCATCAACCATGGCACCCTGCTGTTCTACATTGCCATGGTGTCTGTCATGTGTCGGTCCTGGATACCTACAAAGTTGGGGAGGCTAGCCACAATGTAGAATTAAGACTTGATATTGTTGATAGTGGTGGTCTTTGTTGGAAATTTCATGTGATCCCAGAAACAAGACGTGATGTCATCCAGCACATGTGTGCGAATGCTACAGAATGTCAGAAACATCAGCAGCATGCCGCATAGAGCTCTGTAAAAGCCCACTAGCACAACAATCCATGACACTTATCTTCGGTATTAGTGCCTCTAGCTCTGCATCTATGGTGTCTATCATGTCCATGAGGATCCGCTGGTCGATTACTGTGATACATGCTCTTGGAAAATAGGTACCGGGTCTTCACCTCCCCCCTCCCCCAGTATGATGTGGCCTGTGGGGGGCAGGGGGGCGGCAATGCACATCAAAATCCAGTTTTTTGTGTGCACATGTATAATTTTGATACCCCTTGCAACACACGCACCTCATTGTTATATGTTACACAGAGTACACATATTGTGGCCATGCACCACAGTAAAGCAATGTTTTACAGCACATGGGTGGGTGAGCAGATGGTAATGTGTGTTGGCTGCCCAGCTATACTACATGCAACATATCTGTTTTCCTGTCCTTCAAGGCCACTCCAAGATACCATGGGACTCCACACATCCGATATTATTTGCAAGACTCACCCTACATGTAGTGCTGCAGAGCCATCTTGTTCTATTCCATATTCATATGCCCTCTTACCTTACCATCCAGTGCTGCCAGTCCCGCAGCTTGTGTTGCTCATTATCATTTGCATCTGTGTAGATGTATGACCACCAATGCTAGGTGTGCCCCCTCAATTGGCATCCTGCTCTGGTGGATGGGCAGGCATCTTATCCACTGATTATTATCCAATTTACACCGGATCCATTGTGGCTCTAATTTCCGATGGTAGATCTGACGATATGATGGCATACTGGACGATCTTTTTTTGGTGGTTACATGCACGCAGACGGATTCCTCTTCTGACGTAGAGGGTGGACTCAGGCCCCTGCCAAGCTAAAATGAGAAACATTGAATGTCCTCTTTGAATTTATGAATTAAAGCGGACCTCAGGGAAGGAACCACAGGCGTCAGGTTTGCAGGCCGGACACTTCACCACTGCACTATATAACTTGATGAAAACTAAAAACTAAAGGTGAAATGTCCCATTTCGGTTCTGCAAGTTCCAGGGAAAACATTTGTATTGGTTCTTGGAGTTTAAAACATGCGCACCTTTTAACGTTTTCAGAAATACTATTAGAAGAAAATATCCTCTCTTGGTTTTGTGTGTGTGTTGATTTTATGAAAGGCAAATGCCATTCGTCCTGTGCAATTTTGGTGGTTATGAAAAGTCAATTTAATGAAATGTGAATATTTCACGTTGATATGCTAATTTCTGCGACGTCACATCCCTTTGCGTGTGTTGATGAGTCCCCCACTTTAATTTTTAGGACTTGACCCCAGGTAGCACCAGTGTTCCATAAGACCTGTGGCAGTGCAATTGACTGATTGGCACAGTTTCCGCCGGTGTACGAAATGCTGCTTTGCCAAAGTCATTATCGGCGGAAACATGGCGTTGTCTGTACTGCTGCTTTTCTGATGGTTTTTGGACACATTGCTGGCCTAACTGTAACCATCACCACATTCTAAATGAGCTCCGAGTGGTCTGAATAGCCTATTTTCTGTTGACAGACAGGTTGCACTGTTTGCTCACAGGTAATATCCCTAACACTTTAGTAATACAATTTCTCTGCATGTGGTTGCCGTCATTCAAATTTAACAAACCAGCTCTTTTTGGCCTTTGCCACGCCATGAGCAAGTGATCATGGTTCTTGTCCTGTGCACTTAATGTGAACTGTGCTGAGAAGACGCACGGGGACAGAGATAGCGATGCTGGCCCCAGAGATGGTATTTGGAGGCTACCCCAGGGCCTCTCTCCCGTTCCCGCCTCATAACCCGAGCCACCCATCTTCCCACAGACATTGGTAGAACAAGAGACTCAGACCTACGTCACACACTTTATCCCAGGCACCACTGGAATAAGAGATTCATGGTGCATAACCTGTTTCAATGACCTCCCTGTAAAGATTGGAGGGGGGTATCTGTACTTCTGCCCTCTATATGGTTGTATTAGAGGCACAGAGCACCCCAGCCAAGGTTCTCTATATGGTAGCTTGGATGAGCAACCAAGGCTTAAGCTCTCAGGAGGTGATACAGGCTGGTTCTTAAGTACAGTGAGTTCACAAACCCCCGCAAAGAAATGTCCTCACACTATTTTAGGTGATAACACAGCTTTTTTTAATATAAAATAAGGTTCAGTAAAATATATACATATACATAATAACACTTTGTTCTTTGGCAGTTTTATTCAGATAATGGCAATATGTTATGAACTCTATGTGGTACCCCACAATACTTACATTCAGTAAAAATGCACCAACTGATGACAGTTATAAACAGGCATGTAATTTCTTAAGTAAGGTGTACTTTAATAGATCAAGGAAGAAAGGCAGGTTAGTTTAAAAACATAGGCAGTATACTTTAGTGAGATTCAAATACCACTACTGTGTGAGGATCCTCCCACCTGGGCAACTTGTAATGGAAACGTTGGGGAGTACCTTATCTTGTCTTTTACAGCCCAGTCCAAACATTTTCAATAATGCTCTGCTTTCTTTTTACAGGTTCTACCACCCCAATGTACCTGAGATGCCACAGGAGAACAGGATCCAAGATGACTCTGGGACCCCTCGATGACTCCTGAGGCTGGAAGACGATCTTCCTTGGTGCAGTACCTTTGGTGCCTTGACAGGCAAAGTGTCAGAGTTTCTTGGCTTTACTCAACGGAACCCACAAAGGATGGACCCCCTTTGCAAGAAGGTGTCGCTGGGATGTTGAGGCCAAGAGAAAAGATGGAACCAAGTGCTCTTGGAAAGGCAGCAGTTTTGGACCTTGAGGTGGTCTCCATTGGATGGGTCTTACTCTGGCTGTGGAAGTCCTAGGAAGGTGAAACCTGCTGTGGACTCTGGAAAGGCCTGGTTGATGAGAATAAGACCCTTGTGGACCTTGAATGACTTTCAGCGGTGATGGGTGCAGTGCCTGAAGTAGGTGTCGAGTTTCAGGATTTCACAGTTCACCATCTTTAGGATCTTAGGTGCTGCAGCTGCATCACAGACCTCTGGATCACTTCTGGTGACCTAGACTCGACCACTGGACTGGACCACAGACTCTCACCAAAGCTGGACCCTCGGGACTTCTTCTTTGGACTTTGGTGGCGGGAAACCCACTGGCAGACCTTCCTCTGCACGCAGCAAATTGGAATCTTCTTCGGTGGGAACAAGTGGTCAGATTCTGTTTCAGGGAGGTCCCCTGGAGGATTCTTTGATCAGGTGGAAGTTTCGCAGCTCCGGGGTTAATCAGTACTATGCTAGTGTGCCCCCTCTTCTGTGCGGTAGACAGCAATCTGGCTTACAGCAGTTACAAACACTCTTCTACACCCTGCGCGACAGAACTGGACTTCTTTGACTCAAGATGTCCAAGCACTCTTCTTCTGGATTCATGAAGACACATTGTCCGGACGGCAGTCCACAAGGACTGGCTTCCGGGGTACTTCTGATGAAAAGTAGCAGGTGCAGGATAGCCCCTTGTAGTTTGGGAAGCTTGTCTCTTATCCAGGTCCTGTCTTGGATCAGTCCTTGGAAGAACATGGCAGCTTTTATATCTCTTGAAGAAAATGCAGCAGCAGACTTCTTCCTCCAGCTGAGCTTCCAGGGAACAGCTTCCTCTTGCATTGGCTTTGACTTCAGCTACTAAACAAATTGGTGAGTGAGAGGTCCCTAGTTGTTCACATTTAGTCCCCATTCACTCAGGCTGAGCCAGGCTCAGGCAGCCAATCATTCATGAGTGCATTCATGCAGGCAGGCGACCAATCAGGCTCACAGGCATTCATGCCATTCTCTCCACCCAGATACCCAAAGCACAGAATGTGGATTGGAGTAAGCACCCAGCCTTTCAGAACACTACACTGCTTTCACACCAATTTCAATCAGGGCTGGCCCAGGCATTGTGTCACACATACCAAAACCAGACACCCATAACACAGAATGTGAGTTTACATCAGACTCCATTCATACAGGTCCCATCCCAAGGGTGTACCCATAACACAGCCCCTGGGAAGGCTCCAGCCAGTCTGACAGGAGGCAGCCCCAGAGCCATATATGGTTCTTTCACCCAACAGCCAGTCAGGGAGAAGGGACAGAATCAGGGCTTCCAAGGACCTTGGGAAACAAGGTATAAAGGCAATAGAAACCAAGAGGCTACAGTGGCCAGTGTCCCGGGAGGATGGCTCAGCAGCAACGTGCTTGCCTTGGAAGCAAGACGACACGGAGCAACAAAGGTTCAATCCCCAGATGCGTGCTTAGAAACCTCTGGGTATTAAACGCATTATATATAACCAATCATATCATAATATAGCTTGCCTTCATTCCTATGGCAAGGCCTGGGTGTACTAAAAGTGGAGGACACTCAGAGCCACTGCCAAGTCAGCATGTAGCTGCCACCAGCCCATACCCTGCTCTGTGAGCAACACATATGTGCCCAAAACACACACATAAGGGGTATAAAGGTGTACCCGCACGCATGGGTGCCATAACGGTATACCATGGGTGTTGGTCACCAAAAGGAAAACGTGAAGAGATGCACTGCCAGAGGTCCAGACTATCCCTAGTCACTATTGATTGATGTTGTACAGAAATGCTCTTCCAAACCAAGTGTCCAATCACAAGTGTCTAAGCAGTAATACTTTGAGAAAGTCTATAGTGACAACCAGGTAGCGGCATTACAAATGTCCTCCACCGGCACCCTTCTTTCAAGAGCCAAAGTGGTAGCCACTCCTCTGGTGGAATGAGCTCTCAGGTTTTGAGGGACCTCGCAATGGAGTAGCACTCCGAAATGCAGAGGATGATCCAACGGGATAAAGTTTGTTTGGTCATGGCTTAGCCTAGCCTGTGGACAGTAAAACCAATAAATAGTTGGTAATCTTGCCTGACATTTTCCAACCTAGAAATGTAGATACTAAGTGCCCTTTTTGGCTCTAGTGTAAGGAAGGCATGGTATCAACAGAAAGACAGACACAAGTGACCACAGTTCAAGGTAGTTTATTGAACTTTTGCAAGTGTGTGATAAACGCCTATCTAAACCTAAATCTACAGATTGGAGCAAGCTACGACCATCAAATAATAATAATGCAATCCTAGTCGAGTCAAGTCAAAATAAAAGGGCCTATACTAAAAAAATCTATTGCCAATCCTTACAGCTAATTAACAAATAGTCTGGGTTAGTGTTCATGAAGTAGAAAGATGTGTTCACAAAATGATGTCAGGATGTTGGTTACAGGTCATTTGGTCGAAAATAAATGGTCGACGCAATTTGGCCGAAAGACAAATGGTCGAATTTTTTTTTTGTATTTTCACATTTTTTTAATTTTTTGGGTGGGCCCCCCTAACCCCCTTTTTTTGCTAAAAAACCCTCATTTTCCTAAACGAAAACATGAAAAATATATATATAAATAAAAAAAAAAATTCGACCATTTGTCTTTCGACCAAATTGCGTCGACCATTTGTCTGTCGACCATTTGTCTGTCGACCAAATAACTGGACAGCCAGGATGTTCGCACCGTGGTCCTCCCTTCCCCACGTTTTGAGCACAAGGAAAGGGGGTTCACTCGAGTAAAGCACACACTCTGGCTTCTGCGGCACGATGATACAGTTCCATTACCAGCATAAGGTCCTTCGACGTCCAAGTCTCTTTACTTCTTAACAAGTCTCTTGATTCAGAGGTCCTGATGTACAAAAATAACAAGATGCAAAAGTTCATTTCCTTTTATAAGTATTCAGTTTGTGTGTTCACTCTGGATCCCACTCTTCCGGGCTCAGATCCCCTTCTTACAATGTTCAGAGAATATTGTTTCTCGGGTGACTCACTGTTCACCCTGCACCCCCCTCAGCGAGCTCAGATCCCTTTCAATTTCCCAATTAGTCCCCCTCAGCCGGGCTTGGACCAAGTGTAGTATACATTAAACCATCGAAGACTTTCAAATGTGCACAGGGTTCAGCTTGACCCATTGCAGGACCACTTTGATCTTGCAACCTTGATTCTAAACACAGGCTGGTTTGGTATTAGGTTATCCGACTCACCGGCTGTGCTGTGTTTACTGACGCTGCTTTGTTGTAGGAGCCAAGGACAGTACAACAGCGGTAATTGCTCCTCCATGCCTTGGTTATTGATGCGGGAGAGCCCCGGGTACCTCTGTCACACTGTGCGGGTTTGATCAGCTTTGGTTCCTGGTCTTAGGTTCCTTACTTTCCAAGGTTCCCGAAAGTAATGGTCTTTAAAGATCAAGGGCACTTCCCTCCTTCAAACCCTCTTTGGTCTCACCGTCTTTCTCCTAGTATTAAGCAGCCATCGTGGAACTGATGTTTCTTTGTGTGTTTTGCTCTCGCTCAGAGTGTGCTTTCATGCACTGCCTTTTATCCATGTGGGGAAGTGTGATGGAAGTCAGGTGTGTGTAATGATCAATAATTGCCTGATGTTGCCTGACCATTGTATTGGGACATGTAAGGTATACAGCTCTGGTGTTACTCCGTTGTCGCCCACAGTGAGCTGTCTGTGAGAAAGTGTTCCTGTCTGGAAAGGGGGGTGGGGGGATTGAGTTCCTAGGCGTTAGGGAGAATGTTCATTTCTGTGCTAATGCCCTTCAACCTTAGAGAACCCCATCTCTTTTGCTGGACTTAGGACTCATGATCTATTTTTCCTGAGTTAGCGGCCCCTTTTTCTCACTCCCTCATGTATTATGTATGACTAGGGTTTTTGTGTTTTACTGTTTTATGGAGTCTGGTAAACTCCATAGGCATCCGCCTTTGGTATAGTGACACACAGCACCTTTGGTGCAGTGTCACTAAGAAGTCCCTTAGACTTCTCTTAATGTTTAAGTACATTATCTTGGGTGAACTACCGTTCCCAAGAATAGTAAGATTATTCCTGTCTTACCTTTCTCTTTGTGGGACCAGAACACACCACCCTATGTGGAGTGCTGGGGGGTTACTTAGTAATTCCCTCTCCCACTTCTCATGTAACATTTTGTGTTACACTAACTTACTTTAAATGGCTGGTGGCACTGGTTTACTTTTCTTTTACTACCAGTGTGCATTTCTACCGCAGGCTGAACCCTCCGCTGCACTACAGCACTCATGGGTGACACTTTTTCCTAAAATGACCCTTCTTCCAACCCGCCATTTAGTTCTTCATTTGACTTGGAGGAAAAGGCGCCAAAACACCGAAGTGCTGCTGAAACAAAGGAAATCAATTGCTGAGGACTCCCTCTCCCGAGTACTGCCACAGGAGCCCGCCAGACGTCCTCCCTTTCGTCACCTTGACCAGGGACCAGGAACAAAGGTCTGCCAAGCTGTAGCAAGGAGGAATCCAGCTGGCACATTTTTATTTCAATCACAGGTACTATGGGGTTTTGGGTTTTCAACTTTTAGCCATAAATTGTGCTTCCTATCTTGCAAAGTACTTTTTGGAGTTGATCTCAACTCACCTACACTGGCCTAACAGATTGTGCTCTCTACAAAGTAGCTCACTTGAGTTACTGTGATTTCTTCTGTACTTACTAACTTTGACAATACTTTATCTAAGAAAAAGTGCATCAGAGGTATTGACTTTGTCCATTGACTTTTACTGTCCTAGCTACCTAAAGGCACTCCTCTGAACCTACTGGCTTAGGCAGTACTTGTTCCATGATAGGTTATAATTGTTGACACTATTATTGGTGGGATACAATTTTTAAAGCATGTTCTAAATCTTATTCTAGTCTTTCCTTCCTTTCACAACTCAATAACTGAATTGGTAACTGAAATACGTGCATTACTGACTTTTACTGAAGTCACTCCATGTGCTGGAATATGTGTTTGCATAAGAAAAGTATTTACCAACTTTTATTGTCTTTTAAAAACTGAATCCTAACTTTGATTGCATGTTACTAGTAGACAAATCTATATATAAATATTTATTTGTAATATGCACAAGGTTTCAATACGCATTTTTTTAAAAGCTTTATGTGTGTAAGTGTTACCTGGCTACTTGTACTTACTGATTTCAATTGTACAGCTCTACAGCTCACATTACTCCTCTTAAAATAAGCCTGCCTGCTCAGTCACACTATCAACCTGTGTAGTACAGGCCTATATTAAAAGGTGGATTACCTAATACCAAGAAGACAAGTCTTGTATAGTCCCCACTAGTTGGACTGCACTCATTCTTACCTAACAATGGTTCCAGGCGGTGGGATTTGTGTAGAGTGGTTACATTGACTATTGGTTCTACTTGTGCCCAAATAAACAAACCACAAGGCTAACTCCACCAAAAGGTATAACAACTTGTAACAATGCCTAGTATGGATAATTTTAATGAAGCCACCCTAACTGCACTTACCATTGAGCAAATTAAAGATTTGTGTAGAAACAGGGGGCTGAGTTTAAAAGTAAGAAAGAGTGAATTGATTACTAAGTTGTTAAATCACCAAACATTAGGGAGTAGGCCTGTATCACCTACTCCCCAGAATGATCTGGGAGAAAATGATGAGGATGTTAGTTTAGAGTTTAGCTCCAGTCTGCCTGAGTCAGAAACTGAGGAGCATTCACAAAGAGTGAACAACCCTCCTCCCCAATTGCCTGCTGTACCTCAATCACTTCCTACAGCGACCCCACAAGGTCACAATCTAAATCCTGAATATCTCTCTCTTGAAGGAATGAGATTAGAACTAGAATTTAAAAAACGTGCAGTGCTCTCTGAAGACAAAGCCAAGGAGTTGAGATTAAGAGAAAAAGAAATGCAGCATGAAAATGAGATGAAAAAGATGTCCCTTGATTCTGCATCCTTTTCAGGGTCTTCTCTGTCTACTAGTCCCAAGAGACCTCGCTTACCAAAAGAGGCTGTGAGTATGTATGATCCTAAACTTGATGTGTTTGATTGGCTGGGTACATTTGAGTTCACCTACGGTTTACAAGAGATAAGAGGGAATTATTTCATTGCATGGTTGATGTCTAGGCTCCCCCAGAATGGTTGTGATGCTATTATGGAGTTTATTTATTTTTTGCATTTTTAAAGCTCTCATACAGCAAGGGGGCATCGAGGCACTTTTACAGGAATATGTCTCTTAGTTGCGTATTTATAATGCGCTTAATACCCAGAGGTTTCTAGGGGCGGACCCGGGGATCGAACCTGTGTTGCTTCGTGTCGTCTTGTTTCCAACACGAGCACCTTGCCGCTGAGCTATCCTCCCGGGAGTTAAATGCCAGTGACAGGAAAGACTAAGAGCTAGTCAAGATTACATTAATAGCCAGATGTAGGAAGACTCCTTCCCAGTACCTTAAAATGTTTAGAAGCCTTTAAAAGACTGATGGTACCCCTTGGGCTACCTTGGTGTGTGAGTGTTTGAAACACTTAGATGGCTGGTTTAAGGGTCACAGAGTGAATACGTTTGAAGGAATGAGAAACCTGTTTTAACTTGAGAATATCTTTGATGCCTGCTCTCCTGAGCTGAGTCAGCACTTGGCTGACTCAAAGGAACTTGATCCTACGAAACAAGCACACGCTGCTGACTTATGGGTAGCCAGCAGGGCCACTCATAAGGATTCTGGGGCAACTCGTAGTAAGGAAGAAGGGAAGCAGCACAACAAAGAGGCTTAAGAAGTTTCAAATTCGAACCATCCAAATACCATAAGGGTAAATCCCATGGGAAGCCATACAGGGCTAGTGTACCATCTGGAGCCCATCCAGAGGGAGGTCATCAGAAACCCACATTCCAGAAAGTATTTGGTAAATGTTTTGTTTGGGGATCTACTGACAATGCGAAAGGGGATCCTAGATGCAAAGGTAAACCTTCAGCGGCCGACACTGCCTCCTTAGCCTCCACCCCAGTGGTTGAAGCAGCAATCACTAGTGCACGCTTTCACCTACTGGCTGAAGAGCACATTGGTGTTTAGGTAAGTGTTTCTTTAGTATCCTTGAGTCTGTGGGAACAACAGAATATAGATGTCTATAATACCATAGCTGACAACACCAAAGAATATTACAAGGACAGTGGGCCTCATCACAAGGTTGGCGCTCCGGTAAGAACGGCACCGGTAAGGAAATACCGGCATCCATTACCGGGCCGGTGTATCATGACCCTAGATGCCGTTGCTACCGGCATCGCCAAGGACCCGCTGTGGCCGTGCACCACCGTACCGGCACGCGGGCACGCACGCATATGGGGAGGCCTTAATACCGGCATGCCACAAAGAAGGGGAGACCACGAGTCACACGTACAAGTACATACCGGCATCGAGATGCCTGTAAAAAGGGCCACCATGATGCCGGCAATACCGGCATTGCGGACCACCCGTAAACAGCAAACTGCTGTGTAACCAAGTGGCACAGGTGCACTCAATCAGCACAGGTGGAGGCAATGGAGTCAGGGTCAGCACAAAAGGAGCACACCCACACACCACACCCCCCTCCAAGGCAAAATGCTACCACTTGTACTTGCCATACTGGGCCTGGAGGACATGCCTGCACTGCTACTCCTTGAGCAGGCAGTACAACAGGAAACACAGAGGAGACGCCGGAGGAGAAGGAGGGTGAGACATGCCCAGCAAATACCACCAGTGCAGGCAGTCGCTCCCCGCAGACAGCCAACAATCCAATGTATAAGGTCCTATCCATTTGACTTAACCCGAGCACAGATCCACACCCTGTACCGCCTGGACAGAGACACCATCACCAACATAGTGGAATTAATACAGGACGACTTGGTCAGCCTGATCAACATCCGCACAGCCATCCCCCCTTTGCTGAAGGTGGCATCTGTGCTCCACTTCCTGGCCACAGGCACTTATCAACACACAGTGGGCCAAATGCATGGCATGTCCCAATCATGCTTCTCTGTTGTGTTAAACCAAGTGCTGGATGCACTACTGAAGCACGCACATGCCTACATATCCTTACCAAGGACACCACAGGAGGCAAATGCCACGAAAATAGCATTCCATGCACTGGCAGGCATGCCCAATGTAATTGGTGCCCTCGACTGTACCCATGTAGAGTTGGTAGTCCCACATGCCGTGGAGGTGGTCTACCGCAATCGGAAGCTATACCATTCCATCAATGTGCAGATGGTGTGTGATGCCAGCCAGATAATAACACACTGCTGTGCCAGATACCCAGGATCCACGCATGATGCCATGGTGCTGCGGAACTCCTCACTACCCTGCTACATGGAAGGAGACGTTGTACGAAGTGGCTGGCTGTTGGGTGAGTCTGCCCTCTGGGCCATGAGGGCAGATGGATTGGGGGGGAGGTACATGCATATGCTAGGGGAATGCCCTCTGGGCCATGGGGGCAGATGGATTGGGGGGGAGGTACATGCATATGCTAGGGGAATGCCCTCTGGGCCATGGGGGCAGATGGATTGGGGGGAATGGTAGTTTCTTAAGTCATCCGCAGACACACAGCCCTCACATATGCATGCAAAATGCCCCTAGTCAAGACATACATTCCCTGGTGCTTTAAAATCCTAGGACCCTAGGTCGTGTATGTCACACAAGGCTCCCTCTATGGATTGGCATGCACTGTACAGGGCTGACAGTCATGTGGATGTGGCTGCCAATGACGTGCATATGACCTTGAATGATGTACAGGCTGAGCACACCTGTCAACTGAGCCTCATCCTCACACATACCTCTTTCTGCTCCCATGTAGGTGATGCTGGATATCCCCTGAAGCCGTGGCTACTCACCCCTGTCAGGAACCCGCAGAAAGGGCAAAAGGAGGACTTCAATCGTGCACATACACGTACACGTGTGGTCATTGAGCAGACGTTTGGCCTTTTGAAGGCACGGTTTCGCTGCATCAGCAGGTCGGGAGGGGCACTCATATACGGGCCTGAGAAGGTGGGCAAGATCATCACGGCATGTGTAATGCTACATAACATGTGCATCCGGCGGAACATACCCCTGCCACCTGACGTGGAGCTGCCACCACCTGGTGAAGTAGAAGGAGAGGAAGGAGTAGAAGTAGGACGTGAAACTCGTGAGGGTCGCGCAGTGCGCCAAATGGTCATAGACCAATCATTCTGATGTACTTTGATGCAGAGGGTGCCATGTGTTGTGAACTGTGGGCACTGGGTGTGTGGGCACATGTGCGCGAATCACCATGAAGCAATAAATTGACATGCAATAAATCAGCAATGTCCACTCATGTGATGTTTGTTACACAACTGATACAACAATCCACGCCCCCACCACCCCTCCACCCACCCCAACCTACTCCCATTCCCCCAAACACCCCAGTACTACACACTACACCCACCACCACACCTCTACCTACCCCCAACCTACTCCCATTCCCCCAAACACCCCAGTACTACACACTACACCCACCACCACCACCCCTCCACCCACCCCCTAACACCCAAAGTCAACTATGGCATGACATGTGTCTGCATGTATGCCCAAAGGGATTATGCAGGGTGGCCCTGTTACTGTTGAGCCCCCTTGGGAGTTGGGGGTTGGATCTCTGTGCAGCGCGAATTCCGCAGGGACATGCGCACAGGGCTGGTCTGCCTCGAGCCCGATGGCGTGGATGATGCGGATGACCTGGATGGTTGTGATCCAAGGGGCCGGGTTTGCCGTTGGTCCATGCGGTCAGCAATCCTGGTGAGGATCTGAGCCAAGGCATTGAAGCCATCACGCACTTGCTGTGCATTTGAGTTAATGGCCTGGATAACGGACGCGGTGCTGTCCTGGATGATACGGCGTGCTGTCTCCCCTTCAGCAAGGTACTGCTGCACATAGCCTTGCATCACCTCCTGCCGGGCCTCCATCCTGGAGAGACGTCCCTCAAGGTCCCGTATGGCAGTGTGGGTTGTGGTTGGTGGGTGATGTGGTGGCACAGCATGGATCATGGGGCTGTGCATGGCCGGAGACCACTGTCCATGGCTGCCCTGGTCGGATGTGTCCCACTGAGGTGTGTCCTGTGGGGTGGCCTGCGGGATTGGTGTGTGCACTACAGGCTCTGAGTGGACAAGTCCTGCATCGCCCTCATTGTCCGGCCCAGCTACCTCATCAACACTATGATCAGCCGATGCAGCCATCTCCCCAATTGTGCTGGCAGCAGCAGAATGTGTGCCATCCTCCATGCCTGCTGTGTCCTCAGCCAGTGTGGATGGTGTGACCACGGATGCAGGTGCAGGTGTCAGCTCTTCCTGTGTACTTGGCTGTGGTGTTTTTTTTGCACCGGTTCTTGGCCCGCTTCCCGCATGGCCCATCCTTGGTCCACTTGAGGTTAATGGACCTGTGCCATCAGACTGCCTCCTAGGCATTTTGGCTGGTGTTGTGCATTGTGCACTCCCTTGCGCTTCATCACTGTCAGCATCCGTACCTGTGGGGGACAGAGAGTGGCAGGATATCAGTGATTGTTCCGCTTGCATTGTGCATGCATTAGTCATTGGACATGTGGCGCCATCTGATCAGTTGCATTCGTGCATTTGTAGGGGACTGTGTACATGCAATGTTGAAGAGTGGATTCTGATAGCGTAGTCGTGTCCACATGTACACATTGTTGGGTGCAGTTGCACATTGTGATGTGTTGTGGGAGGGTCGTCCTGGGTGGCACATGCCCATGATATGTGTCTTGTGGGTGTATTCGTGTATGACTGCAACATGCATTGGGATGGGATGGTGGTAGACCCAGAATGCGTACATGGATATGTGTAGGTGTGCACGATGGCCCATTTGTTGGCTGGTGTAGCAGCCACAATTGGGGGAGGGTGATTATGATTATTTTTACTGTTTCAGTAGGGACACTCACCTTCATCTGCCGATGTTGGCACGCCAAACTCTGCTTCACCGACTCCTTCGATGGACTCCACGTCTATGATGGAGCTGCAGGTCTCCTCCCATCTGGCCAATTTCAGTGGGGAGTGTGGTCCTCGTCCTGTTGCCAGCCCCTGGCTCCGATTAGCTGACAATATGTGCCGGACTCTCAGCCTGAGGTCGTCCCAATGTTTTTTGCAATCACGCACTGTGTGTGCGGTGGTGCCGACTGCACTTACTTTCTGGGCAACTTCTTCCCAGATGGCCTTTTTCCTGAGCTGGGCTGGATGCCTGAGGTCGTTGCAGAACACCACTTCTGCATTTGCCACAAGGGTGTCGGCCAACATGTTCAGCTCAACGTCTGTAAAACGTGGTTTGAGCAGGCGGGCCGTGCCTCTCCGGGTGGTCTTCGACATGTTGTCAGTGGTGGCCTGGGAGTTGGGGTGTAGAGGGTGCTGTAGGTGGAGGATGGCAATGGATTGTGTTTTTAAAGATGGCCGCCATGGCATTTCCCGTTCCGGCGCGATGACGTAACTTCCGGTATTGACGCACTCGGTAATTTCACTATGTTTATAATGGTAACGGTATTTAGGGGTTGCAGAGGGCGGAGCCGTTCTGTGCGTATTGGTCGATGCTGCTGTGTGGGAGTTTGGGGGTCGTTATCGGCATGCCGGTACGGCCGTAACCGGCATGCAGGGATGCGCGCACCCACGCACTCTTGATCGTCCGCTATGTGCGGGTTGGTGCCAAGCCGGACATGTTATTACCGCCATGCCGGTTTGGCAAGATTTTTAGCGCCAACCTTCTGATGAGGCCCAGTGTACTTGTAGATGGTCACGAGACTCCTGCCATTAAAGACACTGGGGTCAGCATTACAGTGGTTGATGAAAGTGTCTTCAAACCTGAGGATGTAACTAAGGCACCCAAAGTACCCACTACACTTGCTGGAGGCCCTATCCAAATGGTTCCTATTTTGACAGCCCTCATCCAGTGCAATAATATGACTGTGAGAATCCCTGTCAGTGTACAAACTGAAGTGCCTCGTAGAGTCCTGATGGGTAATGACTTGAAAGCTCTTGGAGTATTGTCTAGAACGCCCAGGCCTCCAAGCAAAAAGAAACAGGAGCTGACAAGATTGGCCAGAGAGGCATCCTTAAGACACTCTGTTTGAGATCAGGGCAGAATTCAGCATCTCAAATCAGCAGACAGGCCAACCTTCCACCTCTAAGAAGAAGAAAGGCTCAAAGAAGAAATCCAGAGTCTCTGGAAAGAAAAAGGGTCTCAAACCCAAACTGTACTGAAAACCAGGACTTCCCTGAGAGGGCAGTCCTAGGTCACCCCTGTGACCCCCGCCCCAGCTGAGACTGAGTGGGAGGATCAACCAACCCCTGAAAACCCAGTGACTGGTGACACAGAACTGGAGGAGAGCCTTCCCTGCATAGGAGATCTGGATCCTAGAGATCATCCTGAGCTGCAAACTTTACTTGCAGAAAGTGGACTATCTAGGGCAGACTTCAGCAGAGGACAAAGAGTGTCTCTCTCTAGAAGGTCTGCAACAAAAGACAGCTTCGCAGCTGGAAGATCAAGAGCCAGGGAAGCATAGACCCTAATGGGAGGATGGACTTGTCTACAGTTAGCACATGAGATTCCTCTGGCTGGTCACTTGAGCTCCAAGAAGACCAAAGAGAGGCTTTCTCTGTACTTGACTGGCCCAAGATGGGTGCCGATGTTGACAAAAATTGTAGGAGCTGCCACACCTGTCAGACCTCTGGCAAAAATGGTTCCAAGAATGTGGCACCTTTAGTGCCCCTGCCAGTGGCGCGAGTGCCCTTTGAGAGATTGGGGATTGATATTGTTAGTCCCCTAGACCCTCCAACCACCTCAGGCAACAGATATGTATTGGTTGTGGTAGACCAAGCTACCAGGTACCCTGAGGCAATACCTATGAGAACTGTTACTACCCAAGCAATAGCTAAGGAGGTTATCTCTGACAGGGGGTCACATTTTCTGTCCCACTACATTAAGACCATGTGGAAAAACTGTGGAGTAACCTGCAAATTCTCAACAGCCTACCATCCCCAAATCAGTAGATTGGTGGAGAGGTTTAATAGAACTATGTAGAGCATGATAGGTGCCTTAGAAGAACCCCACAGAAGAAAGTGGGACCTTCTATTGCCACTTACAGAGAGGTGCCTCAAGCTGGAGTGGGTTTCAACCCCTTTAAGCTCCTCTACATTCATCCAGTCAGAGGCCCATTGGCCCTGATCAAAGAAGGGTTGGTGAGTGCTCCTTCCCTACAGCCAGACAGTGTCACTGGCTATGTGCTAGGCCTCAGGAAGAGGATGGCACTGATGATGACTGAAGCATCAGAAAATTTGAAAGCTGGTCAGGCTCTAGTCAAGCATTGGCATGGCCAGAAGGCCAACATATGGTGGAGTTTACTACAGACCAGTTAGTATTAGTTATGGTTCCTACAAGGCAAAGGGCCTTACAGGACAAATGGATTAGACCCTTCAAGGTTGTAGGTAAACCTGGAGAGGTACATTATTTAGTGGACTTGAGCAACCACAACGAGGCCCCATCACACTAATCGTTTGAAGGCATATGTCTCTAGACCATAACTAGGAGATTTGCTTTTAGCCTATGCTCAAGAGGAGGAGAGTGAGTCTCCCCCTGATCTCCTCAAGGGACAACCTTCAGATGGAACCATTGAAGGAGTTAAACTCTCTTCAGATCAGACACTGCAGCAACAGGCGGAGTGCAAATCTCTGTTAAGTCAGTTTGCCTCCCTGTTTTCACTGACATCCGGCTTGACCCCTGGGGACCAGCATGGTGTCCACACTAGTGACAGTCTCCCTGTCAAAAACAGGGACTAAAGAATGTCTGATCATGTCAGGTCACATATAAAGGAGGAGGTCAACAAGATGCTTGACCTTGGGGTTATTGAGCCATCTACCAGTCCATGGGCTTATCCAGTTGTGCTAGTGCCAAAGGCAGGAACCAAGGAATTGAGATTCTCTGTGGACTATAGGGCTCTGAATGCAGTCACTAAGACTGATGCCCATCTTTTACCATGGACAGATGAACTGGTGGATACATTTGGATTTGCCAAGTTCCTCACTACATTTGACTCGACCTCGGCTATTGGCAAATGATATGATATGATATGGCATTTGTAACGCGCCTATACACAAGTGTTTCAAGGCGCAACTTTCAGAAAATAGCACTGACAGACCAAGGAGAAAGAAAACTACATTTTCCACCCCAGGAGGCTTATGCCAGTTTAGGGTTACACCTTTTGGATTTAGGAATGCACCTGCTACATTCCAAAGGTTGGTGAACCAGGTTCTAAATTGGTTGGATGACTTCTGCATAGCATACTTTGATGACATTCCAGTAATCAGCCCCACTTGAGAAGACCCTCTTCATCACCATGTATATGTTTTGCAGGCTCTTGAACAGGCCCATCTGACCATAAAGGCATGTAAATGTCAAATTGGTCAGAGCAAAGTGGTATACCTTGGTCATGAGGTAGGAGGAAGTGATATAAGGCCCTTGCCTAGCAAAGTACACGCTGTAGAAGACTGGGCCACTCCCACTACTCAAACCCGGGTGAGAGCCTTAATAGGACTCACTGGGTACTACAGAAACTTTATTGAGAACTATGGGATCACAGCTTCTCCTTTAAATGTCATGTCGTATCCGAAATTCCCCAAGAAGGTCAAATGGAATGAGGAGTGAGCCAAGGCATTTGAAGGGCTCAAACAAGCCCTCAAAAAAGCTCCACTCTTGAAAGCTACTTCATTGTACAGACAGATGCTTCCAATACAGGGATAGGTGCAGTCTTGGGTCAACTGGATGAGCAAGGCAGAGAACACCCTATTTGCTTCATCAGCAGAAAGCTGAAGGACCGAGAGACAAGGTGGGCAACCATAGAGCGTGAGTGTTTTGCCATTGTCTGGTCTTTGAAGAAGTTTAGGCCAAAAGTGTATGGTTCTACTTTCCTAATTCAAACAGACCACCAACCCTTGAGATGGTTCATGCGAATGAAGGGGGAAAATACTACATTGTTAAGATGGTCTATCAGCCTCCAAGGGTTTAATTTCACCATAGAGCATAGGTCAGTATGCAATCACCAATTCACCATTTTCTGTTTGTTAGTTTCTTCCGGGCTTTTACTCTGTTAGATGAAGCAGGTTTGAGTCCTTTGTGTGTTCACAAAGAATCCAGCCCATAGTGTTTACAAAAAGCTGACAGGGAGGCTGCTTTTCATACGGCCTCCCAAGGTACATGACGCTGGAAAGCTACTGCCATGGTCTTTGCTCTTGTCAGGTGAGCATGAAGGCCTTGAGTTACAATCTTGCCTTGTACCTGGTAAGCGTGAGAAACATGTGAGACTATTCTTCTGGCTATAGTGGCCTTTGCCATTTGTCTTCCTGATTGTACTCCACCGAAAGTGACAGTATGTCTGGGGATCTAAGAGGCTTAGTCCTCTCGAGACGTCAAGGCAGTAGAGTAGTCAATCAGCTTCTTTTTTTTTTTTTATTTTTATTTAAAAGAAGTTTTTTATATATAGTTTTACAGAAGAAAACTTTTACAAACAATTATTGTGTAAATTGAAAAGGAAAACATTTTCAAGGCAAAAATATATATAGGTTTACAAAAGAAAACCGCTACAAACAGAAATTATGTAATACATGAACTTTGTGAATTGTAAGCATGATAATTAAAATTTCAGTCGACAGAAGTTAAAAAAATATTGGGTTCCTTAACCTTTTCTTTGAACAAACTTTGCTCCATTACAATCAACAAAACTTAGATTATAGATTGAATTCATCACCCATTTCTTTGCTCAATTTTTTCGTTTACCAGCATCATAATTTAAACTACCAAGAAATCGTACCTGAAAGATTGTTTATACATCATTTTGGGAGAAAGATGTTCAGCTAGAGTTGTTTAGATTGTCATTTAAGCTTCCCAATGTAGTTTCGATTTTACTCAGCAAACGCACTAATGAAATAATAAGTGCCATACTCCCACCATACATACAGCTATCCCAAAACGAAGATTTCGAAATATCTGTGTCCTTTGGGGCAAATATCCCCAGATAGTTTTTTCTCTCATGTTCAAAGAAGGTGCAGTCAACTACTAGATGTTTTAAGGTTTCAATAAACCCACTATCGCAAAGGCGACAAAGCTGATTAGTGGATACACCTGTACATTTACACCAATGATGAATTCTCTCAAGTGTGTGATATTGATTCAATTTGAACCTTAGATAGGCTCGACGAGTCTTACTTGATGGGCATAACTCAAGATAAGGAGATCTCAACACTCTTTTACGTGGCCATCTAGCATATTCCAAATACAATTTGTAGGAGTTATTACAATCCAAGGTTGCTGACCAGTCACGATCGTAGAGATTCCTTTTGACTTTAGGAAGCTGCATAACTAGATCTTGAATCGTGCAGTCGCAATCGTCTAAGATGAGATTCATTTCATTAGCAAATATGCTGATAGATTTTATTTTTGTCGAAGCAAATAAACCATTTAGATCCACATATAGGGAGTTACTATGAGGCGCCATAATATCTGCATATCGTGATAGTTTTCTCCAAGACCATCTGGCAGCTAGAGAGGATAAACCAAGTTCATGTCTGATAATAGAGTTAGGGATTGATTTAGATAACCCCAACACACTTTTCCATACATTTCCCTGTATTTGATTTAGTATGCCGCCCACGTCAAGAAGACACATATCCAAACCATATAAAAGGATTGGTTCAACTTTCAACATATAGAAGTTAATCAACGGTAGCAGCGAAAACTCACAGATAGTTCTTGACAATACCTTCATCATAGATATTAGCGGACGTACCTTCGTCTTTAGATATGATTGCCAAAATTTAAGAGAATACTGAACATTTAAGGGATACCCAAGATAGCGAATTGCGTTTTCACATACAATGATGTTACCATTTAGTTGCCAGTTATATGATTTGATTTTTCTAAAATTGCGAAAAACGACAATTTGTGATTTCAGACAGTTTGGTGTTAGGTTATGAGATGCAGCAAAATTAGAGAATCTATCCAATTTTTGTTGTAATCCACTCGGAGTTCGGTCAAACAATAAAATATCATCTGCGAAGCATAACCATGATATTTTCAAATCCCCTAATTTCACGGGATACATGCCACTTCCATTCCAAATCATATCCATATCACAGATGTATAAGTTAAATAGTGTAGCGGCCATATTACATCCTTGTTTGACTCCTGTCTTGGTCATAATAGGTACTGTAAGGACACCGTCTCTATTTATTCTTATTTGATACGTTGTGTGATTATGCAACATTGCAATTAGTTGGACCATTCTTTTTGGGAAACCAAGTTGTATGAGTTTAGTCCATAATATTTCTCTTATTACTGAGTCGAAAGCGCTACTCATGTCCAAGGCTGCCATATAGACAGCCCCGTAATCTGGAATTTTGGTTTGTGCATAAATGTGTGATATAATGAGAGCATTTAACGAGGTCCCCATATACTTTCGAAACCCCGTTTGGAAGTTTGAGAATATACTCTTTGTTTCTATGAAATTTTGTAAACGCTGTAGTAAAAGTATGGAAAAAACCTTTTCTGAAGCATCCATCAGTGCAATTGGCCTGAAGTTCTCAGGCAATTTGGGATTTCCCTTTTTGTACAAGGGAATAATTATGGCATTAAGCCATGATTTAGGGATAGAATTAGTCGAAAGAATATAGGCAAACTTTGTATAAAGAATGGCGCCCCAAAAATATGGATCGTCTTTTAAAATACAGGCAGGCAAACCATCCGGCCCAGCTGCCTTGGAATAGTTAAGGTGATTAATTGCATCAACAATTTCATTCAGGGAAAAAAATAAATGTTCTTTACAATCGAAATCAATAATTCCTGAATTATATGTTGAGAATTCCAATGGCAGACTATATTTACGTTCAAAGTATTCAATCCAAGTGGACGAGGCAATTGGTGAGGCCATATCATGCAACGACATCCCCTTTTTGTTATTTAAAACTGCCCAGATGTCCCTGGTGTCATGTGTAATGAGATATTTCATCATTTGTTGATTCGCAACAAGCTTCATTTGGAATTTTATGGATTTTAGTTTGTGCCTGTAGTGGTTCCTAATCTTGTTTTTGGCAACATAATAGTCTATGTGTTTTTTGTGATTCTTCTTTAAAGCACGCAGACAGCGATTTTTTTCCCTCTTAGCCATTGCTATTCCAGTGTTGTAACCACTTTCGACGGAAAAGTTTAGGGCTGTCGCTTTTAGGGCAAGATGTTCAATATGATCTTTGATTATAATCGAATTCCATTCTTCTCTTCTGCGTGCATTAATGAATAAATCTGCGGTATTAGACACACGAATTACATCTCTCTGGACCAGAAACGATAGCTCTCTACACATTTTCGGATGCCATCCTACAGAGGTCTGTGCTCTTTCAGGGGTCACCAATCCCAGAGCAACATCTTTATTCAAGGATGCCAAATCGCATTTTACACTTGTACTTATCGGGTAGTGATCACTCTGGGTCTGTGTGTGGATTGAGACATTGGTTACCAAGGGCATACAATTGGAGGAGACGAAGAAGTAGTCAATGTAGTCAATGTAGGAGGATTGAGACCCCCTCTTCCAAGTCCCCTTGTGATCACCGCTCTCATATTCCCAGAGTCACTGAGGTACTTGATAAGGACTTACACCTATCAACTGGCTTAGAAATTGGGGGTACACAAACCGCATTTAAATCGCCCCCAATAACAATCATGTAATTCGAGTTTCTGATCGTTGCCTCCTCAAGAAGTTCATCCATATAATCGAATGCAGCCTCAATCGGGACATTTGTCGGATTGTAGTACAGGCATACAATTAAAAATGCACAGGTCGATACACCAGTGAGAATGCACTCAATTGCCAACATTCCATGTTTAGCAAAAATAACCTTCGACTTGTGGTTTATGGCATTATTTATAAGTATAGCAATACCCCCAGACGGCCGACCTGTTGCACCTCTTATAGCTGGTAAGCAGTAATTGGAAAATCCCTCCATATTCAATTCATTAACACACATAGTTTCCTGTAAGAGTGTTATCGTGGGAGATCCCATAATTACATAATTGGAGGCCCAATTTTCTAAATTCCTTTTCCCGCAACAATTCCAAGACAATATTTTGAGACACTGAGCATTTAATGCTGAAGTGTTTTTTGCCTATGGTTTGCTTTGCTTATTAGAGAATTCAAGAATAGATGTCATCAGAGGAGCAAGCCAAGGAATATTAGATGTGGCACCCACTAGTTCTGATATTTTAGAAATTAATTCAACAGTTTGTGCAGAACCGGCTGATAAGGTGGCGTGAGTGGCCCCCATTTCTGCCTCCGGTTTTAAGACCTCGTTTAGGAATTCCTCAGCCTCTTCAATAGTCCTAAACAGGTGTAGCGTCAACCCACGGGCGTTAAAGTCATCTCTATGATCCCACAATAGCCTGAGTATCATTGGTGAGTGTGGTGCACAGATCATTCTCAGGTTATTGTGGTTTGCCAGTCTCAGCCACTCAATGTCGTCCATGTGAAGTGTTCTCAATTGAGGACTATCCTTAAATATGTTAAACAAAAAAGATCTGTTTATCCTTTGTTTGCCATTGATTGCCTGATCACTTGACCATCCCAGATAATACCTTGTATCTCTATTGAAGACATATTTAGTTTCCTCTTTTTCATCACTACCTCGGGAAGGAGGTTTGCTCTCAACAGATACTCTGCCTTCTGTAGCTTCCCTTACCTCAGTAATGGAATCCCCCTCACAATCAATTGAAGCCACCAGATTTTCTACAGGTGGAGTGTGACTCTCCAAGTCCTCAGAGGATTGAATGTTGTTCATATTCCTGGAGGAGTTGGTTTTTATCTTTGCGTCACATACCTTTTTTTGTTTAGGAACTGCGTCTGGGTTAATATCAGGATTTAGATCCTTTATCTGTCCTAACACCGTGGTTTTTTTTTCAATAAGAGGATAAAATGTCGATAGGCGTCCTTGAGACAACTGTCCAGAGTCACCCTTCTCCATATTATCCGTCGGTTTCCTCATGAGGGCTCCCTTTTTTTTTGTTTGTGGGGGGGAGCCAACTGATGGAACCACACTTAAGACCACCTTTGATTCTTCATTCAGTTGTGTTAGGTCAATTTTTGATTCATTTGCAGATCCTGAAAGAGAGTTGGATGGTAGCATCTCAACCTCATCATCAGCAATTTTCATTCTTTTCTTATTTTTATTGAAGTTTTTACTGTTATCCTGTTTCAATTTTTTTGTGACCACAGATATTTTATCATTAGTTAACTTTTTTTTCTGTTTATTTTCTCTTTTTATTGCCCTAACGTGAGCACGCTTCATTTTACGTGACATAAAGATCTGGTTTCCCTCAGATTCGTTGTCTTCACGATCACTGCTTGCAGCACCTCCTTCTTCTCTTAATTTGTCCAGATTCACAGCGATAATAAAGTTGCTTCTAATTTGTTCTGCTTCAGCTTCGTTAATTACATTCACTAAAGGTGACGGGCTATTAGGTGCAATCTCTTGTGGCAGAGGCATTGAACTAGTTACATCAACGAACTCCTCAGGTCTCCCCCCCCCAAATTTTAAATCCAGGTGCTGTCTTGTTAGTAGACGAGATAACTCTTCCAATTTACATGAGTTTTGCTTAACTTTGTCTAGTATAATAGATGACACAGGGCGTTCCATAGGAGAGTTTTCCTCCTTGGGGCCATCCGCAACAGCTCTCACGTAGGTACGATGCTCTGATGTCACAATATGGGTAGATGCAGTAGTTTGGGTAGATTGATTTGTACACGTCTGAACATTAGCTGACAGAGCTTTCAATAGGCATGCGTCAACAAGTACTTGTTTCTCTGAATGAGCAACAGATTGGGAGAGCAACATACCCTCAATTTTGGATACTTTGTTGGTTAATTCCAACACCACTTCTTTTAGTGAATTAATATGCATGTGCGTTAGATCATGGCCTTTATCTAATAAATTTAAAAGGGAAGAGATCACTGGAAAATTGCTTAGATCATCTTCATTGTTTGGGCCTTGAGCTTTGGATTGAATGTTTTTGTCTGGAGTGGGACATGCCCCTACCTCGTAACACATTTCTTCATCGAATGTTTCGTTCATCATTTGTGTCGGTGCTGGGAGAGACCCTTGGCCATTAGATATTTTGCCGAGTATAGGAGAACTACAAGAAGGTCTCTGCTTTCGTTCGTGATGGTAGGGTTCAGTACTAACGCAGGAGTGCATAGAATGGCCCTCCTGAATATTATGCAAGCAAATCCGTTCAACTTCCGATGGTAAGAATACTACCGGAGAATTCGGAGTGAGTGAAATTCTGCATCGTTTCTCCCATTCACCAATTAGTGCAGGAGCCAGGAAGGAGACATCAGAAATGATTTTCGGTACCACACAGGTTTTATCATCTAGCTTTGCAAATGCCGCATTCTCAAGTGACTCTATTTCTTTGTTTTTTTGAATTGCTACAGCCAAAGCTTTTGCCTTTGTGGAAGTTTTAATAGAATCTTCATCGGCAGTTATTATATTAGGTGTGCAAAGAAGAAGATGTTTGTTTGTGTCATCATTAGGTTCTATTGCCATTGATTGCAAGCTATATGGAATGTTGTTATTGTCATTTAAACCAGCATCTGATGGCGGTAAGTGAGGAGCAATTATATTGGATTCCAGGTCAGAGTCATGTAATAATACCGGATTTGTGGCATTCATCCCTATATGAGAATACCCTTCAGCTAGGCTCTTGCTGCTACGTAGACTGACCACCATTTTGCTATTTAAGGCCTGGCAGATGCCTGCGGTGGTATTTATTGAATTAACCACCTCTAGTTAGCTACTATGTGCTTATGAGTAGTAGACTTGAAAAGATAATATGATAATATAAATGTAATAGTATCAGGTTGAAATGCAAGCACAAAGTTAGTTTTATATCAGAACGTACCGTAGATTCAAACGAGAGCAGAAGGTACAATCTGTAATAAAAGGTTCACTGAGTTTAGTACTCAAGATAACCTCAAATCCAGTTCGAAGGTATTTCCTTCAAGAATTTATTGCCTTCCAGGCTTTTTCCTGTTTTTCAATTTTCCTGTCACCCTGTCGACCCGCCGAACAGTCAAACAGCCCAGCACACTTAGACACACTTCGGTGCGCGCGCGGTGCGCGTACCAGTGTGTTTTGAAGCGGGTGTGCTCCAATCGTACGGGGCGTGGGCGGGGCCTTCGGCGGGATCAGACAGAGGCTGTAACAAAAAGAAGGGGAAGTCAAAAGCAGAAAGTCAATGTGGAGACAGTCACTGTTGTGCACAGAGTGCACACCACAGTATCCTCTTTCAGCCGTAAGTTCGCTGTTGACAACGAGTACCTGAAGTCAAGTCCGGTTCACTAGTGCAATTAATTCCTCGAGCGTGGTGCGACGAAATGCGATCTTCTCCTTGCCGACTACTTGTCGGATAGCAGCGGGTACAGCCAAACAGCCCAGCACACTTAGACACACTTCGGTGCGCGCGCGGTGCGCGTACCAGTGTGTTTTGAAGCGGGTGTGCTCCAATCGTACGGGGCGTGGGCGGGGCCTTCGGCGGGATCAGACAGAGGCTGTAACAAAAAGAAGGGGAAGTCAAAAGCAGAAAGTCAATGTGGAGACAGTCACTGTTGTGCACAGAGTGCACACCACAGTATCCTCTTTCAGCCGTAAGTGCGCTGTTGACAACGAGTACCTGAAGTCAAGTCCGGTTCACTAGTGCAATTAATTCCTCGAGCGTGGTGCGACGAAATGCGATCTTCTCCTTGCCGACTACTTGTCGGATAGCAGCGGGTACAGCCAAACAGCCCAGCACACTTAGACACACTTCGGTGCGCGCGCGGTGCGCGTACCAGTGTGTTTTGAAGCGGGTGTGCTCCAATCGTACGGGGCGTGGGCGGGGCCTTCGGCGGGATCAGACAGAGGCTGAAGTCAAGTCCGGTTCACTAGTGCAATTAATTCCTCGAGCGTGGTGCGACGAAATGCGATCTTCTCCTTGCCGACTACTTGTCGGAGAGCAGCGGGTACAGCCAAACAGCCCAGCACACTTAGACACACTTCGACTCAATCAGCTTCTGTCTGGGGTCTGGATAGAAGGCCAGTAGAGTTATTTCCTGGTTTATGTGGAAGTCTGAGAATACCATTTGCAAGGACGAAGGGAGGGTTTGCAAAAAACTACTCTGTGAAATGAGAGGAAAGGCTCTTAGACAGGCAATGCCAGGAGCTCACTGATACAATGAGATGATGTAATTGCATGGAGAAAATCCACTTTCCATAAAAGTATATCGATACCAGAGGCTAGAGAGGCTTACATACCAGAGCTGCTACAACTATATCAATTTCCCAGCTCGCAATTTGTGGCCATGATGGGGGGAACAGATGGAAAAGTTCCCTGATGTTTTGCTTGATTATTGGATTGGAAAAATACACTAATCTGTCTTCATTGGAGAGGTAGGCTCCGAGGGCCGCCAGATATGTTCTGAATGATGACACTTAAGTGTCCGGATGAACCAGACTTATCAAGAAGGAAAGGGTGTCATCAATTGAGGCCTGCTGGGAATCATTTGACATTTACAACATCCAATGGCAAAATTAAAGCCATTTACCCATGTACTGTGCCTTTGTAGAAGGCTTCCTAGCGGCGCCCAGCACTTTAAGGTTATTGTTCGATAAGCCTAGGTGACCAAAGATTAGTTTTTCAGGTGCCAGAGCACCAACGTAAACAACTGTGGGCAAGGTTGCAGCACCTCACACCCTGCTGGCAAAGGAGTTCCGTAAGGAGGATGAAAAGGAGAGGTGGACCACTTGCTGTAAGAAGTAAATCGTAGAACCAGTGCCTCTGTGGCCAGTGGGGAGTGATCAGCAGAATCTCGCAATAAATGATGCACCCAGAAGAGATGCCAAAGAAGAAAATATATAGACCTTATAGAATGTGATGATTAAGTAAAGAGTCGAGTAACATTTCATGTTCGAGAATGAAGATTGCACATGCGAAGAGCACTGAAGAAAATGCAAATCGCTTTATAACTACAGATGCTGTAACGCAAGTAGACTAAGTAATCATAAGGCTGGCTATACGTAGTGAATTGATTGCAGGCGGTGCTGCCTATATATATATCTATATATATCAGTGAACAAAACTTTGTTAAAGGGACGTTATGGTTAAGTTGCGCTACTAAAAACCTATGAAATTCAGTGAAAAAACTTAGTTAAAGGGACGTTATGGTTCAAAGTAAAACTGAAAAACCCCTGAAATTCGGCAGTTATGGTAAGATAAGCAACCATAATCGCGCCACCGTGCACTGCTAACACTAACACCCAGGACATCAAAGATGACATCACACATGTCATTGATGACATCACTGATGACATCACATGTGTATGTACTTTTCATGAAAACTCTGTACAAGGGATTCTTATAATGCTGACCAAAAACTCTCAAGGATCAATGGGATAAATATCATGAGCTAATTAGTGCATTAAGCAATGCATTGATATAAATAGCATTCTATTATGAAGTTATATCCAGTATAGTAAGCTACTCATGCAGAAACATAGGCAGTGAGTGCAGCATACATGATGAAAGTGCAATATTCATAATCTTGCCATGTTGAATAGTGAAAAGATAACTGCTTTCTTATTAGAGTTTTGCATACTGTGAAGGTACCGTAATTAGCACCAAGGTCCCTTTGCAGGTCCAATCCTTTACGGCTGGTAAAACCAGCCGTTAAGGTGGGAACCCGCAAAGGGACCTTGTAATCAGGCGCTAAGGGATTACCGGTACCGGTACCCTTACCGGTACCGGTAATCCCTTAGCGCCAGGGTCGTAATGAGGCCCCTTGACTGTTACTGAGCAAAACCATGTGGCATAGATATGTCAATAAAGGAAAAAAAGGGGGTGCCAGACATGTGATGTCATCAGTGATGTCATCAATGACATTTGTGATGTCATCTTTGATGTCCTGGGTGTTAGTGTTAGCAGTGCACGGTGGCGCGAGTTATGGTTGCTTATCTTACCATAACTGCCGAATTTCAGGGGTTTTTCGGTTTTACTTTGAACCATAACGTCCCTTTAACTAAGTTTTTTCACTGAATTTCATAGGTTTTTAGTAGCACAACTTAATCATAACGTCCGTTTAACAAAGTTTTTTCACTGAATTTCATAGGTTTTTAGCAGCACAACTTAACCATAATATCCCTGACTTCATATACATGTAACATAGAACATACTAACCCCCTCGTAGTGATTTTCATGTCCGCGGACTACTGCCATGTCTGCGGACATATCGAAAATCTGAGCGTGGTGAATGTAAATTTAAATATTGTGCCCCATTTCCCCTTTGAAGTTGGCTCTGAAAAGAGCAGTTTTTTTGTTTTTTTTTACAGATGCTTGACAGACACCTGTTATTTTGTATTTTTTTTCTTGTTTTTTTTTCTTACTTTAATCCTAAATCTTTACATAACCTTCTCCAAAGCAACCCTTACATTCCAAAATAGAAAGGCATTTCCCGTAAAAGATAAAGAAATGCCATCTTCTTTAAAATTAACAGCATTACTGGATCAATATTCTCATTGTTACAGAAGAACATACCAGCTCTAAGCATGAAGGCACACATGCCTCGGTTGATGACACACCTAGCAATGTTTTGCTGAGGACAGAAAACTGAACCATTGTCCCATATTGCCCTAGGTAGTACTCCAGAAAAAATTACTTTCGCATTTGGAAGGATCTTCATTACGGCTTGAACCAAGCGTTCCAAATCAGCCAACAAAGTAGGGGCACTGACGTTGTCCAAATGGAAAGCACCATAGTGCAAAACTACCACATGCAGACTGTTCATCGTGGCCATATCCTCACAAACTTGTACAATTCCTTGTACATTGCAACCAGGCACAGTGCTCCACACCACCTCCACTCCTTTCACATCAAAGTTCTTTGCAACATGCCTGCATTCAGCGTACTGCTGTAAACCATGCACAAACATATCTCCGAGCACCAACACCCTGACTTTCTCCACTTCTGCCATCTTCACCACACACAGTCTCCTTCAACACAAATCCACAACCTCGACATCTGATTGGCTGATCCGTACAGTCTTCTTTCCATGTTGGATTTCCTGGAAAAACCCAGATGTAGCACGCCCTGTCCACGAACAGCTGCGGTGTCCGCGGACGGCATCCACTTTACTCTCTGTGCCATTCTCTCATTGCATACAGCTAAGCAATCACACAATACGAATAACGTCCTCAGAACACCCCCATTTTGTGAATTTTCGAACATTTCAGGACAATTATCATTTCATTATTCAACATATTAACATCACAAATATTATACTTTCATCTTGTACTCTGCACACAATGCTATGTTTCTCCACTAGTAGCTCAGTATACTAGATAGAATCCCATAATACAATGCTATTTATATCAATGCATCGTTCAAAGCACTAATAACGGTATGATATTTATTGCAATATCCTTGACACTTTTTTCACAACATTATAATAAAAATCCCTAGTACACAAATTCCATGAAAAGTACATACACATGTGATGTCATCAGTGATTTCATCAATGACATTTGCAATGTCATCTTTGATGTCCTGGGTGTTAGTCTTAGCAGTGCACGGTGTTGGCGCGAGTTATTTTTCATAGCTTACCATAACTTGCGATTTTCAGGGGTCTTTTGGCTGTACTTAAAACCATAACGTCCTTTAAACAAACTTTTTTTAATATCACGCAAAAAACATACAAACATGGCGTGCAAAAACCAACTTCTACACATGGCTTTACACAGAATGTTGCAAAGTAAGAATTTATGCTCGTTCACAGTGAAGGTCAGCTGCTTCCATTTTTTTCTCGGGCCCCGGAGAGGCTCACGAAGCGGACTATAAGGTTGTATTGTGTTTTGACCTTGACAGACAGAGATTGTGATGAAAGACTTCTCTTGAAGGAGTGTTGCTAAAACGTAAGAGAAGATAAGGATGAAGTTTATGAAACGAAACCAGTTTTATATATTATATCACTATGCGAAAGATCGTTGGCACACGCAGAGTCGTATTTTGGGACTGCACCACTCGTAGACAATGGAAATTGCAATTGTACTGTAAGTAACCCTTTAGATTATTTTATACCTAATATAAATACAATAGTGTAGCATTAAAGACCGCTCAAGTTGAACTTGTTCGTTGAAAGTGGCATAATGTTTTCTACCGCGCACTATCACCGCCGAATTGATCCCCTGTTGTTTAGAGGGCTCTGAAAAAGGCAGACGACACAGGGTGGGTTAATACAAATAATTTAACCGGTCTATAGGCGGTCAAGCACCCTACTCGCTGTGCCACTTCACTGTAGCCTGTCAAATGGCACAGCGAGTACAACGCTCGCTTTGACATCCGTGCACAGCTTGCTAACACAAGTTCGAATCCTGGCAAGGCCAAACTCAGCCTTTCATCCTTCCGTGGTCGATAAATGAGCACCACACACCGTGGTTAATAATAAGCACCACTTAGATACCTCACGGTTCTTAGCGCTATATGAATGGGAAAATATTATTATTTAATTATTAACATACTCCGTTGCACTATCTTCGATAGCAAATAGTTTCACGCCCTAATAAATAAAATGATGATTTTTAATGAAGATCGGCTGGTGAGACTAATTTATGTTTTTTAAAACAGGTATGTGGCCCCATTTTGCCTATGTCACGATTTACAGACTCCAGCGGATGGGGTCTTCAACTGCCAGGTGCAGGTCCAAATATGCAACTTCATGACCCTCACCATTTTATAGGACAATCGCCAAGGACCAATATGCCCTTACGCAGTACTAGCGGCTACAAACAACATACCAACCAATAGGGTGGTCTAATGGCTCGTTTTTGGAGCAACCTTCTGATTATCAGAGCGACCATTTACTGCTTTTATCATAAACCAACAGCCTATCTACCGCAAAGGAACAACGCGTGGCTCCAAATAAACTTTTATAGATCGACAGCAGAGACAATGGCCCTCATTACGACCCTGGCGGAAATCGGAAAACGATGGCGGAAATGCAATACCGCCATCGAATAGCGCTCGGTGCGACTATGACCCGTCACCGCAAAGTACGAAGCCATTAGCGACACCGTAGTGAACGCCAATGCTAACTGCACCAAGTACGCGCGCGCGCGCCATGCCAAACCGTAAATACCACCATGGCGCAAGGGTACGCGAATTCCGACCCTAGCGGACATGTACCTAACGCCATCAAGCATGGCGGAAAGTACCATTCCGCCATGGTGAGAAGTACGGCATCGCGAATCAACCGTAAACGGCCCCACTGAGTGCCTGTACACCGCTCCCTGCCCACAAAGTACAACTCCCCGTAGGTGCAATGAAGTCACAATGCAACCAGTGAAATGTACAAGTCACCCATGCATGCCAACGAACAAAAGAATCACAAGAGGGGCCAATGGGAGCTGCAGGGCACAGATGGCACGAATACAGAAGCCATTCCAATGGACATGACCACAGTCCCCCCCCCAGAAACGCACGCAAACACAGGCACCTGGGACCAGCAATATTCCGAAAATCACAACATTCCACCAGTCCACCTGGCTGACCGGCATCTGTTACACAAAACCCAATCCCCCGCCCCTGAGCATGACAACATTCAAACAGTCATATTGGCAGCCCCCATCCCTGACCTCACTGGGCTCCGTAGGCAAACGCGCCCAGCACAGTACCACGCAACTAAACTCCGAAGCTGGAACCCAATGCAGATCTCCTCACAATACATCGCTCCCCAAATAGGAATATGCCACATCACTCGCAAAGAAGAACGCTACACGGCCCATATCAGAATAGAAATTTAATGCACAACAAAATCACCAAGCCCATACAGCCATTAGGCCATGAACTCCAAAACACATATCACCATTGTGGGCTGCATCCGCAAGGAATGACCAGCTACTACTTGTGTGACGCCCTGTTCCATCATGGTACACAGAGCCACATTCACGTACGAAAAGGCAACATGGAAGCGCACAGAACCGCAGGGCCGTCCCAATGGGGAGGCACTAGTCCAGCTGAAAGGCCGAAATGTTGCTCCGAGCCACTAGTACTGCGTAAGGGCATGTGGCCCATTGGAGATCGTCCCATAAGATCGTAATGCTGCTCCACTGATTAACACGAAGCAGCAGGTGTCGGGAGTAAAAGCCATCTGCAGGAGTGGCATACAGATGGCAGTGGCAAAAGGGGAGGAGATACCTGTCAACCAAAAGAAAAGAAAAAGAACAGAATGGCCATCAGAACTACATTCGAACAACTCACTTCAATGATCACACTAAATCCACAGCCATATGCATGCTAGCCCACTCCAAAGGATCATCACCACCCCAAAACCACTTGCGACTCATAACCATCTATATCGAGGTGTAAACACCATCACAAACGAGTGTACCTGTGCATGCGTCTGTCAAAACAGATTCCATCAGATGGGAATGTTAACGTGCATGGACACAAGTGTCTGAAGGCGCGTCGAGACAGGGAGGGCTCAACAAGGCCAGATAGACGATGGTCCCACTATGGCAGCCCTGCATCACATAGCGCAGGGGAGGCGGATAGATTCCAAGAAGCCCTGTACATGGCAAACCCTGTATCAAATCACCTGCCCATGCATCCATTCATCATTCCCTCATCCCGGTATAAAAACGCCTGAATATTTACTCACATAACATTAGAAATTTCCATTGAGTCTGTGCGTTATGCAGCCTGCAAAATCCACAGTGCCCCAGCCCGTAATTCCAGTGTTGTGAAGTTACATGTATTTGGGAACGTCCGGCCTCATCGCCCACGTCGCTATTGCGCATCCCAAACTATTCATATCAATCATTGCATCCTCGCCATGGCCCCTGTCTCAAGGACATTGAACAATAGAACGTTATATTTGCAGTCAGACCTGTGGGCATCTCCTCGCCGCTAGCTGAAAACCGAAAGCGCCGCCCTTCGAATTCCTCATTTGCAACATCACGTCGAAAAGGCATCTGTGGCCGTTTGAAATCACAAATTAATCCATCTAGTGCGGCTGTGTAAGAAAATGGCAACTGCCATCACCCACTAATGGGACGCCCCGTCCGTCGTTGCAACTCGGTACAGTGATGCATGAGGGCCCACCGTTACTCGAGTACTACGTTCCACTGACCCATCACAAGTCTGTTCGCGACTGCAAAGATTGTATGTGAAACAATGGGACCATAGCCGAATGTACATATCAACAAATGTTACACGGCCATCGGGTACAAATACATGATTGCAATAGCAAGATGCCATTCCTCGAATTGCAGCGTTGTGTGCGGGACGTGCTCGGCCAAAGGGGAGAGCAGCTTGCACAGGTGGAATGAATCACCACAGGTGGAGGCCATACAGCCTGAAAACACATAAATTGCACACCCAGTCTCCTCCCACAACCACACCCACTCCGAAATGCTACCGGCAGGACTCGCGATGTTGGCCCTGGGGGACCTGATAGCACTGCAAGTACTCCAACTCCAAGAAGAAGACGAACACCAACTACAACCGGCCGCACGGAGGAGACGCAGGAGGAGGAGGAGGCCAAGGCAGGGCCAGCAAGGGCCGCCAGCACAGCCACTACCACCACGCAGGCAGCCCGCAATCCCACGCCTCCGAGCACATCCGTTCAACCTCACTGATGAGCAGATCCACACCCTCTACCGTTTGGACCGGGACATCATAGCCGCCATTGTGGACATGACACACGCTGACCTTGTCAGCATGATAGATAGCCCAACCGCCATCCCACCCCTATTGAAGGTGGTGTCTGTACTCCACTTCCTGGCCACAGGCACCTACCAGCACACAGTCGGACAGTTGCATGGCATTTCTCAGCCACTGTTCTCACGGACACTATTGCAAGTGCTCGATGCCCTCCTGCAGCACGCAGACGACTACATCTCTCTACCACGCTCGGAGCAGGAAATTACCAACACAAAAGTGGGATTCCATGCACTTGCCGGCATACCGGGTTGCATTGGTGCCATCGACTGCACCCATGTGGAATTGGTCGTCCCACATGCCATGGAGGCCCAGTACCGCAACCGAAAACAATTTCATTCCCTGAATGTACAAATGGTGTGTGACTCCAACAGGATCATTACACATTGTTGTGCCAGATTCCCTGGATCAACCCATGATTCTATGGTCTTGAGGAACTCTACTATACCACGCTACATGGAGCGACACTCAGGGAACAGATCCTGGCTACTCGGTGAATCTCATTTCAAGCATGATGATGTGGGGTATGTGATGCGGCAATGACCAGGCAGGAAGGGGGGGGGTGTGCGTACGTAGCAATGGCATTCCACATCATACGTTTATCGTCCACATACAGGTGATGCTGGGTATCCACTGAAGAGATGGCTCCTCACACCAGTCCGGAACCCACGGGACCAGCATGAGGAGGACTACAACCATGCCCACTCACGTACCCGTGTAGTCATTGTACAGGCATTCGGCCTACTGAAGACTCGTTTCCGCTGCCTCAGCAGGTCTGGCGGGGCACTCCTGTACCGCCATGAGAAGGTTGCAAAGATGGTCATGGCATGTGTCATGCTCCACAACATGTGCGTACGTAGAAATGTGCCCATGCCCCCTGACGCAGAACTGCAAGCACCTGATGATGGTCATGATGAGGGTGGGGATGTGGCAGCACCTCAAGGAGTCTGCGAGGCACCGGAGGGCCGTGACATTCGTCAGCATCTCATTGATGCATGCTTCTAGCACTCACGCCTGGTGGCTGATACATGGACACGGGACTCGTGGCACTGTGTGTGTCTGGTACATGCACAATATGGACTGTACGCCTATGATGGCCTAGTACACAAAGATCATTGTCCACACATCTCATTGGTTGATCGTGCACTGTTTATGGCATATGTGATATCATGTTGAACACCCTATCGACCCGCCACCCAAGTGAGCCCAACACACCCCCTCCACCCTCCTACCTCCCCCCCGAACACCAGTGTCCAAAGATGCTCATTGTCAGTGGGCTGTCGCTATTGCAAGCCCCCTCTGCGGGTATCAGGGGCACCCCTGCCTGTGGAGCGCAGGTTCCTCCCAGATCTACGTTGGGGGCTGCCCTGGACGGAACTTGCAACGGATGATGTGTCTGCCTGCTCACGTCCATGCATGTCCCTAAGGGTTTGTGAGAGCTCAGTGAGCACACGGCGCACTGCGGCAAGTTCGGCACATACGTCTTTGGACGTCGCATGCAGTTCCCCCCTCAGGCTCTCGGTGCTTCTCTCCATTTGGACTCTCAGGCTCTCGGTGCTACTCTCCATTTGTGCCCTTAGTGTCTCAGTTGATGTTTCTATGTCTGCCTTAGTGCGCCCACATTCATCGGCATGGTCCTTGAGGAGCGTGGCCAGTTGCTGCTGTTGCACGATTAACTGGTCGAGGGACTGTTGCCTCTGCTGGGCCATGGCCATTTGCGGGGGTGTCACAGAGGGGCTGTTGACCTCATGTTGCCTTGCCACAGGGCTTGTGGGGGATGGCCAGTCGTCGTCTTGTGGGTGCCCCTGCGTGGTATCCTCATGTTGTACGGGATGGGACAGACAGGGGGAATGGGACAGGTCATGGATGGATCTGACTTCGACATCCCCGTCTTCTGTGTCGGAGCATGCTGCCATCAATGGGGTGTCACCTATGGTGCTGCTGCCACCAGAGGCAGTGCCTTCTGTGGCATCCGTTGGGGGGACCTGTGGTGGTGGTGTTGTGGGCATGCTGGCTGCTGGGGTGCCTGTTGATGTTCCCTCCTCTGTGCTGCCACCTGATGTGTGCTGCTGCCGTGTCTTGATGCGTGCAGCTGAGGTGGAGGGTCTTTGGCCGTTGGTCTTGGCCCTCTTTGCAGGTGTGCTGGTAGGGGTGTCCTGATGCTCGTCGTTTGGATCGGACCCTGTGGTGGAGTAAAGGAGGGCGAGGGTTATTAATGGGTCTGTGGGTATTGGAATGGCATTGTATCACATGCATTGGGGTGGTACCTGAGGGTGATTTGGGTCAGGGCCTTGGAGGTGCTTTCATTTGTGTGTGGAGTGAGGGTGCAGTTGTTTGGCAGCCTGCAGTTAGGGTGTGCCTGCTGCACGTGTAGTGGGTGTTTTAGGGGTTTTTAATTATTTATGTATTTATTGTGAGTTTTAAAGTGCGCTATCAGGGCGATGTGTGTGGACGTTCTCCTGGACATGTGTTTCTGTTGCACTATGTGGACACATGGTACTTCACATGATTGGACATTGTGGATTTAGCATTGTTTTATCAGGCCCACCTACCTGAATCTTCGGATGTCTGCACTCCTTTCTCCATCCCTCCGACTCCCTCTATGCTCTCCATTCCGATGGTGGAGGCACAGATTTCTTCCCAGGGGGTCAACTTGATGGGTGATTCAGGACCTCCCCCGGTGGCTGTGGCAATGTTGCGGTTGGCAGAGAGTATGCTGCGGACGCGTATCCGCAGGTCGTCCCATCGCTTTCTGCATTGCTGTGGGTTGCGGGGTGCGGTCCCCACCGCACTTACCCGCTGTGCCACCAGAGCCCATATGGCCTTCTTGTTCGCAAGTGCCGTCCTGGTCATTTGCGTGGAGAAGACGACGGCAGCATTCTCCTGGAGGGTCTCTGTTAGCACGGTGAGTTCCTCACGGGTGAAGTGGACCTGCCGCTTGCGGTCGCACGCTTTCTTCGCTACTTTTCCCATTTTTCTTGGTTTCGCTAGGGTGGATGACGGGTTGGGGTGTGTCTCGGGGTAGTGTTTTTAGTGGTTGTGTGGTTTTTGTGGTTTTATAGGTGTACGGCGGGATGTTTCCCGTTCCGGGCCCATGTTTTTACTTCCGTTTCCGTATATTTACGGTCACCGTACTTTCCGGTAGGCGCACACTGCGGTGTCCGCTGTGATGGGTGGCGGTATTGCACCTAGGGCGCCGTACGGCGGCGGTGTGGGCCGTTTTGGGGTCATTTCCGCCATCGCGGACTTTGCACTTCCGCCATGCCGTGGTGCTCGTGCCCGATGGGTCGGAATGGGCCGCACTTTGCTCCTTCGTGCAATGGCGGAAACGCTATTTACGCTGTGGCGGTCCGGTCAGTCACTTTCCGCCAGGGTCGTAATGAGGCCCAATATCAAATCGCTGAATATTCACTAAACATTTCATGTGAAATAAATGTACTTTACCAAATGTACAATCCTGCTGTTTACTTTTAAACCACAGTTTCATATTCCGAATTGTGGCGCACTGAGTTGTAAGCTGATCTAACACCCTCTGTACCGCAAAGGAACATCGCCTGCCTCAACATGAACTTTTGCGGATCGACAACAAAGACAAATGCAAATTGCTGAATATTCTCTAAACATTTGATGTCAAATAAATGTACTTTACAAAATTTACAATCTTGCTGTTTGCTTTTAAATCACTGTTTCATATTCCGAATCGTGGCGCGCTGTGTTATGACAAAATATGTGTTGTCTTCCGGGTTCTGTGTAAAGTCACTTAGGACTGGAGAGGACTGGGCGCGTTTGATGACCACCCTGTAACGTCACGGAGAGAGGCGGGGAATATGAATGCCTTGATAATATCAGGCTTAGGGGCGGGAGATATGATTTAGTGTCGCAAAAGCAAGTCAGCCAGGTCAATAGCGCCATTCATAGGATTATCACATAATGTCGGCGCACACCAGCCGGATTTATCGTTTCTTTAGTGGACAAAAAGTCGGTTGACGCCCATAGGAAATTGTACTATTAGCGGACAAAAGGAGTGGTCTTAAAACACTTTCACCCTGACAACGAAAAATACAAACAACGTTCTCAGAACACCCCCATTTTGTGTAATTGCAACCATTTGGGGACACCGCAAGTGTTCTTAGAACACATTCAACTAGACAGATTACAATACGGACAGCGTCCTGAGGACACCCCCAGTTTGTGTATTTACGAACAATTAAGTACACCGCGAGTTTTCATAGCTCATTTTTACCTTCCTTGCGAACAAAAATGACACATACTCCGTCCTCTAAACACCCCACCATTTAGTTTATTTACAAAATGTCAGAACAGCCGTGTTCTCCGCGGACAAATCGAACGCAACAAAAACATCTAGCACATAAAAAAAAAAACATTGAACCTATCTCATACTCCCCCACCCTCCCCAAACACTCTTACACACCAACACAGGGCACTAAATACAATTTTGTATCCACATTTCACCGCGCTGTACGCAGTCGACAGTGAATACAAGATGGCGGGCGCCACAGAAAATATGACGTGCTCCACGCCCCTCGCCGTCCAATCAGCGAACACGTCACATGTCCGCGGACATGACGCAAGGCCATGGGCCAATCGGGGTGCTGTCCGCGGAGCGAACAGGGAAGTCCGTCCGCGAAGCGAACACAGATATCACTAATTTTTTACCTTACATTTTGGTCATTTTTTAAAAAACTACTGGACGGATTTACACCAAATTTGCAAAAGCACGCTTTCGGGACCAGGCCGCCGCTCCTGCCGCAAATTTGGTGTAAATCCATCCAGCGGTTCGGGCTGTAGCCGTGCGCAAAGTTTTTTCCCATTCAGTCTATGGGGGAAAAAAAAGTTTTGGGACACCCCCTATAACTTTTCCCCCCCTGGACGAATCCTCACCAAACTTTGCAAAAAATTCAGAGTGGGCCATATACTTTTTTTGCAAAGTTTGATGAGGATTCGTCCAGGGGGAGCGAAGTTATAAGCCGCCCAAAAAGTGCTCTTCCTATGGAAACACCAACTTAACCATAACTACATGGCCACTACCGTGGCCATGTAATATATGGTAGACCCTGTACAAAAGTGCAGGAAAGGCGGAAGGCACTCCAGGAAGCAGTCTTGCATGCAGAAATCACGGCAAAACACTGAGGCAGCAAACCATTTATGTCAGCCAAAAAATGTTCTTTAATTAATCAAATGTCCAGGACAGAAAAGGGCATGTAAAATCTGGATGTTCCACGTTGTGTTTTAAGCAAACTAGGACAGAAGGGCTGAAAGTGTGACGCAGTAGAAGAAAACAGCTGATGATGAGGGAAGAAGAGTTGAGACAGCTTGTCTGGCCCGGTGTCAAGGGTTGGGGCAGCCAAGAAACGTGTTATCTATTCAAGAAAATACAATGAACGTGAGAAGCGAGGCGAGCTCCTGTTGAGGCGTAATGGAAAAACACTGGAAGAGCCAAGTTTGATTAATTTAATAGTGTTAAATACGAAAGAAAGACCTCAAACACGGTCTCCTGTTGCATGGTCGAAATGAAAATATACTTTGGGCAAGCTACACTGAGACTTGAAGATAAGACCATGTTCACACTCCCTTCTATTCTCAAGCGCAGTGATACTCGCAAGGCTGAGTTCAAAGATAATTGGAATGGCAGACAGCAGCAGCGATGATGGATGATGGGCTAATTGGGTGGGGAGGTATGACCAAGCCAAAACCTCCAGCACCTGGGGTACCAGCTTGAGTGCTGCTAGTGAGTGGAACATTCCAGAAGGGTACAAGTGTGCCAACCAATCATAGAGGGCCACATAGCAAAGAGCCTTATAGTATGAGACCCAATGAAACGTAGTGTATTTTATGGCACAAAAGATGACTTGCACTAAGGTTGGGCATAGCTGTTCACCTGACTCTAGAGACCCAATCACAATCCTATATCCCATAGAAAGTATGAAGAAAGATGTTCCCCTTAAGCCTATGACAACCGCAAGTAGGATTTCTTATTTTGCCGTGTAGTTTGACGTCAGTGATGACAAATTTTTGCTATATAAATGTAATTTATTATGAAATGCTTTGAGAACTCTCAAGAGAGATTTGAGCGAATGTCAGTTGATGTCCGTTGCACTCCCTGTTTTAGATACATGCAATTAAAACAGTTATGTTTTGCCAACTTCCTGAGTCAGTTTTATTATTGGTGTAAGAGTAAAATCTGCATTCCCATCCATCCCATATAGCGCTACCTCACTTAAAGGGCCTATGGGTTCAGCTTGCTGTCTAAATGCTGCTCCCATAACCATTCCTCTTGCTGCTGTGTCTAGGTGGTGGAAGGTGGTCTCCATGAGGCCCTGGGCTATTTGACAAGCCTATGCCAGACCAGAGCGAAACCCTGCTTGACATTCTGGGGAAAGGTGGGAGTCGTAGTAACCCAGCTCTTTCCAGAACTTAACGTTGGCAGCTGCCATGACTGCTTCTGCATTGGCCTGTCTAAAACCCAAAGCAGTATTCTGGTACACCTTCTTTCCAGCATTATCCAGAACTCAGTCTTCATTTCCCATTAGGTTATAGGAAGAAGTTTCAGAAGATGATGAATGGCTCTTGCTGAAAAGAGTTGCAGCTTCCACTATGTGGAATGAGCTGGAGGGTGACTCATCACACAGTTTTCTCCTGGTATGGACCTGTATCTTATGTCCACCTTGCATGCCATTGCACAGAAGCTATTGTTTGCCTAATTTGTATAACTTCCCCCACCATGTGAGGCTGAAGAGCTATGCCAGACCTTTCCATTGCCTTCCTTGAGAGGACTAGTAAAACTCCTTCTTCTCACTGTGGGCTTTCTGGAACTGGAATCCCTAAGTATTCCAAAAGCCCTTGCAGCCTGTCATGGAACGCCTTGATGGACATGGGCAATTCCTGTGTATCCTCTTCCAGACTATCTTTTTCTTTTCTTCGGTTTAGTGTGCATTTTTGCAGACATTGCGACTTTATACACAGTAGAAAGGAACAATAAAATCATAAACATACAGTACAATACAAGATAGTATAAAACAATTACTTATTTACATTCACTAACATAATGAGACAAAATAGTAAACATTCAATGTAAGAGATATGTCAAGTAAGAATCAAGACATTGGGCCTCATTACACGGACGGCGGTAACCATGGCGCTATTAGTGCCATGGTTGCCGCCGGTATTTTACTGAGTCCGCCTTGGTGAATGGGGGAATCACTGCCCCATTCCAAGGTTGGCGGGTGGTAATTCCCCATTCACCAAGCCCCCATAGGGCTCAATGGGAATGGGAAAGGAGCAAATAACGGTACTGCTATTAGCGGTACCGTTATTTGCCCTGAAGTCCCTCAGCCGGTCCCTTCCTTAATGTGTGGTCTGGCCACACATTAAGGACGGACCCGCTGAGGGACCTCGTAGTATGGCGCTAAGGGATTACCGGCACCGGTGCCCTTACCGGTGCCGGTAATCCCTTAGCGCCATCCGTGTAATGAGGCCCATAACAATAAGCAAATGTATTTCCGATAAATCTTGATGTCAGCAACATTGAAATCAGTCACCAGACAAGCAGTATGGCAATGCGATTGGAATCTAATCATTGAAAACCTTTGTTTAGTTGTACAAGTTGAAATAATTGACTATTTCTATTCAAGAAAATCAAGTTCCTTCAATATTTTTACCACCTCGATCGTTAATACCCTTTCATGACTAGATATTAAACGTTCCCAGAATGATTCTGCATGCAACCAATCTCGATTCACAAAGCGTCTTAGGCATGTTTTGCAAAGATCTCTTGTGCCTTTACATATCATAAAGATATGATGTAAGGATTGCTTAATCACACCAACACATAATTAACATTCATTTCGGTCATGAGGATGTAAGCAGATAGATGTAATTTCTGCTACTTTTACAAGATTAAGGGCCTCATCACGAGTTGGGCGGTAGCACCGGCGCTAATAGCCCTACCGCCAAACCCCCCCGTGCTATTAGCGCCAGATCACGGGTTTGGCAGAAGGGTAATTGCCCATTCCCCATTGGGCCCATTCTGGAATTCCTCATTCCCCATTGGGCCTAATGGGGAAAATTCGCGCTATTACCGCCGGTGGATTTCCCGTCGGCGGTAATCGTGCTGAAAATTGGCAATTTTGCCACGGATTTCCCCCAGCTTGGAGCTGGGGGGAAATCCGCCAAAGCCATGATCTGGCGGACCCTTAAATGCAGCGGTAATAGCACACCCACCGCATTTAAGGGTTACCGCCAGACTCGTGAAATTCTTAGAAAGTTCATTCTTATTTTGGGATCTGGAAACCATGCTAGCTATTTAGGAAGAAAATGTTTCGGTTTATTGAATTTAGAAAGGGATTTGAAGACTTTATAGTTTTTCATCTGCGCTATGGTTATATTCCAATTTGTGTGAGATAGTGCCTGTTTTACACATCTAGGATTATCTCAAAGGTCTATTAGGGTTCGATCGCAACTTTCCAACAGGTATAGAACATACTTTTTTAGATCATCGAACAGCAATTTTAGTTCATTATTTAATTCTTTTAACACATTGCCATATAAAGTTACTTCAGGGGCAGTTATTATACTCCAGAATAGATTTAGAATTTTCCAGTCAAGTGACATTTTTATGGATGCTAATCCCAGTTCGTACCTTAAACTCCCAATCAGGTAACTCATAGGGAGATGTAAAAAAAAATATTTCCACAATTTTCCTTCCATGTATTCCCAGTTGAGTGACTGTGAGCTTGAAACAGTGTCGTTCCCATTGAGAAGTGAAGGAACTGTTTTGGCCTTATAAAACTTCAATAATGGACTTATGGAAAACGTGCAGTATATCAAATATATGATTTTCATTTGTGCACCAAATGTAATAATTTTGACATTGAAATCTAATTCTTGATTGCCTTTTGACTGAGTGGATTGTATCTTGGTACCTAGGTATGTAAGATCTTTTACTATCGGGATTGACTGATTATGTAAAAGGCATTTGTAATTTGTCTTTCTGACACTGTGGTTCTATCGGAGTTTGGGATTTATCAGATTCACTTGCAAATTGTTTAATTCAGCGTATGACCTGAAGATGTTAAGTAGACGCTGCAGTCTGCTAGGAGTAAAATCCAAGAGGATCACATTGTCTGCATAAGCGATCCACTGTAGTGACTGAGTCCCAATTTTAGGGCTTGCTAAAGAGTGTGGAGCTTCAGTAAGGTCTGCTAGATATAAGTTAAAAAGACATGCAGCCAAAATGCATCCTTGCCTCACTCCTAGTTTAGTTGGAATATCCCCAGTTAAATTACCAGAGCCATCCAGGCGTACTCTAATGGGTGAGTTTCCATAAAGGGACCTTATGATTGTGAGCAGGCCCACAGGAATGCCCCAGGATTCAGGCTTATTCCACAGCCTTTTTCTGTTGATGGTATCAAATGCGCAAGATAAGCACAACCGACCCTGTATAGCGAGCGACCTCTATTCCAATAAGATTGTTGAGAAATTACATATATAACCAACCCATTTAGAGAGTTTGATAGCCCTTACAAAATCCTGTCTGGAATTTACTAAGGATAGTATTGTGTGATATCCAATCTTCAAGATCTCTTAGGACCAGTGAGGCAAATATGTTTCTGTCTACATCTAGCAGCTAGATTGGATGATAATTTGATGGAATCTCTCGATCTCATCGCTTATATATGGGTATTATTATTGCGCTTTGCCATGAACATGGGATTTTTCTGGCATTAAAGACATTCCCTAAAGACACCTGTCAAGATGCATGCCCATAGATCAATATCAGATTTTAGGATTGCATTGGTAAGCTCATTGGGACTGGGTGCTCTTGACATTGATGAATTTTTTATGAGCTCTTTTACCCTTTGTTTATCTAGGTTCAGGTGACATGTTGACAGTAGACATTCTGAGTCGCCACTTGGCTTTTGATTCTGGAAAATATCTTTAAAATAGGTAAAGCATCTTTTTTTCTGAAATTACATTGCTTTGTAAGTCATTTTGGGGGCAGTCCATGTTATTCAATACTCCAGACATTATAAGAATTTTTTAATAGCAGAGTATTTAACATCAGTTCCCCATCTCTTTGTACGTGCAACTATCTGTGCGCTCTTGACCAGTTCCTATAACTTTGATCTCTTGTAGATGTTCTACGAGTGGAAGGTTAGAGTATTTCAATTTAATATTATTTTTCTTAACTCTTTCTTTCTACTCCAAGTTTCTTGGTCCAACCTATGGGAGTGTTTTTTTGGTTTACATACTTGTATCTAGATTGGTGTTTCTGTATCCCAGAGGAAGAATTTAAAATGTTCCAGTCGGCACATTTTGTTCATTATTTCAACATTATCTGTGTTACGATTTTGAACTGTTTTTTATTCAAAGATTAGCCATTTTGTTTAAATTCCCGAGCTCTATTTCTAATGTTATTTATTTCATATATCAATCTTTTTTGGAGAGATTTTATTTTTATGACCGCTGATAGTCTATTATGATCGCTTGTGACCGCATTTAATATACAGAGAGACTCACATCAGTCAAACGGAGCATTAGACATAATTAGGTAATCTAAGAATAAAGCACATTTACCTCTTGGCCATGTTGCAGGTTGAGGAAGATAACCTTTCACTTTCCAATTAGCAATTGTTATATTCCATTCTTTCAGCAATTTGACACATTTTTGTCCATTTTGTGTTACACCTTTGAGTTTAAATCCTGCAATATTATTGGAGAGAGGAATACATTGAGTATTACGATCTCCCAATATTAGGATGTCCACATTACCGTACAGCTCACCTATCTTGAGTAGAACATCTGCTAGATGTTGCAAAATTCAATTAGGGTTGAAGAAGCGAGATTTCAATATAGATTAAAGATTATCATGGTAATAATGGAATTTACAGGCCTAAATTCTAATTTGGCAGCCAGCAAACCAGGGTATTCACTGGACATTAAATCAAGTGAAGTAAATAGTGAGGTTCGTACAGATATGATTAAACCTCCCGCTGGTATGATATGATATGGCCTTTATAACTGACCTGTACACAAGTGTGTCTAGGCGCGGCAAGACAAGGAGGGGAAAACAGAGGGAGGACAATAACAGCAATCTTACTAGGTCCTGTGTCATTCAGATCGCGCAAGTGCAGGCAAGTGGAAGGGGAGAAGTGTCAGGGAGGTGGGGGGAGGGAGAAGTGCAGGTAACTCAATAAGTGCAGAAGAATGGACTATAGGTTTGCAGATACAGACCTGTTGGAGGAGCGCGGAGGCAGTGTGAGAACAACTTGATATGCAGGAGCCTGGGCCCGAGTTTAGAGATTAGCTTGGTGACCAGTGCGTGGAGCAGTCGGTAAATCAGCAGGGAAGAGGAAGAGAGAGGAAGCGAGAGGAAGAGAGAAAGTAGAAGCGAAAAGGAAGGTTCTGCTCAAAATTGAGAGAGGCGGGGAGGCTGTTCCAGAGGGAGGCTGTTCCAGAGGAAGGCCCCAGCCGAAGAGAGAGATCTGCCTGCAACTCCCTGCTTGGAAAAGTGTCTGACCCTCATAGACTTGGAAGTGGATGAGCGGAGAGCTCGAGAAGTGAGATGTTTAAGAAGAGAGAGTTGGAGGTAGTGTGTTCCCTTGTGGATGATGCAAAGGGTATTGAACTTGATTCTTGCCACCACAGGGAGGCAGTGAAGAGATTTCAGAGCTGGAGAGATACGATCCCTGGGCTTGAAGCCAAGGACAAGTCTTGCAGTCCTGTTCTGGATAAGTTGTAGAGGTCGGAGAGTAGAGGCAGGCAGATTTAGAAAGAGGCTGTTGCAGTAGACCAACCTAGAGAGGACCAGAGCTGTGAAGACAGTGAGCTTCTGGGGGAAGTGAGGAAAGGAGGTAAACCTCAGAGGAGGTGCAGCTGATAGCTTGACTTCTTAGAGACGTCAGAGATGTGAGAAGAGAAGCAGAGGGTGGAGTTGAAGATGACACAAAGGTTCTTAGCCTCACAGGTAGGAGCAGGAAGAGGGCCCGGAGTGGGTGGCTAGAGGGAGAGTGGAAAGGAGGGAGCTGGTGTTCTGATGAGGAGGATCTCTGTCTTACTGGCATTAAGGCATAAATCATTAGGGGCACAACATTCCTGAATTGTGACCAGACAGTCTTTTATGAGAGAAGGGGAAGAGGTGGCTGGGTGTCATCCACATAACACTGAAAGTTGGAGCAGAAAGTAGTGATGTGGTGGGCAAGCGGTGCCAGGTACTGGTTGAAAAGCTATGGAGATAGATTAGACCCTTGGGGAACAGCACAAGCAGAGAGAGAGAGATATAAGAGAAGAAATCCCCCAGTCGGACCTAAGAGGGTCGGTCAGTGAGAAAGGAGGTAAGCCAGGCCAGGGCCTGATCAGTGATACCCAGGTTATCACAGAGGCGATTGAGCAGGATGGCATGGTTGACCGTATCAAAAGCAGAAGAACGATCAAGGAGAATGAGGACAAAAGGAAGGTTAGAGTCAAGGTTAGAGAGCATGTATTCATGTGTGTTCAGGAGAGCAGTTTCTGTGCTTCTGTCAGCTCTGAAGCCAGACTGTTGGTTGTGTAGACAACCAACAGATTCAGTGTGCACATTAAGCTGGGAGATGGCCAGCTTTTCCAAGGGTTTTCCCAGGAAAGGAGTGATGGAGATTGGAGGGGGTGCACAAGGGAGTGCTTAAGGGGTAGGTGAACGTTCCAGTGGCAAAGGTGGAAGGGGACCCTAGGGGTCCCTAACGTCTATGGAAACAAGGCAAGTCACCACATACGATAGATACGCCAGACACAAGGTTGTATTCCCAAAGCTAGGGTTTATTGCAAAGCAAAAGTCTCAGTTGGCCAATTCGGTCTCACGCCCCGCGACGTGTATCTCTAGACCTCGAGGGACGCAAGAGAGTGAATTAGGTACATCCGTTACATATATACAAAATGCATATCAAACAATCAGCTATGACATGTTTAACACCCCCCTTTTATTGGGTTTCTTTGAACTTGGTGTGATGATGGACATCTCCGACAACTATGACACCTTCAAACATCTATTCTAGTAACAATTTGAAATTTGTGAGTGCGGAGGCATCTTTCAGTTGAATAGAACACAGCGCTTCTGTTCTTGGAAGCGAGCTACATACGGGGGGAAGAGTTGCATTCCGGACCTTGCTATCTATTAGGTGCTATTCGTGTCCTGGGAGCCGACACACTCTAGCGGGACTCAGCAAAGGGGGGCCATAAGAAATGCATAATTCAAGCCTTTAGCTGTATTATTCTAACATATTCTACCATATAACGAGACTGGCTGGCAGATGCGAAATGATTAAATGCCCTGCAGCTCTGCTTCAAGGCCACATTCGGGAGGGAGCCGGGCATTCTTCCTGGCGCTGCCTACGTTGCGTTTCAACGAACTCTTGTTATCCTCACGGCCCTGCGGCCTTGTCCTTTTTACGTGCAGACAACAATGTCTTACAGTCGAGCAGCGTAAGCAGAAAATATACTGCGAAGCAATAGGAACAGAAAGCAATGAGCAATGGTTAGAAAACAAAATGGCGATTCTTGTTACACCAAAATGGCCGTTCATTGGCAAGCTCGAAAACCTATATTCTGTCACATCGTGCATGAGACGGTTGGCCCACGGCCACCAAAATAAGTTTGCGGTCACAAAGTAGAGGTATCCATTTTTCTAGACTGACAAACCCTCCTTTGGCCATATGCCAAACGTCTCATCTATTTATTGAAACCTCCTCTAATGATGATGAGTCTGAAATACTTATGTCTGAATCTTGCATGCTATCGTACACATCATCGTCTTCATCAATATCTATTGCCATCAACTCTTTTACTGTTTTCATTTCATTTGGGTCTTGGTCAGCTCGACCATGAGGTTGTTTTTTCTTCGTCATCATATGCATAGATCCCTATGTACATCCCCCAGTTACCTCAGCGCGAACTATTGGTAGGCAGTGTATGCAACAACAGCACGTTAGGAATATTATTGGTAGGCAGTGTATGCATCAACAGCATGTTAGGAATATTCCAAACACCACTACTGATATTGAAATCAACTTCCATCCCCAAGAACGTAGTATTCCCCAAAACCAAGACCCTATTCCTCAGCTTCCTTCTCCAGTAGGGAGTTCAGAGCTTAGGACATGCATTTTCTTTATTGCTTCAAAGATCGTAGGGGAATAGTCATCGACATAAACGCAACACGCTGATCCCACTATTTTGCAAATTCCCCCACGATCAACCAGGATCATCGAGAGCCATTCTATTTTGCAGCGTCATTAACCTGATTCCTCTTTCTTCCAACGTCATGTTAAATAGTATATCTGTTGTTGTGTTCATGGTATTTTTTAGTATTCTGGACAGCTGCCTTATATTATAGGAGTTCACTATCTGCCCTAAGAATGGAATTAATGATTTTGCTACATCAGTTTCTATCAAAACACCATTGTTAGTCCTTTTGACTCTAGTTCTGGATAGTCTGGCCATGTCTGCTGTTTCTAAGAGGAATACTCCTGGGAACAGTAGACCTAGGTAACATGTACCTCCCAAGTTTCTGGGCAACCAAGGATATGCTTTCTCTCCACATATAAAATAAACTGGATCACCTACATATACTGGTTCTATTTCCCATTTTAATACCACTGTATTCATGCATACAGTATATGTTCCGACTGAAAAAGAGCCTTTCTTTTTTAGACAAAAAGGGACAGTTCTTGGGCTATAATTCACTGTGTAAGATGGGGGGATTGCATCTTTGTCCCCTTCTGTTCTTACACAAAACGTCATTACAGATGTTTTTTCTGGTGGGGACAATCTATCTCGTCTATTTTGTCGTGTTATCTTTCGTGTACTTTTCCTCATGGGCTCTGGGGCTATTACTTGTGCTTTATGGAAAATGGAACAACCCACAGGCTTCATTATTATCTCCTCAAACTCATTCATGTTGGTTCTGTCTGATTGGCCCGTACTACTCTCATTCCATTTCCCATAGAACATTGCACCTAAAGATGCACTACATGCAGAAGTTAATGGTAATGGCTGTACATACCACCCTATTCCTTTCCCAGCATGCTGTGGTAAATGGGCACATACCCAGCAATTTGTTTTCTTCAGAATTGCATGTGTCATGTTCATGATTAATAATAATGCATCATTCCCAAAACCTTCCCTGTGTCTTTCTTCCATTGGGGGCAGGGTATAAGTAATCACCTGAACTGGGCTTTCAGTAGTGGATATATTAACTATTGGTAAAAACATTTCTAATGGGTGTATCGCTTCCACATACCATAATATTAGGGCTGTTGATATTGGTGCTACCACGCTCATAAAGCACATTATTATTGTTAGTGCCAGCATACAATTCGTTTTACCATGCGTTTTTCTTAAGCTTACAGTCTTTATAATTGACTCATTCTCAGCAGTGGTGGTGCAGGAGGAGGCTGGAACCGGTCCCGGCATGTTTCTCGTCGTCCTTCTTCTTCCTTATCACAGTTCGTTGTGGATATCTCTCTTTGTCACGCTTGCTCTGATGTCAATAAGTTCAACTGAATTGTCACAGTTCAGTTCTGCCAGTCCTTAATAGCCTGGATTTGTTTCAATACATTTTTTTAGGCAAGATCACTTGTCCTTTCTCAGAGGACCTTTGATCAGTTATCTTATTGCCTTAGTACCATGTGCGCCCAGCTTGTCCGCTCTGGTTCCTGACACATGTACTTTTATGATTGCACCGAGGAGCCGTGAGTCTTGAATTGTCCGACTTGCACAATTCTCATGCTTCTCTCCTCTACACCTCTAGTTCCTTCTCCGTCCATGAGCTGAACCAGAGGTTGACATAAACACCAAAAAGAACTGCGGATCACTTTGTCTTTCGAGGCCGCAAGTTGTATCGCCTTACTCCTGGTATCGTGTGATCCGTGAACAGTGCCGGTGCACTTCCAGATTCAGGCTCAAAGTCAGCCTGTGGCACTACTGCAGGTGCTGGTGTGTGCCGCGCCAATGATGCAGATCCATTTTTTGGCGTGCTGGCAAGTGCTGGTTGTCGCCAAAGGGGTTTATGATTTGTTTCTGCTGGTATTTGCAAGGCAGATTTCGTGTCGGCCAGCAGTGATGTTGATTCTACTGGGCAACGTTGGGGCACTCTTTGCCCTTCCCCCTCTTTGGCAATCGTCTCAGGCTTTGTTTCGAGTTTCACTTCTCGTTTTGGCAGATTTGGTGGCTGCTTACTGGCAACAGTTTCTTCCGTTTCTGGGACCGCTGTCTCTTTCCGGTCATCTGGGTCAGGCAAGTCTTTCAGTGAAGTTGGAATCTTCTTGGCATGGGTGGCATGGATCCACGACTTCCTTCCATCCACCCGTATTGCCGTCTGCGTCGCCAAGAGTACTTGATAGGGCCCGTGCCACCTGGGTGGTAACAATGACTTTCTTTCAAAATTCTTTAGCAGCACCCAGTCTCCTGGCTCAAGCGCGTGCCCCGGACTGGTGTATCTCACTGGTAATGCCTCCTGCACCTGCTGATGAATCAAACGCAATTTCTGCATTAAAAGGCCACAATAAGTACTAAGCACAGGATGTTCTACCTCACTAAGTCGTTTTGGCTGTGGTGCGCACCATACAGTTGCCGGCCTCCCCATTACGATCTTGTATGGGGAGAGTCCAGTTTTAGCCTGTACAGACGTACACATGCATAATAGTGCTATTGATAATGCATCCACCCAACTCAACTTGCTTCCCGCACAAATCTTGCTAATCTTTGATTTAAGAATCCCGTTGTGCCTCTCCACAAGACCGGCAGAACTCGGATGCCTTGAACTATGGAATCTCTTATCAATCTGAAGACCAGCACATATCTGTAACACCACTGCTCCCACAAAATGTAGTCCATTATCGGACCATAGGACACGGGGCAAGCCAAATCTGGAAAAGTATTCCTTAAGCATTACTTTTGCCGTGCTCATTGCTGTGCAGTCCTTCAAGGGATATGATTCCACCCACTTACTGAATGCCCAGATCACCACTAAGACGTATTTTAAGTTTTGGCATCTCTCCATCTCTATGAAATCAAAATGGATCACCTCAAATGGCATAGAGGGCGGGCCAAAATTGCCTATTGGAGTCACTGTTCCCTTTCCTGCATTGTGTTGCAAACACGTGATACAGTTCTGCACCAACCTCTCTGAATTCTTTTTTATGTTTACATTCTACCATACTGTAGAAAAGTGCTGTATTATCTTTTTCGCACAGATGTGAGTAGGGCTGTGGGCCATTGTGACCATTGCAGTCACATACGAATTTGGCAACATCCAGTTTCTAGTTCCCTTGTCCACCCAACAACCCTCCAGATCTAACTCAGCAGAGCCCTCTGCCCACCCCTGTATTTCATCGGCCGTAGCTTCGGCCTGCATTTCTTTGACAGTGGCAACTCCATTTTCTATCATACAGGGTACTTCCTCTGTCTGAACCATCATCATTTTGGTATTTAAGTCAGTGGCAGTTTGTTTCGCAATTCTGTCTGCAAACGCGTTTCCCTCTCCTACTTTGCATGTTACCTTTTTGTGAGCCTAGCATTTCACTATTGCCGGGCGCTTTGGAAGCGTGAGTGCAGACAGTAATCGTACAATCAAAGGACCATGTTGAATTCTGGCGCCATGTGATGTCAAAATCCCTCTCTCAGCCCAGGGTCGACCAAAGTTATGAACCACCCCAAAAGCATACTGGCTATAGTATATATATTCACATTCAAATTTTCAGAAATCTCGTAGGCTCTGGTTAATGCTATTATCTCTGCGGCTTGTGCCGAATTGTAGGGAATTCTTTTACTTTCTACAACGCTCTCTAGGGTAGTGATAGCATATGCGGCAGTTGTCGTGCCATCTGGTAATTCAAAACATGAGCCGTCACAAAATAACTCTCCATCTGGCTCTTTCTGTGGGGTATCACTTAAATCAACTCTCCCCTTGGTTTATTCCTCAGTGACCATTAAGCAATCGTGCGGGGGGGTGATTCATTCTCCCCAATTTCTTTTATGGGTAGTGGCATTAATTCTGCAGGATTCAAAGCGCTACACCTCATAATTTGGATATTAGGTGCGAACAAGATAATCTCATATCTTGTCAATCTAGCAGAGGTGAGGTGTTGCGTCTGTGTCCTATTTAATAGAACGTCTATGGCATGTGGCACCATCAGAATTAAAGTATGCCCCAATACCATCCCTTCCGTTTGTTTCACTGACGCAGCAGCTGCCGCGACAGATCACAAACATCGTGGTAGTGCACGCGCTACAGAGTCCAGTGCAGAAGAAAAATAGCCGCATGGCCTATTTCTCCACCTTGTTCCTGTGTCAAAACCGCCAATGCACATCCTTCACTTTCACACACAAACAGTCTAAAAACCTTCTCATAATTTGGCATACCCAAAACTGGAGCCGAGCATAATGCAGTTTTCAATTCATCAAATGCTTTCTGACATTCCTCATCCCACTGTAACTGCATAACCGCATCTTTCTTAGTCAAATTCACCATCGGTTTCACAATTAACGCAAAATTACCAATCCATTGTCGGCAATATAAAGCCATGCCTATTATGGCTCTGACTCCTTTTTGTGTCTTTGGAATAGGCATACAAGAAATACTTTCTATGCGTTCTGGCGTTAGCCTTCTCCCTTCTTTTGAAAGTAGGTAGCCTAAATAGGCCACCTCCTTTCGATTATATTGAAATTTCTTCAAACTAGCTTCATGGCCATGTGCCGCTAGGTGTGACAGTAGTAATACAGTGCTTTCTTTACAAATCTCCTCTGTGTCTGCAGCTAACAATAGATTGTCTATGTATTGCAAGAGTACACAACCCACTGGTAATTCTAGCATGTCTAGCTGCTCTTTTAATGCTGTACTGTAAATACTTGGACTTTCCGTGTAACCTTGCGAATCCGCGTAAATGTAAATGATCGTCCTCCTAATGTGAACGCGAACAAATATCTGCTGTCCTTGTCCACTAGAATGCTGAAGAACGCGTTTTTCAAATCCACTACACTAAAATATTCTGCTGAAACAGGTATCATTGTCAATATTGTAGTGACATCTGGCACTAAAGGAAATTGTGGATCTACTACCTTGTTTAATGTGCGCAAATCAATTATAAAACGGTATGGTACTTCATTGCCTCCTTTTTTATAAACTGGAAGAATCAGGCTGTTGCACGTACTGCCTGTAATTTCCTCGATTACCCCTATTTTCCCCAAATCTGTAACAATACTCTTCAATCCTTTCTCACCTTCAGCCGAAATTCTGTATTGGGGAATTTGCGGTAGGGTTACACCTTCTTTCAAAATGATCTTTACTGGCTCTATCTTTAAGCATCCTACATCATTGTCATGCATTGCCCATATACAGGTTGGCACTTTACTTAGTTCCCCTGGTAAAGTTTCAGACATGAATTCTGACACAGGGGCATCGTGTGGCCAAATCGTTAGGAACACTCCGTCTGCCGTGCAATGTATAACGCAACCTAATATTTTCAACAAATTTAATCCCAACAAGTTCTCCCCACAATTTTCTGTTAAAAGGAAAGGTCAATGTTCAGTAAATGGTCCTATTGTAACTGGGACTGGTTTGGACACTGAGTTTATGACTGGTGTACCTGCGAACCCTACGGAAACATTCTTCTGCTCTGACAGTGGTATATCTGGAAACAAGTGGTGGTTTATTGAACACTTTTGCGCTCCTGTATATACAAGAAAGCGGTGCTCCTCATTCCGGACTCTCATTTCTATGTAGGGTCCTCTCTGATTCACAGGAATAGACACTGGTTCCGACCCCTGTCCTGGGCTGTCCTATTGGGGAAATAACACATCGTCCGATGTGTAATCATTGCTGTTACTGTAATACGTGTTTGGCTGTGTATCAAAAACGTTCCCACTCTTTCCTCTATTTCCCCCACTCTGGTTTCCATACTGTTGATTTTGCTGTCCCTGACTCTAGTTTGGGGCATTTTGGTTTTGGCCTTGGTTTTGATTACTTCCGTTATTGTGATGCTGCTGCATACTATTCCTATTTGGTCCTGTATTTGTATCTCTAGACCTCGAGGAACGCAAGAGAGTGAATTACGTACATCAGTTACATATATACAAAATTCATATCAAACAATCAGCTATGACATGTTTAACACCCCCCTTTTATTGGGTTTCTTTGAACTTGGTGTGATGATGGACATCTCCGACAACTATGACACCTTCAAACATCTATTCTAGTAACAATTTGCAATTTGTGAGTGTGGAGGCATCTTTCAGTTGTTGAATAGAACACAGCGCTTCTGTTATTGGAAGGGAGCTACATACGGGGGGAAGAGTTGCATTCCGGACCTTGCTATCTATTAGGTGCTATTCATGTCCTGGGAGCCGACACGCTCTAGCGGGGCTCAGCAAACGGGGGCTGTAAGAAAAGCATAATTAAAACCTTTAGATGTATTATTCTAACATATTCTACCATATAACGAGATTGGCTGGCAGCTGCAAAATGATAAAATCCCCTGCAGCTCTGCTTCAAGGCTACATTCGGGAGGGAGCCGGGCATTCTTCCTGGCGCTGCCTACGTTGCGTTTCAACGAACTCTTGTTATCCTCACGGCCCTGCGGCCTTGTCCTTTTTACGTGCAGACAACAATGTTTTACAGTCGAGCAGTGTAAGCAGAAAATATACTGCGAAGCAATAGGAACAGAAAGCAATGAGCAATGGTTAGAAAACAAAATGGCGATTCTTGTTACATCAAAATGGCCGTTCATTGGTAAGCCTGAAAACCTATGTTCTGTCATATCGTGCATGAGACAGTTGGCCCACGGCCACCAAAATACATTTGCGGTCACAAAGTAGAGGTATCCATTTTTCTAGACTGACAAAGGAGTAATTGCAGAAATCGGCCAAGGCTGGAGCAAGGTGTAACGCTCACCTGATTCCCATAGAGGCGCCGGTCTTGACTGGGCGTATACCGTATCTTCTAAGGTGATGTGTAACACACGGCTGGCTCTTTGGGCTGGACCCCTGTGCACTGTATGTCTGACTTGAAGGGTAAGGTGTCTGCAGATAGAAAATATGGGAATAATGAACTGGGTTATTGAATGTCTCTCTCTTCTTCCCTTTCTTTTCTCCTGTAGGACCCCAAAGGTTAACGCGCTCACCTTAGGTAAGTGAAAGCTGTGCTCTCCATCTGCTTCGGAGCAGGGTGCTGAAACCAGTTTCCTCACTGGATAAGGGAAGCAGGCCTCTTGACTTCAGAGGACTGCTGTCCGTCGTTTTCTTCACGCACGGTAAGTTTCGAGTAATTCAAATGTCTTTAAAAGTCTTTAGTACTGTTGTATCTTGTTTTTTGCAGGGTCCGGCGATGGCGAAGATGGAGCCCGTGTGATGAATAGAAGCGCCTTGAAGCACGTAAGTAAGCGCTTGCTGCCTGCTTCACGGCACGCTCTAACTGTCTTTTTCCTTTGCAGGTATAAGTTCGGAGTGGCTGCAGGGTGCCGGAATACCCACTGGGTTAGATGTGAAAGGAGTAATGGCTCGTGAGTATTTAAGTTCCCCAAAGTCTTTAAACGCACCTTGTTTTATCGTTCAGATGCGGGATGCAGCGCCGAAGGCCTCCGGAGCGTGCGCAGAATTGGTAAGCTTTTGTCTTTCAGATGCCGGAATGCAGCACGAGGCGTTGATGACAGCCGATGGATCAGGTAAAAGGAGCGCTGTCACTGAAGACTGTAATGCTAACCTGTTCTTTCTTGTCTTTCTAGGTGTTGCTGAAGACTGGATTCAGGATGGTAAGCCTTTTTCTTTAGGCCCAGGATCAGATGCAGAAGACACGATGAGCGTTCTGCTGCAGAGGATGCAGAATAACGCAAAGCAAGATTCATCCATCGGGTGGGGTTTAAATAGCCTCCTGTAGTGCTTAGGTGTCTCCTTCCACAGCCACGCCTAGGAAAGAAAAGAGTCCCTGCTTTCCAGAAGAGTTCCAGGGTTCTGAACCTAGGGAGTGGCTCCTGCCCCACCCAACAGGAAAAGTAGTCCCGAACAGAAGAGGATCAGAGGCTCAACTGGCAGGTAAGTAAGCAGCATGGTCTGCCGCAGGTAAGTCCACCCAATCATTATGAGCTCGGCGCTTCCAGCGCTGGGACTGGGCACATTTATGAGCCTGGCGCCACCGGCGCCAGGACAGAGTCCAAAAGGTCCCAATTGGGACCGGCTGGCGCTCGGAACCTGGGTTATGGATCTGCTTCCAAGGGAGTTGGGCAAGTCCTGACCTCTTGGAAGCAGAGATCATGACAGTACCCCCCCTCAAGGCCCCTCCCAAACCGTGCTTCTCCGGGGGTTTGGGTTTGTCAGGAAATGTTCGATGAAATTTTTTGATTAGGCGAGGAGCGTGGACATATTCAGCAGGTTCCCAGGATCTCTCTTGGGGGCCGGAGCCTTTCCAGTCAATTAGGTGGAATAGTTTAGATTTGGAGATCTTGGAGTCCAGAATGCTTTTGACTTCAAACTCGAGTTCTCCATCAACTAGGATAGGTTTTGGAGATTTAGTTAGTCGGGTTTGAGGTTGCACAGGTTTTAATAGAGAGACGTGGAAGACTGGATGAATCTTCATGTGCGGGGGCAAGTCCAACTTGACCGCTGCTGGGTTTACTATGGTAGTGATGGAATAGGGACCAAGGTATCTTGGGTTGAATGTACGTGGCCCTTTTAGAGGTAAATATTTGGTAGATAACCAGACTTGATCCCCTACTTCATATTGAGGGGCTTCCTTCCGATGTTGATCTGCTCCTTTCTTGTATTGTTCTTTAGCCCTTTGAAGGTGAGAAACAGCTTCCTTAAAGGCTTGGGTGATTGTAGCATGCAGGTATTCTACTGCTGGTGTTTCAAGATCTTGGAGGGGATCCAACTCCGAGGTTCGAGGGTGACTGCCGTATAAAAGAAAAAACGGGGTTTTCCCAGTTCCCGAATGGACAGAGTTATTGTAGGCATATTCGGCTATCCAAAGGATGTCTTTCCAAGTTTTTTCAGTTTGTTGCAGCATGCAGCGTAAATACTGTTCCAGAGTTTGATTGGTCCTCTCGGTTTGTCCGTCGGTCTGAGGGTGGTGACTGGTCGATAGTCTCACATCAATTTGAGCCGACCGACAGCAACTTCGCCAAAAATGAGAAATAAATTGACTACCACGATCCGATATTAGAACCGAAGGAAAACCGTGCAGTCGGACGATGTTTTCCAGAAATTCACGGGCCAGAGTTGCTGCTGTTGGCAAGCCTTTGAGCGGAATGAAATGCGCCATCTTGGAGAATAAGTCCACGATTACTAGAATCGTATTGTATCCGGAGCATGGAGGTAGATCGGTGATGAAGTCCATAGAAAGCGTATGCCAAGGGCGAGGTGGGATGTCAATAGGGCGTAAGAGGCCTGCAGGTCTTTCCTTTTGACTCTTGTTTTGGGCGCATACTCCACAGGACATTATAAAGTCTCTGATATCTTTTTTCCAAGACGGCCACCAGAAGTAGCGCTTGATCTTTTCTGAAGTCTTAGTCATACCGGGATGTCCTTCCATTAAAGAATCGTGATAACAAGAGATTACTTTTTTCTGTAAATCTGTGCTGGGCAGGTATAATCGTTCTTGGAAATATAACAAGTTGTCCTTTACTGCAAAGTCCTTTCCCTTTAAATGCCAATTCTGTATGTCTGCTGGAGTTACAAGTTGCCTGGCCTTATCCTTAACTTCCTCTATGGATTGTGTGGCGATTACACCCAGGATTCTTTGTTCGGGAATGATAGGTACAGGTTTAGGGTTGATCAAGTGTTCTTCCACTCCCATTCGAGAAAGGGCATCGGCTTTACCGTTTTTTGTACCGGGTCGATAGGTAATTATAAAGTCAAATTCGGCAAAGAATAATGCCCAACGGAGTTGTCTAGAGGATTGGGCTTTTGCAGTTTTCAAATATTGCAGGTTTCGGTGATCCGTAATCACAGTAACGGTGTGTCGGGCCCCCAGCAGATAATGCCGCCAAGCCTTAAAAGCAGACTTGATAGCCAGAAGCTCCTTGTCAGTAATCGTGTAATTGATTTCAGGAGGCGAGAATTTGCGGGACCAAAATGCCACAGGATGCAACTGATTGGTTACCGGGTCCTTTTGTGATAGAACTGCCCCCATGGCAAGACTTGAAGCATCAGTTTCCACGATGTAGGGGAGTTCGGGGCGAGGGTGTTTTAAGATTGGTGCAGAGATAAATTTAGTCTTCAAATCCTGGAAAGCTTGTTCCGCCTCGGTAGACCATTCAAAACGTTTGTTTTTCTTTAACAAGGCAGTGATGGGCTGGACTATTCGAGAAAATTCGGGGATAAACCTACGGTAAAAGTTAGCGAAGCCTAACATGCTTTGAACACCTTTTACGGAGGATGGTGATGGCCATTTGAGAATTGCATCGACCTTCTTTGAATCCATACGTACTCCGCTAGGTGATAATATGAATCCCAAGAATTCAACTTCAGTCACGTTGAAAACACATTTTTCCAACTTAGCGAAAAGTTTGTGTTGACGCAATCTTTCGAGGACCATTTTCACATGTTTCCGATGTTCAGATTCCGATGAAGAATAAATGAGGATGTCGTCAATGTAAACAACAACACACACATCTATGAGCTCTCTGAGGACATCGTTCATAAAATATTGAAAGGCGGCCGGGGCATTGCAAAGTCCAAAGGGCATGACCTGATATTCAAACAGCCCATATTTGGTGCGGAAGGCCGTCTTCCATTCATCGCCCTCCTTTATTCGAACCAAATGGTAGGCTCCTCTAAGATCCAACTTTGTAAATATGCATGCTTTTTTGACCTGGTCCAGGAGTTCAGGGATCAAAGGTAACGGATATCTATTCTTGACGGTGATCTGGTTCAGGGAGCGATAATCTATACAAGTTCTAAGGTCTCCTTCCTTTTTTGGAACGAAGAACAAAGCTGAAGAAGCTGGGGACTTGGAAGGACGAATAAACCCATTTGCCAGGTATTGATCCAGGTATTGACGAAGGTGAAGGTTCTCAGGCTCGGTGAGTGCATAAATTCTACTACAAGGAGGAGTAGATCCAGGTATCAGGTCTATCTGGCAGTCATAAGACCTATGAGGAGGTAGAGAGTTAGCCTGATCCTTCCGGAAAACATCTTGGTATTCTTGGTATTCGGGAGGTAACTGAGGAGTCGTCTCTGAAGAAGTAGCTGCCAGTGCAACACCAGATGGAGGATGACAAGTAGAGACACATTCTGGAAACTGGACCGTTCTTGCTCGCCAATCGATCAGAGGATTGTGTTTCTCTAACCAAGGTATTCCTAGAATAATCTGAAACTGAGGGGCCTTGATCACATCGAACACAATCTTCTCATGGTGTCCATCTTGACTTACGAGCGTCACTTCTTGAGTGGTATGCGTTACTGGTCCGGAGGCTATCTCCGTTCCATCCACCGTAGTAATGACGTCCTTTACAGCCTTGGGACAAAGAGTTAGATTCATCCTCAAAACCATTGCATGATCCACATAATTGCCGATGGCACCGCTGTCGACGTAAGCTTCAATTGCATGTAATCGATCCGGATTATCAGGGCTAATGAGGACCATAGGTATCACGAAATGCGAGGTCACGGAACTGGTTTTCACGCTCGGCAAGAGGACCTCTATTCTTGTCGGGCGAGGTCGTTTCCCTGCTCAGAGTTTGTAACTTTGGTAACTGCAGCTCCTACTGCCTTCTTGGCAGGTTTCACCGGACAGTCTCGAAGAAAGTGCCCTGAGTTTCCGCAATAGAGGCATAATTGCAACTGTTTTCTTCTTTCCCGCTCCTTTTGTGTTAGAGGACCTTTCAGGCCCCCTATTTGCATGGGTTCCCCGGAGTCTACTCCTTTGGAAGGAGTTGGCGATTTGGAAAATACTCGAGCATCAAACTTGGAACGATCAGCCTTCCTGTTCTGCAGTCTGTGATTTATTTGAACAACTAAATCTATATAGTCCGAACAATCTTGTGGGGGATTCACTACTTGGGCTAACACATCTTTGAGTTCTCCACGTAGACCTCTATAAAACAGCGTAATCCTTTTGTCCTCAGGCCATTGAGTTTCCACTATCAGTCTGTTGAAAGATGCAATATAAGCCAAAAGGTCTTGATTACCTTGTCGCAACGAAAGAAGCTCATTGTCCAAAGCCTGCCCCTGTGAATGTCTTGCGAAAAGTTTTTCCATACTGAGCTGAAAAGCTTGAAAATCATGAAGGACCGGATCATCTTGATTTACTAGAGGGATCGACCAGTCTGCCGCATTACCACTAAGGTACGAAAGCACGAAAGCTACTTTAGCCTGATCAGTTGGAAATGCTGCTGGCCGGCATAAGAAATGCAACCGACACTGATTGATAAATACTGCAAACCTCTTTGGGTCACCAGAAAATCGTTCGGGCGGAGCCAGAGGTACATTCCCAGGTAGGTTGATCTGCACTGGACTCATAGAGGATGTAGAAGGAAGATTTCCCCCAGATGCGGGTAACGGGGTCTGTCCGGCTTGTGACTGTCGCAATTGCCTAGCGAGATCATCTGTTCGCTCCTTGGAAATAATCAGTTCCCTTTTTAGAGCGTTGGTTTCCTGACGGGTTGCATGCACTTCTGCCCTTAGTTCCCCAAGCAACTGGGCTAGCTGGTCGGTATCCGAGGTTTCCATAGCGCCTGGACGGGAGTTTTGTGGTAGTCTTTGCGTTCTGTAACGCTCACCTGATTCCCGTAGAGGCGCCGGTCTTGACTGGGCGTATACCGTATCTTCTAAGGTGATGTGTAACACACGGCTGGCTCTTTGGGCTGGACCCCTGTGCACTGTATGTCTGACTTGAAGGGTAAGGTGTCTGCAGATAGAAAATATGGGATTAATGAACTGGGTTATTGAATGTCTCTCTCTTCTTCCCTTTCTTTTCTCCTGTAGGACCCCAAAGGTTAACACGCTCACCTTAGGTAAGTGAACGCTGTGCTCTCCATCTGCTTCGGAGCAGGGTGCTGAAACCAGTTTCCTCACTGGATAAGGGAAGCAGGCCTCTTGACTTCAGAGGACTGCTGTCCGTCGTTTTCTTCACGCACGGTAAGTTTCGAGTAATTCAAATGTCTTTAAAAGTCTTTAGTACTGTTGTATCTTGTTTTTTGCAGGGTCCGGCGATGGCGAAGATGGAGCCCGTGTGATGAATAGAAGCGCCTTGAAGCACGTAAGTAAGCGCTTGCTGCCTGCTTCACGGCGCGCTCTAACTGTCTTTTTCCTTTGCAGGTATAAGTTCGGAGTGGCTGCAGGGTGCCGGAATACCCACTGGGTTAGATGTGAAAGGAGTAATGGCTCGTGAGTATTTAAGTTCCCCAAAGTCTTTAAACGCACCTTGTTTTATCGTTCAGATGCGGGATGCAGCGCCGAAGGCCTCCGGAGCGTGCGCAGAATTGGTAAGCTTTTGTCTTTCAGATGCCGGAATGCAGCACGAGGCGTTGATGACAGCCGATGGATCAGGTAAAAGGAGCGCTGTCACTGAAGACTGTAATGCTAACCTGTTCTTTCTTGTCTTTCTAGGTGTTGCTGAAGACTGGATTCAGGATGGTAAGCCTTTTTCCTTAGGCCCAGGATCAGATGCAGAAGACACGATGAGCGTTCTGCTGCAGAGGATGCAGAATAACGCAAAGCAAGATTCATCCATCGGGTGGGGTTTAAATAGCCTCCTGTAGTGCTTAGGTGTCTCCTTCCACAGCCACGCCTAGGAAAGAAAAGAGTCCCTGCTTTCCAGAAGAGTTCCAGGGTTCTGAACCTAGGGAGTGGCTCCTGCCCCACCCAACAGGAAAAGTAGTCCCGATCAGAAGAGGATCAGAGGCTCAACTGGCAGGTAAGTAAGCAGCATGGTCTGCCGCAGGTAAGTCCACTCAATCATTATGAGCTCGGCGCTTCCAGCGCTGGGACTGGGCAAATTTATGAGCCTGGCGCCGGTCCCAATTGGGACCGGCTGGCGCTCGGAACCTGGGTTATGGATCTGCTTCCAAGGGAGTTGGGCAAGTCCTGACCTCTTGGAAGCAGAGATCATGACACAAGGGTGTCAATGTGGTCCTTGATGGTTCTGGATGAGCAGGGGAGAACCTGCTTTGACAAGACTTTCATAGATTGGACTTGCCTAGAAATATCATCTGGGGTGAACAAGGGAAAGGAAGAGAAAGGAGGAGGAGAGATGGCCACAGGCGGGGCAGAAGTGGAGGAGGAGGTAGAGGAAGAGAGGGTGGACAGGATGTCCGGAGTTTTAGAGGGGCAAGGACATCAAGAGTGTTTAGAGATAGAGAGATGAAGGTTAGATAGGGCTGTGTCAGGGTGTGATTCAGCCAAAGGTGCAGAATGAGGAGCAAAAATACTGTCAAAAAGCCTCAACTGACGCATGCTTCATGGGTCAGATGACCGAGAAGGTAGGTGGCAGTGCTGGTGTTGGCTTGCCCTGAGGGGAGGAGAGAGAGAGAGTGGTGGGAGGAAAGGAGAACGTGATCACTCCAGGAGAGAGGATGCTGAGAAGGCTAGAGACGGGGAGGTCTGAGGAGATCAGAACATTCTGGGCCAGGCATTCAAAGGATGAGTAGTCCTGGTCTCCCTGATACTCCTGCTAGAGCCAACTGTAGTGTGGTAATGAAACCCTCTAATTTGAGTTTCTTTACAAGCCATGTTTCCTGAAAAATAATTAGGTCATGGTTGAGGAGAATATCATTTTTCATATGATCTGTTTGAAAAGAATTTGGACCCCGCATATTCCACACCAAAATTCAAATTTCATCAAAAGCTAGGGAGAATCTTGGGTATGCCGCATTTTCCTGTAAACAAGACTCATAATATGAGGTATGAGGCCACATTGCTGATTTGGGATTCATTAGGTTTTCACCTTTTTCCGAAATGTTCAGTTTGGTATCATATCCTTTTCGGAAAACAGAAAGTTCCTCTCTTTATTAAAGGTGGTGCTTTGTGGGTCTGATTGGTTCTCATTCGGGGAGGTGGAAATATCAATGCCAGGATATTTAGGCTTATGAGTGTTTGCTAACAATGCTTCCACTCCCATTCTTGATTTAGACCTATTTTCACTATGTGGTTACAGCCCCGATGAGGAAATGGTAACACACTCGATATCATTGGAGGAGAAGAGGTGAAATTCAGGGATTTTTTTTGTCAATGCAAGAATCCCGGACCTATTCAAGCCCCTCGAATTGTGCCCTCTTTTAAATTGATGGAGCTACAGTCTTGGGATCGCAAATGGTTGAACTTTCTTGTCTGTGCTGGGATTCTTTGTCAATCTCATCTTGCATTACTGATGATGCTGACTGGACAAGTAAATGTACTTCTGCAATTTTTAATTCAGGAGGTGGATCAATATTCCTGCCATCTTTGGACCAGTGTTAGGACGATTAGTAGTTGCTGGCATGATTGTGCCAAGTACAGCAGGAAGACTGGAAGCTGGAATACCACCCATCAGCTTTATTCAACAATAACAAACACAATTCCTCAAAAGCTTTCTGATGCTAAAAACACGACTGAAAAGATCTCCATAGGTGTTATTTCACGTAGTTGAATTTTTCATCTTTTGCTTTCTCCCTCTTTTTGACTTGGTTGTTGCCTGAACGGTTTCTGGAAACCTAATAGAACATATAAAAGCTGTTTTAACGGAATTCTTGATTTTTTTACTTTTTTGTTTTTTGACTTGGGTCCTGTTTCGGGACATTGAGCTGCCTTTGTTCCAGACGTTTTCTTCGGTTTATTCATCTTTGAATTAGTTCACTGATCTGGAACGACTGGAGGTGATTTAAGAAGCTCATGCGAGGTTGGTGTAACCTTTGGTATTACCTCATCGTCTTCTTCGTCTTCTAAGACCTCAATGATATTAGCGAGCCTCATGAATTTCTCCAATACAGATTGAGACAGAGGCATATCATCGAGAGTGATCTCTTTTTCCTCTGCTGGCAGCTCATTGTCTGATGTCATAACTTGTGATGCCTCTTTATTGCCATGCATACTCTGATTATACTTGCTTTCTATAACATGTTCCATTCTCAGAAGCACATTTATTATGATTTCTTGTAGTTTATCTATTTTTTTCTTGATTCACAGTCAGATTTTGTGTCGCTCCCATTTCTGTGATAGGTTGAGTGTTTATTGCCTCCTTTATACTCACCACTTCTGATTCACAGTTTCCCACAGTTTCCCACTTCTTTTGTGAGTTCTAGTAAAGTGCTGGAATGGGATTGCACTTCTGTTTTCAGGAGTTCCAAAACATTAACAAGCGATGTTAGAACAAAGTTTAACGCTGTAAGAATGGCATCAGATTGCTTATTTAATTGAATATGACCTGTGTCAGAGGTGGTAGAGCAAATATTTGTAGGTGTTGGTTGCGTGGTTTGATAGAACGCTGTCGCGGGGGAACTGATGAGTTTTCCTTCTTGGAAAGACGGTGTATTTGCTTGGGCCATGTTACATCTCATTTCTTGAATGGAGTCATTTCTAATGTTAATTGTCTGGCAATTGGGGACGTAATGACATCTTCGATTTCAACTAGGTCAGCGTTTCCAGTGCTCCAGCGTTCATTTTGAAAACATTAATGTGAACCAGAGATTCCAAATAACACCTCGATTAGAAGAAAAATCATCCTTCTCATCCTCCCTTCAACCTTTTTCCACCCTCTTCCCTGTTGATTTCTCCTACTGCCCGTAATCTCGGTCTCCATCTTGACTCTAACTGCTCCTTTAGTCATCACATTTCACTTACCTTTCACGCTTGTCTTTATCGCCTCTTTAATATTCGTAAAATTCGTCCCTTTTTCACGTTTCATGCCACTAAGCTCCTGGTCTCTTCTCAAATCTATTTATCGTTCTGCTATTTGCTTGCTTTGTTCATTATCCTATCATGACTCTATCCCCTCTTCTCTTGACTCCCTTGGATGGCTTTCTTTTCACTCTCAGTTGACATTCTATTTTCTTTGTCTAGTATTTAAATCTTTATATGGTCTTTCCCCTGATTATCTTGCCTCTCTTCTTTCATTTTACACCCCGTCTCGTCCTCTCCATTCGGCTGGACTCTTCTTACTTCAGTAAGTAAGAACGTGTTCCACGTGCCGCCTGCGCACACTCTCATTTTTCAAGGGTTGGCTCCTCTTCACTAGAACCTTCTTCCATTATCCCTCCAATCTATCACCTCCTACTCCTTGTTTCGCTCCTCCCTAAAATCTTATTTACTACAGTCTCCTGTCTGACTCCTATTGGTTAACTGTGAAGACAATTGATTATACTGCTTTTAATGTACTGCTGATGTTCTTTTGTGCAGCGCTTTGGTAAAAAGCGCTATATAAATATCAATGAAATACAAATACTAAAAATACAAATTTTCCGCTTAACATTTTTTGTTGTAATCGTATACTCCAGACCTTTGGCCCAGAATCTTCCTGGTGAGCCTGTATGCGCCGGCAGATCCAGTTGGGTATTTACTCCTTGAAGTGTGCAAGTAGTAGAGACAATTAAAGCCATAGGTAATCGGGCCTGGGTGTTGGTCTGATTGTAAGTATCACCTATGCATGGTTTATCAGCGTTACTGCAGATTCCATCATCAACTTCAGGAGTGCATAAGTTGTCTAGAAGAGTGCCACTCCTTAAATTATGAATATTTGATGAGCTTCTTGTCTTTTTTTGAGCTGGCATTGCCGATGAGATGATTGTTTAACGTCAAATGTGAAAAAGAGGGTAACTTGGATACACACCGTTCACTATGGCAAGAATCTTTAGCCTCTACCCTCAACTCCTCTGAGCCAAAACAGACTATTCACTGGGCTAGGCACTTTACTAGCCTCAAATATCTTTCCTCTAATCAAGATATTATTTGGAATCTCTGGTTCACATATGGTGTGACAGTTTGAACGAGCTTAATAAATAACAATCCGTTTTCCAACACTCAAGCTCAAAGGTGTTTTGCCTGCATTCACTCTGGTATAATATCATTTTGGTGTGAAAAGGAGGAAGGTATAAAAAATAAAGATGTAGGTCGCACAGCCTTTTCAAGCAACTACGTTGACTACCATCCAAGCTCAAAGGCATTGACCCTGCAGTCGCTCGGGAAATGTATCAATGAATAGTTCAAGTGATGTTTCGCTGTGTTTTATTGCAAGGCTGTTTTCCTACTTATCTGTTTGTCAACAAACTTCCCTCATCCTGGCTCAAAGGCATAAAGCCCACAGTCACTCGCATATGTGTCTAGAAGGCAGGGTGTGTTGCATGTCACTCCTTCTGGGGGACATGGTACATTCCTGTGTTGGTGTCCTTGTCACATGGGGTAACCATGTTACCAGGTAAATAAAAGGGACGAGCCGCTTCCGGCTCGTCAGTCGATCCAGAGCTGACACCTGTGTCTTTGTGCACCATACTGGTGCGGCGTAGCGTGCCTTGGGCCCACCACATGGCCCGGAACAGAGACGGTGCCCCTGCTGGGCAACACCGCCTATTGTGATGGGTGCTGCCGTGGGACCACGGCGATGGTGGCGCTCCGGCCTGGGTGCCCCCAGGACCGGGGCTGATGGGCCTGCAGTTCCGGTGCCCCAGAGCTGTAAGGCCGCAGGGTGCCCCTCGCGGTCCGCCTGATGCTGAATGTGGCAGTCGGTGATCCGGATGCTGGAGGGTGCTCCCACTGGTCTGCTCTGCATGGATGTAGAGCGGCGATGGGGTCTGGTGATCCAGACGACCTACAACAATGGCGACGAAAGAAACTGGGCCCTGCGTGCCCCGTAGTGTGGTGAGGAGCTGCCCCCCCCATGTGGAGGAAGCGGCGTCAGCCGTGTGAGCTGCTGCCCCCTCTCCCACTGCACGTTGGTGTGAGCGGCGTCTGCCGCGTGTGAGGGTGGTGGGGTTGCCCCCACACTGAGGAGGAAGAAGGCCCTGAAGAGTGCCCTGCACAAAAAGGACAGCGGCATCCGTTGCGTGGAAAGGAGGGTGGGTCTGCGCCTCCCTCCCCCATGAGGAGGAAGACAGCATTGTGGCAGCGCCTCACGGAAAAGGAAAAGCGGCATCGGACGCATGAGCTGCTGTCCCCTCCCACCTGAGGCAGAGGACGGCCCCACGGGCCTCGGCCACACTGAAATGTAAAGGCGGCGTCAGCCTCAACAAAGGGGAGCATGCTGGCGGACTGAGCCGCAACAAGATGCCCATCGGCCCCAGCCGCAAACGAAGTAGAGCTGCCCCTACCCCCCACCGGAACGGCTATGCACGTGGCATCTGCCGCGAGGAGATGAGCTGCCCCCCCTCCCCGAGAGGAAGACTGCCAGGCGACGTTGGCCGCAGATGTGGGGAGGCGGAGCCCTCGCCCCCCAACACGAAGCGGGCCCATCACCACCTGGGCCCCTGAGGAAAGAAATGTGCTCTGGACCGGAAGAAACAGGGCCCCGTGGTGGCTCTGAACGGACAAAGGAAGAGGGCGGAACTACCTCTCCATTGACCTCCTGCGTGCATGGCAGCAGCAGGGGACGGCCCCATCAAGACCCGGGCTGCACAGTAAAGTGTAGCAGCCATCATAATGCGCCCAGGCTGGTAGTGTGCTCGGGAGTAGGGGCGTGGCCCACACATGGACGCTCCCCCACCACAAGGCAAATGAAAAGTGGTGGCCTTTGGCACCCAGCCAGGGCAGTGAAAGGGGTAAAATAGCTGACCCTACAAAGGACTGCATGGAAATGGCCAGCAACACTGGGCCACCAGAAGAAAAGTGGACTAGGGAAGGGAGGTCCCCCCAAACAACAAAGTTGGGGGTGTGCCCTAATATCCCTGGGCCCGCGGCGGGGATACATCAAAGCCGGTGCCCACAACCAAAAGGGCCCCAGCGGTGCGTGGTTAAAGGAAGAATGGCCTTGCCGCAACAGAGCCCACGGAAAACCTGGGCCAGCCAGGGTGGAAAGATCATCAAGAGAGGAGCGAATGGAGGGAGATATAATACCCTGGCCACCCAGCAGAAAGGCTGGTACCCAGTGCCTTCAAGAACAGAAAGGGCCAAGTGACTGCCGCTGCCGATGAGGTCATCAGCTCAATCTTTGCTGCGTCTCCAGAGTTCACCAGGAGCATTTGCCTTGAGAGTTGCAGCTCTTACGAGCGCTTGTGCGCCTTCCCATGCCCAGACACTCCTGGCCGGGGGATGCGGAAGAGGATAAGTGGCCCACGCACCGTGTCACTGGTGCCTCCCTGTCAACACCCGTGGGTAAAAGGGGGTAAGTGAAGGGAGCAGTCTGTCACGCGGCCGCCAGTGCACTACAGCAGGGAGCCCACCTCACCGATGAACGTGACCAGGGTGGCCCCGGGTGTGTCCAGAAATGTGTGTACATGCCCCGAACTGTGTGCTTGTGTGTTAGCCGACTACCGCTAGCTAAGGACCAGGTCGATGTGGCCCCTGGTGCTCCCAGGTGCGGCTTTGCCAGCCCTGAACTTTCATCTAGCCGTCAACATCCAGCCATGAGTCTGTCCGGAGATTATGCCGAAGTGGCCCCACACCCCCAGGGGCGACCGTACCCATCAGTGAACCCTGAACTGTCCTGAAGAGATGTCAGGGGAAGTCGGAATGGTGACCCACAGATCTGAACCAGTCCAGCCGAAAATATGGTGTTACAGTGCATTATTGCGTTTGGGGTGCGGGGCGCTGTAAAGACTGGAGGGGGAGTCTGTACTTCTGCTCTCTATATGGTAGAGGAGAGGCACAGAGGACCCCAGCCAAGATTCTCTATAAGGTAGCAATGGACGAGCAATCAAGCCCTAGCTTCTCAGGAGGTGATGCAGGCTGGTTCTTAAGTACAGTGTAGTCCCCGAACCCCCACAAAGGAATGTCCACACACTGTATTACTGAAAACACAGTCTTTATATAATTAAAATTCAAAGGTATGTACACTATCACAATAACGCACTTTGTACTCAGAAATCAACAATGGTAAATATATACAATTCTAAAGTGGTACCACCAATATTATCAGATCTCATTAAAGTACATCAACTATACTCTTAGAATGTCACACAGATCAATAACAAGGAAACCAATGATAGAGATAGGAAGGAAAGCAAGATGGTTGAAACAATAGGCAGAATACTGGCCTCTACCGTTAAGCACAGTTATGTGTGGAGATCCCCCCATCTGGGCAACCTGTAAAATAAAGATATAGCAAAAGCCCAGTCCATATATTGCTCAATAGTCTTATTTCCTCCTATAATGTTTTTACCCCCCCAATGTACCTGGTGGAGTAGAGTTCTTCGAAGACGCGTTGAGGGATCCTTCTTGAGTGACTCCCTTTAAAGCAGGAGACACGGATCGTTGAGAGGCATCGAAGAAGGTGAACTTGGCGTATGATGGCGATGAGAAGTTCGAGGGTGCCGAGACCATGACGTCGATCCAGGCGGTGCTCGTCGGCGACGTCCTGCGAGGAGGAGGTGTGTGGGGCACCTCAGCGATTGATTGTTCTAGACCGCAAAGAGTTTCTGAAGAACTGTGGCCCAGCAAGGGCGTCGAGTCGTCGAAGTCTTTGTGGCCTTCAGGTGGCGGGAAACCCACCGGCGGATTCTCCTCGGCGCGTCGGCGGCCTTGACTTTCTCCGGCAGGACAAAGTGGTCGACGTTGCGGACAAGGTAGTCCTTCGATTCAAAGGTTCTTAGGCAAAGGAGTGGGCGGCTCCGGTCGTCGGCAGCACGGCGTCAAGCGGTCCCCTCTTCTGGGGAAACACAACTTCGACGGGCCTCCAGCGGTTACACAAATCTGCAAACTCTGGTCGACGGCAATGGACTTCGACAGCGGCGAAGTCCTGGTGCTTCACTTCGTTCTCCTCAGCGGTCCCCGTCTCCGGTCGGCAGCCTTTAGAGGGTCTGACTTCCAGGGAGCTTCGGTGAAGGTTAGTGGTGCTCGATGGTCCCTCGGAGCACGGGAAGAGGGTGCCTTACCAGGTCCTCTCTCGGATCAGTCTTCGACGAATTCGGCAGCTTTCAGATCAGGTCGAAGCAAATGCAATAGCAAGTCTTCTTCTTCCATCTGGGCGTCGAGGATCAGCAGTTCCAGTTACACTTCAAGTGTAGACACAGCTTCTGAACAATTTCCAGTGGTGAGAGGTCCCCAGATATACTATCCTGTCTCTCATCCACACTGCTGGGTCACACTCAGCAGCCAATCATACAGAAGGGCATTCATGCAGTCAGTCAGCCAATCAGGCACACAATGAATTCAGGCCAACCTCCTCCCTCTCAGACACTCACAACAAGGAATGTGGATTGGGACAAGTACCCAGCCATTCAACACTACACACTGCATTCAGGCCAGTTTCGGGCAGGGCTGTCTCAGTCTTTGTCTTTCATACCAGAAACCAGACAGCCACAACAAGAAGTGCATATTGGTCACACACTCAATTCACCCAGGTCCCACCCACAGGGTGTACCCACAACATACAGTCACTGGGAAGGCTCCAGCCAGTCTGGACTGGACTTCACAACAACACCATATATGGAACTTCCACCCAGCAGCCAGTCAGGGGGAAGGGACAGAGTCAGGGCTTCCCAGGACTTTGGGAAAACAAGGTAACAGGTAATAGAAAGCAAGAGGCCACAGAGGCCATCTTGTTTTCCATCAGGAATCAACTGATTCCAATGGCAGGGCCTGGGTATCCCAAAATGGAGGATACTCAGAGCAATGTCAATTCAGCATGGAGCTGCCACCAGCCCATACCCTGCTCTGCGGGCCACCCACAGCTGCCCACAAACATACACTAGGGGCACAGGGTTGTACCCCCACCCATGGGTGCCATAAGGGTATCCCATGGGTCTGTACAAAAACAGGAAGAGTTGCACTGCCAGGAGTCCCACATGGACTCCTGCGCAGAAAACAATATAGACCACAATGAAAAAGGACTACATGACAAGGACAGGGAGGCCCTGTCCCTCCAATGCATTTCCAGCATCACAGGCGCCAGCTATAAGTGATGGTGTTGGGTCAGGGGTGTAAGATCCCCACCCAGGTTAATAAAGGGTGTGCCTGGATGTCAAATGTTAACATGTCACCACCACCCCAGAACGTCACCCCGTAGGCACTGTGGGCCCCTGAGAGTGTGAAGACTAAGGGGAGTTAGAATCCGAGTATCATTGTGTGCAGTGTGTTGTTGTTTTGCATTTAAGTTTGTTGTTATGAAAAAGCAGGAGTGTTGCATGACACCCCTTCTGAGGGACATGGTACATTGCTGTGTTGGTGTCCTGGTCACATGGGGTAACCATCTGACCAGGTAAATAAAAGGGATGAGCCACTTCCGGCTCATCAGTCGATCCAGAGCTGGCTCCTGTGTCTTTGTGCACCATACTGGTGCGGCGCAGCGTGCCTTGGGCCCACCACGTGGCCCGGCATGGAGACAGTGCCCCTGCTGGACAACACCGCCTATTGTGATGGGTGCTGCCGTGTGACCACAGCGATGGTGGCGCTCTGGCCTGGGTGGCCCCAGGACTGGGGCTGATGGGCCTGCAGTTCCGGTGCCCCGGAGCTGCGAGGCCGCGGTCCGCCTGATTCTGAATGTGGCAGCCTGTGATCCGGTAGCTGGAGGGTGCTCCCTCTGGTCTGCTCTGCATGGATGTAGAGCGGGAATGGGTTCTGGTGATCCAGGCGACCTACAACAGTGCGGTTAGGTGTTTAGATCGCGCAAATCATATATGAAAGTGTGTAGAGTTCTACATGCGGACTAACTCCGGGCATCTGCCGAAAGATTTATGAATACAGTGAATAATGAATACAATGGGCCTCATTCCGAGTATGGCGGTAAGGGATAGCGGCCACCGGTAACGAGACTGCTTTGAGCAGGTGTTAAAGTCGAGGGCGCAAAGGGGCCTCTAAGCCAATAACGGTGACCGTAATGAACGGTCACCGTTATTTGCATCTTCCCCATTCCCATTGAGCCCTATGGGGGCTCATTTGGGAATGGGGAAGAGCCTTGGTGAATGGGGAATTACCGCCCCGCCAACCTTGGAATGGGGCGGTGATTCCGCCATCCACCAAGGCGCTGCCGGTCCGGGTACGGCGTCAACCAAGGCGTTAACAGCGCCATTGGTTAGCGCCGTACTCGGAATGAGGCCCAATGTACTTGCATTTTCCCAATGATTGGAGCGTCCTTTTGAATTCGCTTGGACCTTGCAGAAGGAGACCCAGCTGAGGCCGTGGCTGCCCAGCCACCCAACATTCATCACACTTCGCACACTCCACTAAGTAAAGCAGTTTTTAAGGTGAAGTATTGAAAGTGTCGAAAGACTTTCCATGCTGGTTTTCTCACAGCGACCTCTTTTCTCCAAATTAACAATGTAGCAACTAATGCGAGAAGTGTTTCTTCCCAACACCTAGCACTCGTCACACTTCGCCTATCTTGTTCATGCGCAGGGTCGCCGCCCAGACCGAAGATAGTGGAGGTAGAGGTGGAAGGGGTACCTTTGCCAATGGACGAGGGGTAAGGGCACAGTCAGGTGAGAGCCCATGTCTCCCAATAGAGCCGCTGGCAGTGGATGTGCCTCCATTGTCACTGTTTGAGGTATCACAGGATGGTACTGTGGGTCTACCGGCTGGACTGTGGGAGTAAGCCCTTCCCTCATGAGAGACTTAAATTACTGCCTCTTGAGTCCTGAGTGCATCAGGCCCTGGAACCACTCAAAGAGTCTGTCCTCCCTTTAGTAAGCATGAAGGCCATGGTGAGGTCCACTGAGTCTAACTGCTGAGAGGAACAAAAATAGGAAGGACCGAAATATTGTATCCCACTGTGTGACCATTCCTCTCATGGAGAAAATGGAGCAAGCCCCAAGGAACTGGGAGGAAATCTGTCCCCTGGGTTGTGCTCCGATGAAGCTGGAGATGTTTCTCCCTGTGATTGTCTTGAATCATAGCCAGAAACAGTTACAGTTGTGGTACGATGAGCCATGACCTACCACGGTTGAGGTGTGGTCAAGGCTACCATATAGGCTGCTGGGCCCTCGGCTGATAGGTCGGTAAGCGGAGTGGGGACAGCCTCGGACTGGGGTCAGGTGTGAGGTGAAATGCCCTAAGGGACAAGGTTACCGTTACCAGCCTTCTAAGGGACCAAAGCCGCCTGGCCTTAGTTCGGTACCATGCCCCAGAGGGTTGTAAGTGTGAACACTGGTGAAAGTCTCCTCAGCTACCTCAGTGCAAGCCCTGGTTCTTGGGTGGCTAATCATGACAGGCCCCGGGAGAGCTCTCTCCTCTCAGCTAACCCCAGGACGGGTGTTGCTTGGACAGAGTGCCAGAGTAAAAAGAGCGGTACATATCCTCTTGGTCCTAAGTTTCTTGAGACGATCCTGTGAAAGATGTCCTCCCACTGCGCTAGTCAACTTTTGAGTAATTTGTAAAAAAGTGTGTCACAGAGTGCACAGGCATTCCAGCGGTGAAGCAGGCCCAAACACTCAAAACAAAGGGTGTGAGGGTCCTGTGCCGAGAATGACCTGTGACACACAGAGAATCCTGCTTTACCCGACGAAATGGGAGGAAGCGAGGGGAAAGAGAGCAGAAAAACAAAAAAATCAAACGTTACAGCAGGGAATCAGTGTGGAAAAAGAAAAAAAGGGCTGTGTCAAGCATCCAACCCATCCGATGTGGAGAAAGGGACTGAGGGGAAGGAGCACGGAGGCAAGGAATAGGGTGTGGTAGCACTATACGCATGGCCCACATTCACTTCCTCAATTCTCAAAGGGGAAGCGCACTAGGGCTTGCCATTGCTACGGTCCCATTCCCGCTCTGCGATGCTCCAAAATATATGGAGGAAAGGTGACAGGATTTTTGAGCATATTGTGTTTTATTTTAAGTTGAATTGGCGTTAAAAATGATGTATTAAAATTGTGTTGTGTTTCACTGCTGTGGCCTGCTTCTCCAGTTAAAACGGATATCCATGAACATTTAGAGAAAAAAAAAGCGAATGGAGAAATTACCTCATTTTTTGGACCATAAAACGAAAACGACTTTTTGCTGTTTTATCTTTTCTTTCAAATATTTTTGTAATACCCCCTACCCTAACTCATACCCTTAACCCACCCTCATCTACTATTTACTACACATATATCAAAATACCGACTTTCTTTGGTCAAAGAAATTCAGTAATTTCTCCTTAGATATTTTTGCATGCGTTTTTTTCTACGGATTCAGGTTAAACCCACTCTCTGGTAAAAATTCATATTGTGTATTTATTTCTGTTGCCAGTGGCATAAGTACCTCTGTATTCTTATTAAAGTAATACGTGAATTCCCTTGCCTCTCAGCCTATTGCCAATGCCCTTTAATAGCTTCTCTGAGTAACAATGCAAATACCACCCCCGAAACGGAAGTGTGCTACAGTCTTCTGACAAGCTGCCACAGTTTGGGGTTTACATGCACTCACAACATTTGCCCACAGAAAACTCCACATTGCATGGAGCAAGGAGATTGTCAAATTGATTCTCTCCAGAAGAAACACCACACTGCTGGACTAATAGAGTACAAGGCTGAGTGCACCTGACAGTATTTTCAAGATGTGGGGTATTGTGACAACGTTATTATCTATGTACATGTTTTAACTTGAGATTTCAGTTACCTTATAATCTTTTTGTAAACATTTAAATTCAATTTCCTCCACACATGCGCTGCTTCCATTACTAAATTCCAATTTAGGGAGTATTTTTCGGAAGATGGCAATGCACTGTCTATTCCAACGAGTTGGATGTTTGGATCGCCACTCCATTAATTTATTTTTTATTGTTCTTTCAACCCTGTCCAAAACATAGAATATAAATGTTAAATAGAAATAATCATACACACAATTTATATTTTCAAACCTTAAATATAAATGCTCACATGTTTATTCTTTAACCAAATTTGAAATGTGGCAAAGTAAGTATGCGAGGCTGTAATTCAATTTGTTCTATTACAAATATAACATTAAACAAACATACAAAATGACAACATGGGCAAGGAGAGGGGAGGAAGAATAAAGCACGTGCACTAGAGTTGCCTTGGAGATAGGTGTGGAGTGATGAAGGTTCAGGTGATGGTTCTACAATGATGAGAGCACACTGGCTCTGTGTACGTATCATGCTAAGAATACAGCGCCACAGCGTGCATCCATAATTTATTCAATACAACATGATAACAATATTGCCAGATAAAATGCCAATTAAATATGGCCAATGACCAAATATTTAAAGGAAAATTCCTGTCACTGAGACAACTAATGTGCTCATCGTGCCACTGAACATTTCAAAAAGGAATATTCTTGCCAAAGAGCCCGTGATTGTGAACATTTCACCACATAAAACTTAAACTTTACTTATTGCACATTACAGCCCACCTTTGTTATTATGCATTTACATCTTTCAAAGTCACCATTATAAGTTTGAACCTCATTACTTTGCAAACAGCACTCCCCTAACAGGGATGTTTCCTATATTTAGATTCATCTCCATCTCCTGTTCTATACACCAAACAATCTTTGGGAACTCCTTCAGAGAAGGCAGTCTGTGATCCCCAGCGCTTTCTCCCCAACTACTTATTATCTCCATCAGATGTAACATGCAGTAGAGTACGGCTCCGTGACTCTTGAACATGATTGGAGAACCACCCTGGGGAACACTGAACCTTCCAGGTTGATACAGGTGGACGCCTTTACTTTGTATCCAGACATAAGAGATGCAGGCAAAGGCAACACCTACCTGGTCGATCACCATACACAAGTGTGATTGTTATGTGATTGTTATTCAGAGAGATCTCGGTGCCATCTGTGCAAAACACAGCCTTATACCGCAATCTTAATCGGCCTTCTTCTCCTATTCCTTGTGGGGTTGTAAATTCAGCCCCAGAGTGACAGAGGACCTGATCACAAGTTGGGCTGTATCCTGGCTGGGATACCACCCAACTTTATTAGCGTTAGCACCAACCTGTCCAGCAGTATTACCGCTGCATCATGGTTTGGAGAGCTAACTGAAAGCTGGGCGTAAACACGCCATACTCAAGATTGGGCGGACCCTTAAATGTGGCAGTAACACCATTACCGCTGCATTTCAGTGTTACCGCCCAACTTGTGATCAAGCCCCAAGACTGAGAGGCATTGCAAGGGCCTGTTGTCAGAATGAAGCCAGCTGATGTTGAAACCCATTGCAATATGCAGGCCAGTTCAAAAATTGATTTCCGACATAAGGCCTAGTGAAGGAACAGAAATTGGCCTAGTTCAACTTTCCCAAAATGGATAGGCGCTCAAGTGAAGGAAAATGTGCCTGAGAATTTAAAACTGCTGAATGGACTCAATACATTGCAATAGACCTGTGTGGCTGAAAATGCTGTTTCCATAACATATGAACAACTACCATTTCATTTAAGGAGACAGATAGCAGCATGTCACATTGACTTTAATGCAGAACAAGACTATGATCCAGAAATCTAAAGTGAAGCCAAGCACGTTGCATTTGTCACAAATAAAACACTTACTGTTCAACATTCAAAATTATATAATTTAAAAGGAGAGGCCTACTTGTTGAAAAGTGAATACTAGTTTCATATGTTAACTGTGGCCTATGTGTGAATAATACTGAAAGTGAGACTCATATCTTTTTAATTTTTATATTAAAGAAAGATTTCAGGGTGACCACCAGGGGGCGCAGGCTGAATCGAAGCCTGAGTACCAAGCTCCCCTGAAACGCCAGGCAGAAAGCGAATCATCCAAGCTTGCCCAGCCCGCAAGCATATCAAACTAAATGCCAAAGAAGCGGAAGGTGCCTGGCATCTGCAGCCCTAATTTCAGCAGAAATTGGACGAGTCTGCCCACTTAACGCGACCAACAAAGTTTCCCCCGCTTCTGGGAGAGGTCCTCGAAGGGTGGAGTGCAGTGATCATGCTGAATCGCCTGAGGGCGCCCCGATCTTCAGGCCAGAGCCCGGTAAATGCCCTTCAGGGAGAAGAGTCAGTTGTAAAAGCATCCGTACAACGAGCTGACTGCGGTGTGCTGGCGACGGTGCATTCCCCGGTTGTCACCCCGGAGAGTTTCCTAGAGATGTGCTGAGGGCTGTGCGCCCTCCTTGAGAGCTCCAGTGGTGTAGAGGACAGTGCGGGGAGCGTGGGGGGCGGGCGGCACCTGGGTGAGTCCTCGGTGGGCAGTCGGTGAGTCAGAGGCAGCAATACGGGCACCAGCACTCTGAGGGTACCCCGGTGGCCGTCAGCTAGGGGAGTGAGTAAGTGAAAGCTGCGGCGGGTCCTTGCAACGCCTCCCCCCGCAGCACAGCAACGCCCGCAGAGGATTAAGTGGAGGCACCAACAAGCTGGAGCGGGCTGGGGACTCCCCACAGCCACTGGAACCTCGCAGGCTCTCCCCACGCCCTCCCCACTTGCACAGGAGTGACTGTGCCCATCTCTGTGGACGCTCCTCGCCGTGTCCCATCCACTGGGGGGGGGTATCCTGCAGAGGGGCCGACCATGCAATCCTGGTGCCCCTTCCCCCCCTTTTATTTGTGTACATTGTACCAGCCCCAGCAGACGCAGAGCAGGGGAACTGAAGGGGCCGTTGCCCTGACTCGGCTAGCCGGCACCGGGACCCTCGGTGGAAGATCCGGTGCGCTTCAGTGCTTAGGAGCAAGGTAAGGAGAGTGGGGCTCCTTCAACCTTCCCTTTCTGCAACTACATGAACACTATCAGCAGCCTGGGGGATGAAGGGGGATTCCTATACCCCAGATAGCCTCACCAAGACTGCCCAGAAGCATCACTGGCCTGCAACGCATGAAAGGACCCCCGAAGAGAGTGACACAGTCCCGGTAAAGGACCATGGGCATCTCTGTGGGCTGGCAGCAGGGGGGGCTTCTGTTACACGCCGGCCTCTGAGCCAGTCAACCTGCTGTCTCAACATCAGCCACAGCAATAGACAGGCTTGGGCACCAGAGGCAGCTCAAAAGGCACAGCATTAACCACCTCCATAAATACCCACCGGCGAGAAATCTCTCCCTCACCCCTTGATCACACTAAGTGAAGTTCCTTGAGCCCTGCGGAGAGGAAATCCCTTGCTCGGGGGCCCAAGGATCGCCGCTCTCCCAGACGGACAGCAGCAGGAGTGGCGCCCAGCATGACAATTGAACTAGGCGCAAATTTAAGTGGATACACAGAGAGCACGGAGGCAGTGATTGTAGCAAGAGGCAGACTCTTCCTTGGGGACCAAACACGTAATCACACCTGGGGCAGAAGTAGTCATTAACTCTAATTCAACGCACAAGCTATTACCTACACATAAGCAGAGTCTCTAAAAGTGCACCCTGCATGCAGACTGGAGCCGCAGCCTCATCAGTCCAGAAATTGCAGAAGTTCTTTCGGGATACTGTACAAATGGCGTCCCCATCCATCCAAGAAGACTCCCAGATTCCAGGGGGAGACCAGGAACTGTCCACTAAGGGGGACATACGCCTCCTCCTGGGGGAAATTCAAGCATTCAGAACAAGTATGACCACCACAGTCAGTGTCCTACAGGACAAGATTCACAAAATAGAAGACAAGATTGAGGCATTAGTGAATTACCAGAAATCAGCGGACGTAGTGGAGATGAGGGCAGAGGGTCGTTTCCAAGAAATGTAGCAGAAGAACAGAGACCTGGAGGCCAAGGTGGATGATTTAGAAAATAGAGAGAGAAGAGCGAACATCAGAATACATGGCCTTAGGGAATCCCCAAACGAGACGCCTGCATCTCTTGAAAGACGTGTAAAAGACCACATAGCCTCTATTCTCCCCCCCCAATTACCCCTCAATTGGAATTCGAGAGAGTACATCGTGCAGGCGGTCCCCCAGGTGGTCCGCGATCTGTGCTGGCGAGATGCCCCCACTATAAGCATAAAGTTGAGATCCTCCAGAGGGCAAGGGAGTTGGACTCAATTCATTTTAAAGACTCCAAGGTCAAAACATTCCAAGACCTTTCTGCGGCCACTCTAGCCCAAAGAAGAGCGTGCCAGCCCCTCACGCTGTGGCTGCGAGAAAAGTGTACAAGATACCGATGGAACCACCCATTTGCCCTGGTCTTCACATATGGAAATGAGGAATACAGAGTCACTTCGGGATAGGAGGTGGAGGGGTCCTCAAGGGCCTACACTCGGATCAGTCCATGGATGAGGGGGAGGAAGCACTGACATCTTCGGAGCCAGTACGCAAACCCTCAGGTCCTTGGAAACAGAAAAGCAAGACCAAAAGTGGCAACAAATTCCAGAGATTGAATACCCCATGACCTAAAAGCGATGATAGAACCTCGGATTAGACAAAATCCAAGAACAATGTCTGGGCTGGGCACCACCGACAGTTGATATTACAAGCCAACCTTGACATTCTGTTTGTCCAAGAAACGAAATTCAAACATGGGGGAGAGTTTGAAATTAAAGGGGGCAATATAGGGGGCTAATTTTGGCCTCGGGGCCAGGAAAAAAATGAGGTGTTGGCATGCTATATAAGTCATCCCTGAGTCTCCAGATTACTCACATACACAGGGACCAAGGGGGAGCATTTCTAGTGGTAAACGGTACTTTGGGATCCTCTGCTGTCACATTGTGCTCGGTTTACGCTACAAATTCTCAGCAATTGGCCTTTTACAGGGATTTGCTGGCAACTCTGGAGGGGGAGAGGGCGGGCCCACTCATTTGCGGGGGAGATTTCAACCAGATCATGACTCCAACACTAGACTGGCGCTCTTTCCGCCCAGGAGCCAACTCACCCCCAAACAGTGGGGCGTTCCAACATTTAATAGCAACGCATCACCTAATAGACGCCTGACGCTCACCACACTCAGCCCAAAGAGCCTACACATTCTACTCACCTCCACACCAGATATACACTCGAATGGATTACGTGTTTTTAGAAGGCGGTCTAGAACACTTGATCACAGAAGCAGCCATTGATGTAGTGGGATGGTCGGACCATGACTTGGTCACAGTGAATCTAGATCTGGGACACAACACACCTGTAGATAGACGTTGGAGGTGCAATGATACATTATTTAAGGATAAGCTTTTCCGGGAAAGTCTTGACGATGAGATACGCAATTTCTTCAAAAGGAATAACACGGGCGAAACCTTAATTCTAACAGTCCAGGAGGCGGCGAAAGTCACTGTAAGGGGTCTAATAATAGCCCAAGGCACCTCAGTTAAGAGACTGAATCAGCTAAGGGAATCACAGATCAAGCGCTCGATATGAGAGAAAGGTCAATCTCTCGGGGAGGAGGAAGGGGACGCAACTGAAACCAGAGCAGAAATCAAATCCCTCCGGCAAGAGCTGAAAGACATATGGATAGGGAAAGCGCTGAAGAGTCTGAGATTTGTTAAGCAGAAATATTTCGAAAAGGGAGACAAAGCCCACACTTTATTAGCGGCAAGACTCCGAAAAGAAAGGGCGACTGAGCAGTCTTGAAAATTAGATCATCATCCAATATTGTCCTGACCAAGCCAGCCGATATCAAAGACAGATTTGCTCAGTTCTACAAGTAGCTTTACACGTCAGACACTGCCCTCTCCCCAGAAACCGCAGACAAATACATGTCAAAAATAAAATGTCCACCTATGTCGAGTGCAGACCGAGACCAATTGAATAGCCCAGTAACCACAGAAGAGGTTGATCATGCCATTTCCCGTCTGAAAGCAGGCTCGGCCACGGGGGCGGATGGGTTCACCCCTGCTTTTTACAAATGGTTTAAGGGCGCTCTGATCCCATTCCTCACGCTCCTTTATAACAACATACTCGAATCCGGCTCGGCCCCGCCTTCATTCAGAGAAGCAAGAATCATAGTCAAACCCAAAGAAGAAAAGGACAAGTTAGACTGTGGGTCCTACAGACCAATCTCGCTACTTAATGTCGATGCCAATGTGGGGCATGGTCAGGGGTGATGGGTGGTCTCCTGTGGTGTGGGCTGCCTGCGGGGCATGGTCAGGGGTGATGGGCTGCCTGCGGGTCATGGGTGATGGGCTGCCTGCAGGGCATGGTCAGGGGTGTTTGGGGGTCCCCTGTGGTGTGGGCTGTCTGTGGGGCATGGTCAGGGGTGATGTGCTGCCTGTGGGGCATGGTCAGGGTTGTTGGGGGGGTCCCCTGTGGTGTGGGCTGCCTGCGGGACATGGTCAGGGTTGTTGGGGGGGTCCCCTGTATTGTGGGCTGCACCCTGTCCTCGAGGGCTCGCAGGGACGCCGCCATGCTCTCCTCCAGCTCCCTGCGAGTCTCCACGAGGAGCTCTGCCCGCCTCAAGGCTCGCCGCATGGAGTTCTCTGCCCTAACCATGGTGAGCCGTGCCCTTTCTGCCCGCCGCCTCTCTGCACCTATCCGCTGGTCCAACCGCTGCCAAACAGAAGACACACTTTGCCCAGGGTCCTCCTGCCCATCGGCCGATGCCTGCTCACATGATGTAGCCGCCCTGAGGCCTGACATCGTCCACATTGAGCCTGTTGCCACCTTGATGCCAACTTCCTCTGCCACCACGATTGCCTCCGGGAGGATGGCAACACCCGGGCCGTGGTGCCTGTGCCCTGCTTGATGGTGCGTACACAACCTCCGTTGCCAGGGGTCCAGTTGCTTAGGTGCACACCTCTGCTGGATCTCAGACTCCCGACTGTGGCAGGGATGGGATCTCCACCAGCGTGGCCATGGTGGCTTGGGCAGGTCCACAGGGGGCCCTAGTGGCATCTGGGCCGGAAGACGGCATGGAGTACGACTGGCGCATAGTGTGTAAAGGGGAGGAGAGGGTCGCAAGAGCACGCTGCACATGGAGGAAACCCTCGACCATGAGCCCTCCCAGCCGGTTCATGTTGGCACACACTTGTTCGTGATGACGTGCGTGGTCCCCTTCAGGAAGCACGCACATCATCACGAATGTCACGTGTGCGAAGCGCGATACCGATTAGGACAGACTCAACCCTGTCACGGATCACCATGTTCGCAGTTAGAGTAGTGCCAGTTGATGTGGGCCTCCCCCCTACCTGCGGACGGGCCTGGGACGGGGCATCCCTGCTGGTGCATGGTGATGCAGTCTCAGTATCAGGGACAGGATTAGGCACAGGCCCCTCTGCGGCGACCTGTGCTGCCTCCTGCCCCTAGCCCTGGACCGCACCACTTGCACCAGTGGAACCACCCCCACCAGGCCCCATGTGTGTGTCTGATGCGGCATCCTCCTCACCCACCACCAACCTGGATGCCTCTGCACCGTCTACCGCTGTGGACAGCCCCTGTGTGGGCTCACCTGCCCATACCGCTGTCGAGGAACCCACTTTCAACCTCCGCCTCTTGGGCATCCCCTCAGCAGGCCCGGCCTTGGACGCAGCACCAGTCCCCTCGCTCCCGGAAGAGGACATGTCCTGGGAGGGTCACCGTGCCTTGCGTCCCCGCCTGGTGGAGGCATCCCACCGTTCTGCTCCACAGCGTCGTCTCCGCCCTCTTCCTCAGTCGACACTGTTGATAGGGAGAGACTGAACACAAGCATCAGGGTACTGAACAATAGTCTGCTAGACACAAAGCAATTGCACATGTGTGACACTGTGAAACGTCACTTCCATCATCACCCTCAACAACACACGGGTCAGTGCAAGCAACACACATGCAGAAACAGGCATGGCACGTGCAACAGACATTTGCATCCATGTCCAAGTCACCGTTGGAACATCCGATGGGGGGCTGAACATCACATGCATCATGGGACATGCTGATCACATGCACACACACCACCGGACAGTCATGCATGTGGCCATGTCTACCTCCTGACACAGTGGATTCATGCACAACTAGGCAGCATCAGTGAATTCACACATAATGATAGTCATGTGTCATGCATCCATGGCATTTCCCAGTCACACACACACACACTACTCAGACACACGCACATGGACACCATGCATGACCATGACGGTGACATCAGCATCCATGTCTCACACCCCAAACATGGCCAGCCGATATCAGCCACATGCATGCAAACATTTCTGCATCGTCACATGCTGGTGCACATCATGCATTGCAACACAGACACCATTGACATGGAACAGGCTTCAGTGGACTCACATGCCGCACTGTCATGGCCCTGCACACAGACATACATACATGGGGCATGCTAGACATGAGGCCAATGTGCACACTCCTGCTACACCTCAGCATGCATTGCGCTGGACAAGAACACACGGACACTTACCACTCGAATCCAGATGGGTCTGCAGCTTGAGGACCTGGTGGTGAAGCACTGGCCAACTGGTCCCGGGGCCCCACTTCTCCACAAGCTTCTATGAGAGGCCGGGCCTTGCTGTGGGTCCTGGACCTGAAGTCCTCCCAGTGCTTCAGGACGCGATGGTAGTCGCGGGATGCCTCCCCCTCCGCGTTGATGGCATCCACGATGTCCGACCAGATCCTCCTCCGTCCATCCTTGTCGAGGCATGATGTTGGTGAGAAGAGGGCATCATAATGCCCTGGGACTTCCTCCACCAGGATGCCAACTTCATTTGCTTTGAATCTGACAGCCCTCTGCCTGTCTGCCGGGGGGTTGCCACTGGCCCCGGATGGCGTTTGGTCCGACATAGCAAACCCCGAGGCAGGTGTGGGTGGGCAACTGGGTCGGTCCTGGGGCTGGGCTTTGGAGCGATGGTACACTAGTCAGGAATCTTCTGGGTCAGCAGAGGTTGTCTCAGGAACAGGATCCCTGGCAATGGCTTCTGTGCAGGCACCAAACAGCAGGGCACGTTGGCAGCAGGCAGGCTGGCAGCAGCAGATGGCTCGTAGGAGGCTGCTCGGGGCTCTGGGGGGCAGGTAAATGGCCTTCTGGGCAGGAGCATTGGCTTCCGTGTGTTGTCGCATGGCCAGCCATATGCAGAGTGAGTCTGCATGTCGAAAAACAGAATGTGAGTGTGTAATTCGAGAAAAGGCCCTTAGCGCGTAAGCACGTAAGTGACGTGACACGCGTAGGTGTTGCTTTCCGCAAGGGTTAAAGGTGTGCGCAGTACGCCATTTTTGCTGTATGTGATTATTGTGGAGAGCGAGCGTGTGATTCTTCTAATTGTTGTGGGTTTACACGTGATTACTTCACAACGGTTGCAGTGCGTACTTCATGTTTACTGCAGAGCTTACTTCTTGTTTTGGCGGGGGAGTTGCCAACGCGCACACGTGCATATTTTTTTTGTACTTTTTCCAGGCAGATGGTGAGTTGCGCATGTATTTTTCCAACTGTGGTTGCCCCCGTGTGTCGCGTACCCCATTCCCGAGGTCATAGTAGCCTGCATGTTCCATGCATATGCATTTTTTGTGTTTCTGGATGCCACAGCATACTGCAGGACCTTATTTCCATGCACGTGGGGTACCGAGGGGTCGTGTGCATGTTAGTTTTTGTTTTTGGGGTGCATGAGCGTTGCGTGACCCATCATTTTTCCCCAGGGGTCACTGTTAGGCAGAAACCTGTGCAGTTCCCTCTGGGACCACTGCAAAAAGTTTAAGACTACAGGAGTTAGCAGTTAACCCAATTGGTAGCAGTCTGCACCACCCAGATTTACCTGGTAGCTGTGGCTGAGCAGTCAGACTTCTCTCAAGACGAGTTAGGCAGTATATAGAGTATACAAGATAGGGCAATTTACACAGTAGAACAAGCAGACACTGATCAGAGCTTGGGTGTAAAGATATATAATTATTTATTTAAAAACACATCTATGAAAAACACACTGGCACTAATATGGCAACCAACTTCAATCACAGTTACTATAAGTATATATCAATCCCATAACAATATTTCGACAAGTCTAGGTTCAAAGACACCACTTATTTGCAGACAGAGGTGAGTGCTTAACTTAGATGGCACTCTAGTATTCGTTAGAAAGGGAGAGAAAAAGGCAGGGTATGAAACCAACTCAGTACCAACACTTTTACGAAGCAAATGCAAGGCAAGCAAGGCAGGGTCTACTGTAGATCACAAAGTTCAGAGGCCAGGCCCACTCGGAGAGAGGCAAGGCGGTATGTCCCAAAAATACCACAGTGGAAATGCACTTCAAGTCTTTGTAGCAAAATGTCACAGAAAGGTTGGACCAGTTTTAGAACAAAAGTTAAGAAGGTCTGGAGGCGACCCAGTGGAAAGGTAAGGATTTAAGACACCTCACGCTAACCGTATTAAGGGAAGCCAGGCGGACACAGTACCTTGAAAGTGGAGAGACAGCTCCGATGGGGGCAGTTGTTCCTGGTTCCCATTCGCACAAGTACATCAGTGCCATGTTTGGGAGGCCACGAAGTGGTAAGGGAGGCAAAACTGTCCGACCTCCCAGAGGTGTCCACGGTAGGGGACGTGGCCCGGATGACCAGGGTGGCAAAGGTGGCAGCGGTGGGTGACATGGGCAGGGTAGCCCAAGAGGGCAGTGTGTCCAGGACCATTCAGGGACAGCTACACCCCCCCCCTGTGGTCCAGGGAGATGCAGCTGACACCATTCCAGCTCAGGCCCTGCTAGCCCAGTCCGGATTGGTCACAGAACAGGCACGGGATGACTCACAGGCCGATTTACGTGTCGCGAAGTCCAAGCCACGTGTGGCGGTGAAATTTGCTGTCACCAGGCCACGTGGATTTAGGGCAGCAATGTCATCTGCTGCATCAAGCAGCCAGGTTGTGGAGGCTGCAGGGGCAGCTGCAGCTGACACCATCCCAGCGGTGAGTCACCCAGCTGGGACAGTGTTGGTCCGGGCCACTCACACCGAGCAAGTTGTGGCACTTGGTCCTGGCAACAGCACCCAGCAGCCAATGCCTGCAGTGAGACCTTTGGTCATCATGCCAGTGCCTGCTTCCAGTGGCCAGTCCACCGGCGCTTCAGCCCATACAGACCAGAGTGGCGCAAGCCACGCAGGGTCCGCACCACCTCTCAAGAGGAAGAAGCGTGCTCTTGCGGAACAGGCTGGGACCCCAGACACAGCTTGGCCCTCCGGCACGTCAAGGAAGCAGAGTTTCAATAATGTGGAACTGGACACACATGTGGGCTACATGTCAGAACATGGCCACGACATGCTGGTGACGGCAGGGTGCAAAACTCTGCCTGCTCAGCGTAGGGCCCACTGGCAGTGCAGCGCAGACCACATTAGTTCCTTGGGATTTGTGAAGCGCACAGCTGATGATTGCTCGAAGCGTTGGAATGACCTCAAACGCCGAGCTAAAAACAAGATGGCTTCTAATTACACCTTTACTCTGCTGACTGGCAGTGGGTCACCACCAGAGGAAGAGGAACTCACAGAACATGAGGCAATCGCTGGAGGGTTCATCGCAGAGGATCAGATCCAAGGCGTGGGAGACCTCCCAGATCTTGAGTCAATGTCCGGTGAGTGTCCATGCGTGTGTGTCCAGACCATGTGCATGTTGCTTGGGTGATGTGTTGTGATCGAGTGCTAGATCGGGCTATGTAGTCATAACTGCCATATGTGACCCATGTAGTGCCTCCAAGCCATCCCCCGCCCTTGGATTTGGGGTTCACTGTATCCCTACTTACCACTGCAAACACTTTGAACATGATGACTGCACTTGCCCTTAAACTGACATCATTACACAACATTTAATTACGTTTATTTTATCTTTATTGACTGCTGAGGACCTACATATGTAATGCAGCCGCTCCCTTCCGAGCCCTGTTTGAACCTTCAACATGCCAATTGACTTGTGTCATGTCAAAGTGACCTACCATTGATGTATCCATGTGCCTCCAATCACTGTTTTTCAACACACTGGCGTTGTTGCAGTGTGTGACACATGTGTGTTTTCTCCCACTCTTTTGCATGTTCTGTTTGATGAAATACATTTTACATGAATGGGGGAAAGTATTACTTCACTCCCATCTGGGTGTCCTTGTCAGTTCTGCCATGGCTATGCTACGTGCCAACTGTGTGCTGGCATCTGTCATGTTTGTGGATGGTCCATGTCACTCACAGGCTTATGCGTGATGCAGGTGCTATGAACCATGCAGCACATGTTTTGCTTTATCCATTTTAGAGTGATCAGTGTCTGCTTTCAAGGTCCCCTTCTACTTCATTGCACACTGCATGCATGGTTGAGTTTGTGTCATGTGTGACATGTCTGATTAATGTATTGGATGTCAACATTGTGATGCCTATGTGTGTGGGCTATGCTGTTCATGTGTGTGTTCATTACTTCTTCTTCATTTTCTGCAGGTGATGAGGCACTGGAAGCTGTGGAGGAGGAGATGGCGCAGGGGCAGTACACAGAGCCCCAACCAACCACCAGTGGAGGACGTGGGGTGGTGCAGCACGAGAATCCATTGCTCCTACAGACGGTCCTGTCCACGGTGTCTCTGGGTACACCTCTGAGGATCTCTATGGCTCAGGTGCTGAATCAGACATTGACACACATATCCCGTCGCAGGTGAGTGTTTCTGGCAGGGATGCTGTTCTGTCCAATGTACCTGCACTGGGGGTAGACCCCTTAATGGGCCATTCAGTGTTGAACTGTCCGCCAGTGGCAGTTATGGATGCAGGGTCACACTCCACACTATTTTCTCCTGTTTCTGGGGCAGCAGACCAAAGGAGGAATGCAGCCCTGCAGCCACTGGCAGCACCAGCATAGCAAGGTGCACATCTCCTTGGGCATGACAGGTGTTGTATCCGGCAATGCGGTGGCCTTGCGCCACCGGGCAATACTGTGTGGGAGAACTCCATTTATGCAATTGCACAACAACAAGGGGAATCATGTGAGATGATAGCTCAGGCTGTGGAAAGGGTGGCCACTTCCATTCTCCCCCCCCTCGAAAGGCAGGTGGAGCTCTAGCAACAGGCAATGCAGTCCATGTGCCGCTCACACAGGCAGGACATGTTGGCCTCCAACAGGGACTGACGGGCTGAACTGAGGGCTCTGCGTACAGCCATATCAGCAGAGGCACAGGCCCACAGGGATGCCCTGAGGGAAGATAACATCTCCCTCAGAGTTACTCTGGGTGCACTTGAGATGGCCCGGAGTAGACGGTCAGAACAGCAGCTGGAGCAGCTAACACGCAACATCTCAGCTGAGCTCAAGGCAACCCGCGAGGAGGTCCGTGTATCACATGAGGCCTTGCAGGCAGAACTCTGTGCTACATGTGAGGTGCTGCATGGGGACCTACGGACCATCATCCTGCAGAACCAAACCTTTTATACCCGCATGCTTGCTGCCATGGAGGAGCATGCCAGGGCTTTGCGTGGTCTACCTCCCGTACCACGCACACCCTCTCATATTCCACCAGAGGGTGACGACAGCGACAGCAGTTCTCCCACGATCGGCTAGCCGTGCAGGCCATGAGCCCATGGAGGTTTTTTTCCACATCATCCATGCATGTGGGTGTTGAGGTGCACCCTGCACCTCCTCCCTCCTGGGTGGTCCCTCTCCCCCCTGGGTCAACCATGGCCATTTTTGATTTTTGTCTATTGTGCATTTATGTAACAATGTGTTGATTTGTGTGGCATCCGAAGGCATCCACTGTGTGTTCCAGCTGGGCCCATACATGCTTGTCTTGTGTTTGTGTTTGAGGCTTGGGGTCCAGATACATATGCCACTCCTGCATCCCCTTTCCATGGGCTTGCAAGGATAGCACCGTGTGACAGTAACTTGCACAGAGGCATTGGGCTTCCATCAGTTGTGTGGCCAGTCTGTAGTCCAAACTGTGTATACACCCCTAGTGGGGATGCATGATGGTTTCTCCACTGCATGGTTGATATGTATTTTGCCTTTAATATTGCTCATTGTGTATATTTACATGTTGCTTCTTCATGTGCTTGTCTCCATTGCAGATGCACGTCAAGCTGTTTGCAGTACCCTGCCAGATTTGTCTACCAGCAACACACTGAAGATGGGAAGGGTCCATGTGGTGGCTTTCTCAGATTGTGACACTTGGGCTATTGTGATTGGTCACTGTCTGACGTTGCCACTGTTGGGTCCTGTATTCATGATTTGTCATGCAGGTAAATATATGTTAATGTGTACAGTTTCATTTTGAGATGTGAGGTAATTGTCTGTGGCCTGTTTCGATTTCTGACGGTGCACTTTGTAACAGTTGTTTCATGTGTTGTACCACAAGCTGGGTACGGGCTGACTCGCCATGTGCCCTTTCTCCTCCCATGCACAGGGGCCGTGCGTGTTGTTGGGGATGTGGGGGCACCACCATGTCCACCGGTACGCCCCGCTGGGTTGCAATGTTGTGCAGGACACATGCTGCCACAATGATCCTGCACACTACTGGGGGCGCATAGAGTAGCTGCCCACCAGAGCGGTCAAAGGAGCGGAAACGTGACTTCAGCACTCCGAATGTGTGCTCCACTATGCCCTGGGTTGGAATATGGGGCTGCGTTGTATCTTACCTCAGATGGTGTGGTGGGGTTCCGTATTGGCGTCATCATGTTGATGCTCAGAGGGTAGGCACTGTCCCCTGGGGAGGTGATAATGGTTGTGATTAGTTGAGTTTCTCCATTTCTCTGTGTGTGACATGCATGCATGTGCACAGGCATTTGTACTCACGAATGAGCCATGTGTCGCCATGCCTCCCAGCTTCCAGGTCTCGGTTTAGGGGTGACATTCTGAATATGAAACTATCATGGGTGGACCTTGGATAGTTTGTTTAGACAGAGGTGATTATTCCCTTGGCATTGCATACCACCTGTATATTGATGGAATGCCAGTGCTTGCAGTTGCAATAGATGTGCTCAGTGGCCCTAGGTGGACGTAGAGCCACATGGGTGCAATCAATGGCGCCAAGCACTTTGGGAAAGTGTACCACCCCGTAAAAGTCCTGTACTATGGCCTGCCTTTCTGCGGGTGTTCTGGGCATGTATATGTGCCTGCGGACTGAGGGGCGGGCAGTCATGATTGCCAACACCTGGTGTAGGCAGCGTGACTGTGTGGGCTGTGAGACTCCCCCAACTATGGCAGTTGTCCGCTGAAATGACCGAGTGGCCAAGAAATGCAGCACATGGAGCACCTTTTCCAAGGGGCTCAGTGCTTGGGAGCACAGGGTTGGTGATGTGAGGTTATCCTCCCACTCAGTGACCATGTCTAGGATGATATGGGGTGGAAACCTGTACCTGCCATAGACCTGGTCATCAGGCATCCCAAACAGGCTGGTCCTGGGTAAATAAATGCGGGGCCTGGCTATCCTCCTCCTCCTCCTGCGATGTGAAACGACCACTGCTGCGAGGAACGGTAAATTCATTGTAGCGTTATGAGCTTGTTTGTTGGTTGTGCACACTTCTATGCTGCGCGGGGCTGCTTACGCCAGCTTTCGCCTGGCGTACGTGTTTCCAGCTTAGCGCATCTTTTGTGGCATGCAGGTTTCCCCTGTTTGATTCCATGAATATGTGTTGTTAGTGTGCGTGTGGGTGTTGCCGAGGATTTTGCTGCGGTACTTCCCCTGTAACGCCCACATTTTGGCCTGTTGTTCCCCATTCTGCATGATCCGCCCCCTTTTTAGGTGTGTGCGCTGGGCGTTGTGCACCTTCACTGGGTGTCTGACTCACAGCCTTCGAAATGTCGCAATGACGTGTGCACCACACACTGATTCGGCAAAGGTCACAGGTAAACCACGCGCAGTGCCTTCCATGAATCGCCAAATGGGCGCTTGCGCTGCAATTTTCACGCTTGCGCACCTGTCTTCGGTGCACATTAATTCCATGAATTACCCCCTAAGTAGGAATGGGTTGAAGTTTTGCCACTGCATAGAGAGTATATAAGGTTGTAGAACACGTTTTAAAATGAGCACCGGAAAAATCAATATGGCCATGAAGCAATTTCTGTCCAAATGATTTATCAAAGGTGAATGGGTGGAGGAAGAACACGGCCAGAATGATGCAGGAGGTTTCCTCTGCAAATGTTGACATGTGGCAGTAGAATGGTCTGTTGCATCAAGCTCTAATAGACTTTTATATGACACAAACTACTAGAGATGAGCAGACTAAAATGGCTCAGCTCCCAGCATATATGTACTTCCATTTACTGATAGTGGAAGAACTACATCAGAGTAGCGTGGTCTGTGTGCAAAACCAGGCTGAGCTTTTGAATCAAACCCAGCAAGAACTGAAACAATTAGAAGCTAAAGTGCAACAGAGCCACATTTTAGAGTTAAAGCAAGATCATCTCATTAAACAGCTAAAATATGAGTTAAAACCGCAGCAACAGGAAAATGCAGATCATGAAATTCAGTTTTCTGCACTGCAAGAGGAGCATAAAGAGAGTGTGAAAAATATGGGCGCACTGCAACACAAACTAAATGATCAGATCATTCATAATAGAGTTATGTTGGGGGACATTATTACATTCCAATCATAGCTAAAACAACTGAAAGCTGAAAACAGACCATTAATTATCTAAGGGATTGAGTCCCAAGGTGAGTTTGATCAGATGCACCAAGATCTTGAAACAACAGAGAAAGCAGTTGAGGAACGAAAAGAACACATTAAACTAAGAGAATAGTGTCCTTTCTCAGGACGCGCATCACTTAAAGATAGATGCAGAGAAAAATGAGTCAGATTCTCAGGAAATGACTGACATTAGGCGAGAAAATGCACAATTAATGGAACGTGTGAAGCAAATAGAGATTGACCTATTGCAGGCAGCCCAGTGCAGAAATGGGCAAGAGGAAGTGATTAGTCTCTTGAAAATAAAATGCTCAGAATATGCAGCACAATGCAAGCCTTGCAAAATGAAAATGAGTCAAATTGAGAAGAAATCAATGAATTAAAAGATAGATTAATGGCCCAAAGTAAAGTGCTAGAAGCCACTCAAGCACTTGTGTCAGAATTAAAATCTCAGGTCTCTGCCTCCCATCATGAGATAGGAACTGAGAAAAACAGGCGTGAGAGGTTGACAAATATAAACAGGCCTTTAGGCACTCTGACCCATCAGGGTACGGAAAAGCACCCTCCGATCACTAAGCGGTGTCCTCTCTACCAGGGACATCAAGCCAATCAACCACTTCATATGCCCAGAGTGCAGCTGACCTCATGCGTACCACTTATCAAGAGCAGGGAAACATGAGGCAGCTGTAATCACCCAAGCCTAGTCCAACTGATCCAGAACACCAGTATTTGCCTGAAATCGATGAGGACTCAAGGCTACCAAGCAGAAGGGAAGGTGGCCGGACCAAAGGGCTCTGGGAAATCAAAAATACCTTAGTGAGTACTTCTGACCAGGAGGACTCCTATGATAAAAAGATCAGGGCGTGTTATGGAGAATTCTCAATATGTGCTAATTTCCCTTACCTTTTGGGACCCCCAGCAACTTTGCTGGATTTCTTGGATTTGATTGTTCTACCTGGGAAGAGTGTGAGCCTTTTCCCCCCACTCTTCCATGTATTTTGTGTGTGTTTTACTTTTGTGTTCTTTGGTTATGGTGTTTTAAAACAACTCCATAGGCATCATCTTTTTCTGTGTGACACACGGCACCTTCAGTGCAGTGGCACAGGGGTGTCTTTCAGACTTCCCAAGGTTTAAATACCTTCTCTGGGACTGACTACTGTCTCCCAGAGCATGTAAAGTTAAATTGACTTTACTAGTCTCTTTAAATTTACTGACCCAGCACACACTATCTTCCCATAGCGTGCTGGAGGGGTTGCGTAGCTTCCCCTGATTCAAAACACTCATGTAACAGTAAAATGTTACCCTTTCCTACTTTAAATGGCTGGTGGCAGTAGTTTAGATCAAACTACCATGATTTTTCCCGACCGCTAACAACGGTAGCTAAAAATCTGGTCAGCCATGTTTTTCAATATGGCGCCCAAGAACAATCTGTAAAAACAGACTCTGGTCATCTTTTTTTGCCATTTCTTTTAGGAAAGGTCCTTCTTGTGTTTGTCTCTGCGCGCCAAACCAGGTTTGGTCCCTTTGTTCGTTTGCCTTTGGCGGGCTTCAGTGCTGAAGCCCTCCTCTGGCGCCAGGGTGTCTGGGGTGGACAGGATGTGAAGGAGGTGCCCGAAACTCCCTGTGCTTAGTCTCCTAGGAGACCTAAATGCACTCTGGCGTGATTGGCTGGCTGGCTGTCCGGCAAGGACAGCAACCCTGCTGTGTGAGTGATAGCCAGGCTGGAATTCATGAGGGAAAACTGTTTAAAAGCAGGTCTCTGGGACTTGGAAAGCAGAGTCGACCACTGGAACAGAAGAACCCAAGAGGAGAGGACGGAAGAGGACTGCTGCAACTCCTGGATGACCGGTGAAGCCCTGCTGCAGGTCCAAATTGCCTGAAACTCCTACGACAGAGAAGCCCTTCAAGGTTAACTTCTTCCCTTGAGTTTGGTTGGAACAACCAACTCGCATGCCATCTGGTCCAATTTTCATCAGAGTGTTGTTGAAAACCTGATAGCCAGAGGGAAGGAAACCAGTTTGTGGACTTTAAGGCACTCATACCTTAAACCAACATCTTGCTGCAGCTTTTGGCTTCTTCCCTCGGCAGTGCAAGAACCTCCCGCCGTCCTCCTTCTTGTCCCCACTACTGAAACCCAGAAACAACTGCCTCAGCTACAGCTTTCTTCATTAACAAGGTACTGTGCAAACGCGGTCCGGAAATCTTTTTGGCCATCGAGAAAGTGTGTGAAACTTTCCTCAACTACGAAGGCTTGTCCTTCCCTTAACATTTGTCAAACTTTTCGCCTAGCCAAATTCTTCTAATCTCTGTGGCAAAGACTTAACCGTTGCTTACCAGAACTGTGCTGTCCTATACAAATGACTCTGAACCATTGATAGGCCTAACCCTTTGCCCTACCTGTTAGGCGGAAACCTGTGCAGTTAGCTCTGGGACCACTGCAAAAGATTTAGGACTCCAGGTGTTTGGCAGTAAACCCACTTGGTAGCAGTCTGTACCACACAGATTCACTTGGTAGCTGTGGCTGAGCAGTCAGACTTCCCCCAAGAAGAGTTAGGCAGTATGTGGAGTATACAAAATAGGGCAATTTACACAGTAGAACAAGCAAACACGGAACAGAGCTTCGGTGTAAAGATATATAGTTATTTATGTATAAAAACACATCTATGGAAAACACACTGGCACTAATACGGCAAACAACTTCAATTACAATTACTATAAGTAAATCAATCCCCCTAACAATAGTTCAACAAGTCTAGGTTCCACGGCACCACTTATTTGCAGACAGAGGTGAATGCTTTAACCTAGATGGCACTCTAATATTCGTTAGGACGGGAGAGAAAAGGCAGGGTATGAAATCAACTCGGTACCAACACTTTTACGAACAAATACAAGGAAAGTAAGGCAGGGTCTACTGTAGATCGCAAAGTGTAGAGGCCAGGCCCACTCGGAGAGAGACAAGGCGATATGTCCCAAAAAGTATCACAGTGGAAATGCACTTTGAGTCTTTGTCGCAAATTGTTATAGAAAGATTGGACCAGTTCAGAACAGAAAGTTAAGAAGGCTTGGAGGAGACCCAATGGAGAGGCAAGGATTAAGACACCTCACGCTAACCGACACAAGGGAAGCCAGGCGGACATGGTACCTTGTATGTGGAGAGACAGCTCCGGCAGGGGCAGTTGTTCCTGGTGGTGGATGCAAGTCGGGGCTTTGCCAAGAGAAGAGATGCTCTCGTTGTCGAAGGAAAGTTGAAGATCGTTGCACCACCAGGGAAGAGACCAGCCACGGAGTGCTCCGTCACAAGGCACCACCTTTTGGTCGCGGTACGGGTTAGTGGCTATCCAGTTGCCGGGGTGCTCAGCACGGGCAATTCGACCACTACGCCCTGGAAGCGAAGAAAAAGCAAAGGGGACTGGTTGTTCCCACCAGTCAGGGGAAGAAGACTCTCCAGCCAGGAGATCTCCTCTGTCGTTGGGTAGTGGTGAGTCGGTTCAGCAGGGCTCCACCGGAGGTGTCGTCGTTGCAGGTCGGCTCAGCTTTACCCTCGTCGGATTCTTAGGTCCTGTGGCGACTTCTGAAGATCCAGTCCCAAAAGCCCTGCTTTTATGCAGAACACCCCCATTCATTCAGCCTAGCTGTCAATCAAAACACGGTAAGTGGTGAGCGGGGTGGCTCACCACTTGGGCCAATCACACCAGAGTGCGACTTGAGTTGGCAAGGCAACTCAGTCCAGGGTGCCTAAACCCCCTCCCACACCCCCTGTGGTACCCAGACAGAATGGCACCACTTTGGAGGGCCTCTGTGCAGAAGCCCGACAAAAGTGGAACAAAGGGCTCAACCTTTGGTTTAGGAGTCACAGAGACGAACACAGACGCCATTTTAAAAACTGAGTTCTGGCAGAAAATACCAACGGATAGATTTATTTAAGATAAATAAACCGGTGGTATGTTAGAGATTAACGAGAAAGAGTATTAACCTCCAACAATGGGAAGAATCCCATAGAGTTATATTCGGGGTCGAATATAACGAGTAGTTTCTACTGCCACCAGCCAAAACTCGACGAGGGGGGACGGGACAGTGCCCCCTCGAATAACAGACCCAGGAGTAATCGAATTACCCCTACTAGTACGTCCACAATAGGATGGTTTGTACTAATTCTGTTAGTAAATTTAGGTCTAGTAAAGCCAATGGTGACTTTACATGCCCTGGGAGACAGTATTCAGTCCCAGGGTATGGAGTCTATGGTGGGGATCCTCTAGGACGCCCCAGTGTTACGGCACGGAGGGTACGGTGTAACACACATAGTAAAACATATGAGACCCTATGGAGTAAAAGACCCCATAGCCCATAGAACACATTGACATTCAAAGGAATTAACCACATTCATGTCCAAGAGTGGGAGAAAAAGAGTCTCACTCTTGGCAGGATGGAAAAAACAAACTCCAGAAATCCAGCAAAGCTGCTGGGGGACTCACTAGGTTAGGAAATTCAGCCTAAACAGAAAATTCTCCCTAACACTACCTATGAATGTATTTGGGCTGTCTATTCTTATAACCTTGTCTTTTCCCCCCTTTATTAAGTATCTGAAGTGCCATTTTGCTCCAACTTCATTTGGAGCTAAAACATGTTCATTTACTTACCGGTTGAATTTTTGTGGTTTATTAGTGTGTGATATTGAGCTGCTTATGCTAGTATAATATTTTCTAACTGACTGAGTAAATAAGTGTATATTCTTTTACCAAGAAACCTTGAATAAGTGTATATTTGAAACACTGCATTAGTTGGTCCTTTGTGTAACTTGTTCTACTGCTCACTCAACTCTTGAGATAAGTCTGGCTGCTCAGCCACCGCTACCACATAACTGAGTAGTACAGGCTTGTACCAAAGGTGAAATTGTACTGACACTTGTAGTCTTAATTGCATGTAGTGTTCCCCAAGGGTACTGCATGTGATTCTGCCTAACAGATATCATGCCTTCCTTACACCTCCTAGGCACTCTCCACAGCCCTGTATTCTCATTTCACCTTATGACTCAGGACATCCTGTCCACTCTCTCTTCCTCTCCCTCCTCTTCCTCCTCCTCTACCACCCCTGGCCCGTTTTCGAATCTCTCTCCTCCTCCTTTCTCCTCCTTTCCCCTGTTCACCCCTGATGATATTTGTAGACAAGTCCAATCTTGGAAAGTCTCATCAAAGCAGGTTCTCCCCAGCTCATCAAGGACCACATCGACAACCTTGCTCCAGCCTTTGGGCAATTTCTGCAATCACTCCTTTGCCACTGGAACCTTCCCCTCCCCCTTAAGCACTCCCTTGTGCACCCCTTCTAAAGAAGCCCTCTGCCGATCCTTCCTCTCTCGCCCAATCTCTCTCACTCCTATCCTGGGCAAACTCCTGGAAACGCTGGCCATCTCCCTGCTTAATCTGCATACTGAATCTGTTGGTTGTTTCCACGACTACTAGTCTGGCTTCAGAGTTGGCAGAAGCATGGAAACAGCTCTTCTGAACACCTGTGAAGACTTGCTATCTAATCTTGACTCTAATCTTCCTTCTGACCTCATTCTCCTTGATCTATCCTTGCTCTTGACACAGTCAACCATGCCATCCTGCTCAATCATCCCTGTGACAACCTGGGTGACAAACTGGGTATCACAGGTCAGGCCCCGGCCTGGTTGACCTCCTTTCTCACTGACCGACCATCCCAGTTCCAACTGGGGTCTTTCGTCTCTTCTGAGGCCTTTGGGCGTGTTGTGCACTGTAACAATTAATAATAATAATAATAATAATAATAATAATAATAATAATAATAATTCTATCTCTCTATCTACTTGTGGTGTTCACCAGGGGTCTAACCTTTCTACCTGGCTTTTCAACCACTACCTGGCACCTCTTTCCCACTGCATCGCTACATTCTGCTCTAACTTTCAGTGTAATGCAGATAACACCCAGCTCTCGTTCAGGCTCCCCTCAGCCACCTGTGCTCCTTCTCTCATACCAGACTGTCTGGCCGCAATTCAGGAATGGTGTGGGGTCAATGATCTCTGCCTTAATGCCAGTAAGACTGTGGTCCTCCTCATCGGGACACCTGCTCCCTCCTTTCCTCTCTCTCTCTGGCCGCCCAACCTGGGCCCTCCTCCTGTCCCTTCGTGTGAGGCTAGGAACCTTAGTGTCATCTTCGACTCCACTCTCTCCTTCTCTCCTCACATATTTGATGTCTCTAAGAAGTCACACTATCAGCTGCACCTCCTCAGAGATATTCTGCCTTTTCTCACTTTCCCCTAGAAGCTCACTGTTTCCAGAGCCCTGGTCCTCTCCAGGCTGGTCTATTTCAACAGCCTCTTTCTAAATCTTCCTGTCTCTACTCTTTGACCGTTACAGCTTATCCAGAACAGCACTGCAAGACTTGTCCTTAGCCTCAAGCCCAGGGATTGTATCCCTCCACTGACTCCCTGTGACTGCAAGGTCAAGTTCAAGACCCTTTACATTGTCCACAAGACTTTCTGGTGCCTGGGACCGCACTACCTCCAACTTTCTCTTCCTAAATATCTTCCTTGTTGAGCTCTCCGCTTATCCACCTACAACTCTCTGAGGGTCAGACGCTTCTCCAAGCAGAGAATGGGAGGCAGATCTCTTTCCTAGACTGGGGACTCCCTCTGGAACAGCCTCCCTGCCTCTCTCAAACTTGAGCAGAACCACCTCTGGTTCCGGAAGTAACTTAAGACTTTCCTTTTCGCTTCCGCTTTCTCTCTTCGTCTCCCATGCTGATGTCCTTATCTGTACCGCGCACTGCTCACTTGGCCACCCACTGAACTCGGGCCCAGGTTCCTGCATGTCCAGTTGCCCTTGCGCTGCCTCCGGGCCCCCCCAGCACTTATGGGTCTGTATCTGCAACCCTACACTTATTGAATTACCTACACTTCTCCTCTCACACACCAGGCACTTCTCCCCTCCCTCTTCCCCGTACTTGCGTGATCTGAATGACACAAGACCTAGTAAGATCATTTTTTTGTCATCCTTCTGTTTCCCCTTCCTTGTCTTGTCACGCCTAGAAACATTTGTGTACAGGCGCATTATAAATGCCTTATTGGGAGGCCACTAGTGGGCGCATGAAGGAAGCTTAATCCTTCTGTTTGGCTGAGCCCGCATGGCAAAAAGGGGTTCTGAACCCCCCTTACTCCTCCCAGGAAACAGAACCTGAGGTGCCCCTCGGGACAAGAAGGTGCCTCTGCTCCAACTTTGGTCCAGATCCGAGCCCGAATAGCTGAGATATCCATGCCAGCAGTTGAGGCAGGAGGGACGAGGATCCCTGGCCCGTGGCGGTGAGCTGCAAGAGCACACGCCAGGCCCGGTCTGCGACGGTTCATGAGTGAGAGGGCCGGGGCCTCGTTGGAGTCAGACGGCACCTCGCCCCCCCACACACCATCCACACTCCTCTGGGGTCGGCAGCCCAGTGGCCCCCTAGACAGTCCAGCGGCCCCCTAGACAGTCCAGCGGCGGGAGCGAGGTGCACTGCTGTCTTGGACAACACAGAAGGAGGCGAGAGGTGGCTGTAAACTGAAGGGGAGGGAATCTTGGAACGAGTCTGCAGGGGGGGCCCAATCAACTACAGTGAAGCCCCAAGTGTCCATCTTCCAGGACCTCTCGGCTCTCATGCTCGAGAGGAGAAGGATGTGCAGCCCTCTCACCAAGTGGCTGACAGAAAAAGGAGTGCTCTACCGCTAGGGATTCACATTTTCTCTGAACTTTGAATACAACGGCCAGGGCTACCGGCTGGTTATGGAGGACGATATACATAGACCTTCAGATGCACTCACAGGGAATTACGGCTCCAGGCATCAGCCTCGGGAGAGACCACTGGCTCAGGGACCTTGCCTACGGGCACCAGAAATAGACACAAGATAGCAGGGGCCCACAAGTATAAAAAACTCACTGCCCCACTGAGGGGCCCCTCGGAGCCATGACCTGACCATAAGAGGGGATGGGGCTGGTAAATGTTGCTGTTGAAAGTGAGGGCTGATGGTGGGCTGGTTTTGAGGGAGATTGCGAGGGGGAGGCCTTGAGAGAGGATTAAGACGGGTTAAATGCATGCCCTGTTAACTCAGGGGCGATGATGGTGCTGTAAGACTGCTAGAGGTGTCAGAGGGGGGCACAGTGCCTATAAGGGGTGGTTTGAGAGAGTCCTGTTGACTCAAGACCTTCTGCTGATCCTATCCTGACTCGTAGTGGTACGGGTGTCGGGGTCGGAAGGTATGGGGTGGTAGGGAGTTATGGTGGGATTGGGCAGTTTGGGGTCCACCCAGAGGGAGTTTATGTAGTTTGCCGTTTTTTCAGTGGTTCAGGGGACAGCCCCTCGTAGGGCAGGGGTTCTATCTCAAAGTTGTATGATTTCTCAAGGGGAGGGATGGCTAAAATGGAATGAATGGAACTGGAGATATGTCTGTAGATGATGAGCTGGTGATTGTCTCCCTCAATGTTGGAGGGCTAAACTCGCCTGGCAAGCGATCATTGCCCCTATGAGAATTTAGACGTGACAAACTGGAGATCCTCATGGTTGAGGAGAGACACTGGCTGAGGGGCAAAGAACCAAGATTGGGGCAAAAAGGTGGGGAGGTGCTGACGGCCTTGGGTACAGAGAAAAAAGGCAGGTGATGATTATTGTGTCGGCCCACCTGGGCCTGGTGAATGACAGGACACAAGGGACCCGGGCGGGCACTATCTGTTCATTAAGTGAAGCCTGAAAGGTGAAAGGATTACCCTGTGCTCAATATACGCCCTCAACACAAGGCAGGCAGATTCATGGAGATCAAGTGGATTTTATAAAGGGTAGACCAGGCGCGTTGAGAACATCCGGAAAACAATGAATCTGCTGCACCAGGCCCAGACCCAGGGGAGCAATGGTTGCCTTGTCTCAGTGGATTCTGAGAAGGCATTCGACAGGGTGGAATGGCCCTTTATGAAATTGGTACTGAAGAGAATGCGCCTTGGACAGGTGTTTGTAATAAGTGGAGGCGATGTACACAGTCGACGGCGCGAGTGAGGGTGAATGGAATCATGTCTGAGGCATTCTGCCTGATGCATGGGACGAGACACGGATGCCCCCTTATTGCTGCTGCTATACTCCCTCAGGATGGAGCCGGTGCCAATCGTGATCAGAGCCAATCAGGGGATCAAGGGCAGTTATTTGGAGGGGGTCAGAGTTATTTGGACAGGGTCACTTTAGGGGCTATTAGGAAATCCCAGAGGGTCTGGGCCACAACAGGATTTCGATCTTTGCATACTTGAGGCTGAAGGGGATATTCACTGATGACCCGAAGTGGGATACCCGCCTCTCCAGAGACCTAACCCTGTTTGAGAAATGGCTAGATGGGACCACCACCCAGAAGGGCGTTTGCCCCAGCATATTTAAGATGCTGATTTCAACTCCAGGGGTGGGGAGATACATTTTTAAGAGATATTGGGTGGAACTAGCGGGGGTGGGGGGTGAAATTACGAATGAGGACTGGGCTAGAATCTTCCGGTGACATTCCACAGCAATTTATTCACCTCCGCCAAGGAAGATAACTTAAAGATGCTGCAAGGGTGGCATAGGGATCTGAACATTTCAAGAATTATTGCGGGAGAAGGTATAGTGGATCACTGGCAATTTCCCCAATCTCTACCATTACCCACCTGTCATGTCAGGTTGTAGGGGCTGGTAGATGAGGGCATGAGATTGGTCACAACACGCGGGGATGGGCCACTTGGAATTGTAGCACCATTTTCAAAGGAAAATGAGAAGCGCATGCTTGCAATCCGTGTAAAGTCAGCCTGGCAGACATGAAATCATGCTTTCACCACCATTTGAGATACTGCTCTATATTTAGGTCCAGAACAACAGGCTGCGTGCTGGTGTAACATGCCTGAACTGGATTTAGGGACTTGCAGTCTCCGATTTAGTGGGAACCAGAGATGCTAGCGATATGCTGGTAGGGGAATGGTGATGTTTTGGTAGTAACATAACTAATAATGGGTATGCAGTGGTACAGGTTAGGACACCATGGATCAATGATGCTGGTATGTAGGGGGAACATCTACAGAGGTTATAGTGCAATGTTAAAGGAAGAAAGAGTTGCGCGCTAGGATGATGTTGGAGAATTTACAGATGGCATTGGTAGGTAAAGGGTGTGGTTATTATGTGATGTGAGCGGATTGCTAAGGGATTCCCAGTTTTTAACCAAGATATAAGGTATAAAGTTTAGAAAGTGAAGAAATTGATTTGTTAATTTTGCAAAAGCTAGAATATGTTGGGGAGCTTCAAGGGATGAATGCAATAGAGTCTAATGGATCACAACTAGATTAAACTAGAACAGATTACTGGTCATATGAAGGGCAACGAATGGATAAATAGGAATGGTGGGTTATTGTTGGAATGGATTGGAAAATAGGGGAGGGAGCAGAACTGTGTTCTCTCTACGTGGAATACGGAAGGGAGATATCAGTGGTTTGGGTTGGACAAATTCAAGGGATTTTTTGTGCTACTGGTTTGTTTCTATGTTTTTAGTGTTGTGTGTTATACGCTCATAGGTTTCTTCACAGGGTGGGTAATTAACAGCGCAAACATGGCAATTTCTTGTAAGCAGAGTTTAAAAGTGATATCCTGGAATGGTAATGGTGCAAACTGTGTAAATAAGAGGACAAGAATTCTGAATACATTAGATGAGTTAGGGGCAGATGTTGCCCTACTTCAGGAAATGCATTTATAGAGACGGATGCAGAGAAATGGAAACGAGAATGGGTTGGTAGTGCGTTTTGCTCTGCATTCACCTCAAGCTGTAGAGGTGTATGTACATTGATTAGGAGGAATTTACCAATTTCAGAAATGTGTTGTAAAAGGGACAATGAGGGGAGAATTGTATGTGTTAATTTGAAAATACAAAGTGTTACCTACGGTATATGTAATATTTATTCTCCTAATGGTTTTTTTGTTGTTGTTACTCTCGCACAGTTTATGCAAAATGTGAATCAAACGAATATCATTGTGGGGGGAGATTTTAATGTCACTCTAGAACCACAGCTGCATAAAAGTGGAGGAAATTTGAGTTATGAAAATAACTTGAAAAGAAAGGCCTTGAAAGAGTTTATGGCGGAGTGGAATTTATTAGACTTGTGGAGATGACAGAATTCTTTGCTCAGACAATACACTTTTTATTCAGGTCGACATAAATTGTACTCTCGGATTGATCTACTCTTGACATCAGGATTGTGCACACAGAAGTATCTATCGGTTGATATTAAAGGCATCAGAATCTCTGATCATGCTCCAATATCTCTTGAAATGAAGTTAACCTTTCCATTGCCCAAAACAAGTACACAGAGAATGAATGTAACACTTCTTGATGACACAGAAATAATGGATAAAATAGTAAAAAAAGCAACTTTTTTATGGAAGAGAACTGGACTGGAGATCTGAAAGTGGAATTTGTGTGGGAGGCTTTCAAATCCTACATGAGGGCAATGCTGATAGGCCCCTCGAGCAAAAAGAAGAAAGAAAAGGAAAAGGAGACAAAGAGTCTGAATGAGGAAATTGCAAAACTTGAAAGGCAAAATATGCTAACATATTCAGTAGACTCTTACAATGTGCTCAAAGGGAAAAAGAAAAACTTGGAAGATTTACATACAGTAAGCACAGAAAACTCCTTTTCAAAACGAGATGTAAGTATTATGAAGAAGGTGAAAAATGTGACAGGCTTTTGGCTCATCGATTATGAGTAATGGAGAGTGAAAAAACAATGAATGCAATTGAAACAGAGATGGTATTTTGGTATATGAGCCTACTGAAATTAATGAAACATTCAAGGAATACTATACGAATTTATACACCTCAGAAGTGCACGTGAGCCAAGAAAAAATGAAACAATTAATTAATGGATATAAATTAAAATGTCTGAAGACTGAGGATAGAGATTGTCTCCAGAAAGAACTAAATGTAAAGGAGCTAATAAGAGCAGCAAGTCTCTTAAATTCAGGCAAATCCCCGGGGCTGGACGGTCCCCCAGCAGAACTGTATAACATTTTTCCGGATGAGGTTTTCAATCTAATGTTGGCCATGCTACGCTCATCACTGGGTGAAGGTCGGCTCCTGTCGACCACAAGGCACACCACTATTTCCCTATTCTTGAAGCAGGGGAAACCATTGGTGAATACAGGCAGTTGTAGACCCATAAGCTTAAGAAACACTGATAATAAAATTCTTGCAAAAGCCTTAGCATTGAGACTGGAGCACCTGCTACCAAGCATTATCGAACAGAGTCAAGCTGGCTTTGTAAAAGGAAGGCATTCCTCTGAGAACATGAGGAGATCATTGTTAACATTACACGAGAGCAATAAACATTCTAAGGAGGTGGTGGTATTATCGCTGGATGCAGAGAAGGTATTCGAACAAATACCTCATGGCAGCATTAGAAGGTTTTGGATTTGCTGAAAATATGATAGAATGGATTTGGCTCTTATACTCATGTCCAACAGCTAGTGTGAACACAAAAGGCTTTGTATCAGAAGGATTTGAACTTAAAAGGGGAACAATACAAGGATGCCCCCTCTCCCCTTTACTGTTCATCATTGCAAAGTAGCCCCTACCAGTGAAGATAAGAGAGGATCGTGTAATTGAAGGAAATCATTTTGGCGAGGTCTGTCAAAAAATGTGGCTCTACGCTGATGATATGCTTCTGGTACTACAAAACCTAGACTCCTCTGTACCGGCGCTAATTGATCAAATTGATACCTTTCATAGGTTCTCAGGGTACAAGATCAATTGGATGAAATCAGAAGCATTACCAGCTTCAAATACATGTTCGATCGTGCAGCTGAGTGCGTATGGATTCAAATGGTGTCCTGTTAAAATGCGCTACATAGGGGTTTGACTAAAAAAGAAGTGGCTCAAATTATGAATGCTAATCTAGCATTTATTACTCAAAATTTGGAGACGGACTTGAGAAGATGGAATTAACTAAGATTAAGCATTTGGGGGAGAATGAATGCAATAAAGATTATGTCAACACCAGAATTTAATTACATTCTAAGCATGATCCCCATGCAGTTCAAAAAGAAATCTATAAAGAAAATAGAAAGTTTAATTCAATCCTTTCTGTGGGATGGAAAACAACCACGCTTTGAAACTTTGGAAACTACAATTGTCTTCAGAAAGGGGTGGTTTGGGTGTTCCAGATTTTGAAAACTATCATCTGGCTTTTGGAGCACGACATCGACTACCATTCTTAGAAAATTCAAAAGATGTCTGGACAAAAGCTGAGACTAGAAGATCGTCTCCGTTATCATCTAGAGCTATACTCACATCAGAAGACGGTGTAGATTGCAGATCATATGCACCAACCGCATTTATACGGGCATGTTGGAAGGGTCTATTGAGAAAAGCTAAAAAGGATGTTGCTGGCAATGGGATTACTTCACTCTGGCTGAATCCAGACATTAAGCTGGGAGGGAAAACTTCACTCTGGTCAAATTGGCTTTTGTGTGGAATACAATGGTTAGAAGCCCTTTTTGAGGATACAAAATGGATTAGCTTTAAACGATTAACTGAAGAAAAAGGTCTTAGACACTGCACACTAGGGGAATACAGAAAGCTGAAGAAAGCATTGGTGAATTTGATTCCAGAGGATGGCAAAAGTTGGTATGAATGGTTAAAATACTATAAATCCGAAGGTCACATAGCCTCAAAGGTGTACAAGCATTTGGAGCAGTACAAGGAACCAAATAAAGAGCTGCTGGACAAATGGTCAGAAATAATAGGATCAGAGATGAGTAAAAGCAGGTGGAGGAATTTGTGTTAGAATGTGGCATTAACTTCATTGAATTTTAGTGAGAGAAGTAGGCAAATCAAAATCTTAAACAGGGTATTTTGGACTGCTCAAAAATTATATGCAAGAGGTTTACTTGAATCAGAGGCCTGTTGGAGGTGTAAGCATGCCAAGGGCACCTTTGAGCACATGATTTGGGAATTCAACAGTTTAAGGAGCTTCTGGAGTGAGGTCACATCAAGAATAAATAAGGTTCTTATGCTAAACGAAGACTATGATTACATGAGCATCATTCTGGGTGAGGAGGAAGATCTCTCATTCCCACAAAGCTGTTGGTTTTTCAGAGATGCAAATTATACAAAAATAATTATTCTGAGGAAATTTAAAAGTGAGGAAACACGAGATGTGTCAGAATGGTTAATGGACTTGCAACAAGTGTCGAGATTGGAGAGAATTATCCTACAAATAGGCAAGAAAAGAAGCTTATATGAACAAATATGGGAAAGGTTTTTAGAACTGTGAGATATTTAATATGTGAAGGCAATGCTAATCTATGAACATTTGATATGATTTGCCTGACTTGTGTTACATAATCAAACTGTGAATAATTGAACTGCAATTGTATGTCTATATGTTTGTTGGTTTGCTGTTGTATGGTTTGTTAAGTTTAAAATGTAATCAATATGTAAATACAAAAAAAGAACTATTGCGGATGCATCACCCATGTGCCCCAAGGGTTGTGGTTTGGTGGGGTCTCTCGCTCACATGTGCTGGGAATGTCCTAGCATTTGCATCTTCTGGCAGGAGCTCCTTAGCTGATTCAAGGACCTCGTACAGGCCCCGCTGAACCTTGACCCGCTCGAGATACTATTAGGAATCCCTACCGGGGACCAGGGGGAGTACCGATTGCCTAGGGTGTGTGAGGCGATGTTACGGGCTGGGCAACTGGCAGTGGCCCAACATTGGAAGGTGGGGAGATTGCTCACAAGACAGTAATGGGAATGTAAAATGTGTAGTTTGAAATGGAGAGGTTGATGGCCAATGTGAATGACTATGGGGCGTCCTTCATGGAGGAATGGGGGCTGATGCTGTCCAGGATGGAGGGTAATAGAGACCGACAGAGAAGCTGGGAAAGTGCTGATGAGGTTCGCTGGGTTGACCCAATAGAGGGGAGCGAATCTAATACACTCTAGACCACTCAATGTAACAATTATTACTGTGTATCCATCCCCGAGATGTTCTATTGTTGATCAAACGTTTGTTCCCTGAATGCACTGATTGAGAGACGGGGGAAGATGGGGGCGAGAGGGACCAACTTTGTCGGATATGATTGTAAGAAACAATGTGTTGTTATTGATTGTTAAATTGCAAATAAAAACCAAAGTTAAAAAAATAAATGACATATATCATATCATATCATATCATATAAGACTCAGATGTGATGCTTAAATATATTGTATATAAAGGTATGTAACATGCTCTTAAAAAGGTCTATGTAGTACCTGGATTATTTATTTTAAACCCCATTAAAATGGGCCTCCTTAAGGTTCTTCTGACCCCCACAGAGCACAACCTTTATATAGCTTACTGCCTATTTCCCCTGAAAAAACAGTTCCTGCCACACACCTGACCAATAATGCTACTGGGTGAACATGGCCACTCCTGAAGTATCCAAAGCCTGTTATCATAACCACTGTGGGAGTGGTATGGTTTTTAGTATTGCGATGAGACATAATAACCAGCATAATGCAGATTATCATCCATAAACCAGGCATTACCCCATGGCCATCCCCTCGTCACAACCCTTGCTTATGAGGATATACCCAGTCCTCTCAATTGGTATCTTGACATTGTAACAAAGAAATTAATCAAATGAGAATCAAACCTGCTACCCTGTGTTAAACACATAACATTGGAATGAAGATATTAATCTGAAATGGGCCTGTAATACAGCTGCAACCACTAACATTTCATCTGTATTTTATAATGCAAAATGAAAGCCAAAGTGGCCCAAGTAGGTTCCCTGCACACGTGACCCAAGGGCACTCTCAGAGCTTCTGGCCATGACACTGGCACACTTCTGATGTCTATACAATGAATCGAGGGCACCGGGTGAATTACTGGCAACTCATAAACTTTAATAGTTCACAGTCAAATCCCATTACGTAATATAGCTAGAGAATATTTCGAAATGTCCCTATTCTTTACAAATGCCACAAACACATGTTCATAATTCCTAAATGTGGAAGTAAACCAAGAGCTCTCGATGAACATCTACTGAAAGAATATTCATGTGACCATTAATTCTACTACTACCTATTGATTGAGTTGAAAATGTGAAACTATTTATGGGAAAGCCCGGCCTCTCTTCAAGGTGGACTGTGAAACACTGGAGGTACAGAAATTCAGTGTATAGCTCCTTCGATTGGAAGATGTTAGCTTCTGTCACAAGGTCCATTTTCCTTGTTCTGATAGATCACCCCATGTGCCCCCATCCTACACAACTTGCAATGGTAATCATGACTTCCAGGTTTTGTGGATTGAGATGATCCCCTTTCTTTAGAGTAGCCTCTAGCAGCACCCGCGGCAGGTTTCCCAACATTTCAGGCAATTTTGGAAGCATTTGATTGACATTGTCTTATCCATTACACACATGCTGTGCTAAGTTTTTCTGGAGGGGATTGAGATGTGCTCTGGTTCTTGCAACCATAAAAACAGTACACAGTATGGCCCCATTAAATTCAAATCAGTCAATGGCCCATATCTCTGGACAGTTCAGCAAGTTCTGAAATCACTACCTCAGCTTGATAAACTGAGAGTTTTACTTTGCCAATAACAGATGTTCTTTTGATACTATGGAGACATCCTAAACACAGATGTCAAAGACATATTTAACATTTGCTGTTAAGAAACTATCACCCACAGATCTAGATGCATATAGGCATGTATTTAAATTATACTAAATATTCTTTACAGTTGCTTCAAGATTGTGCATGATTTGATGAAGAAGCAGAAATGGATAGCTAGATAAATAAAGATAATTAAAAAACATCAATTCAGCTATTTTGAAAACTGCATGTAATTTCCCACTGATCTGAGATATTCTGGTAATTGATTATGAAACCTAGGTGCTCAACAGTATTAAGAGCAGCCTTGCTGATCCCTAATGTGTCAAAGAGATTTGCTGTTGCTGGCCTTAAAGCTCTCTTAGGCTGATACCTGGTGAGATGCGAGAAGAGGAAAGGGGATTCCTGATCAAAGGTGTGAGCCAAGAACATTATCTAGAGATGTATTTTCTTTTCCAGGGGAAGTTAGTGTATTGTTCTCAATGTATCAGTTATGTGTTCTATGAACCACACATTGTTCAGAAGTCGAGGGGCCATGTTCTGTAATCTCTGGAGCATATTTACCAGGAATTGGGGAATACCTGCATAGATTGCATTTGAATACTCCAGGCAGACTAGTACTAAAGCTATAACAGCCTGAATATGGTGGGTAGTTCCGTGCCATTTATTAATACATAATTTTTTTCATATGCGTAGGTGATCGAAACCCACATTATAACACAATACATTTGTCTATACAGGGAGGATTCCCAATCTTTCATCAGGATTTAACTGAGTTAGCTTGTGTTGGACTGGGGACCAAGTAGAAAGTTCAGATAGTATTGAGTTTATTTTGGTGGGGTGCATAATCAATACTTCCGTTTGATAGGGTTAAGTTTGAAATATATTTGACACATCCAGTGGTCTAGGGCCAGCATACTGTTTTTAAAGGAATCAGTTAACTCAGTAAGTGAAGAGCCAGTTGCCAGTTTTAAATGCAATAGGGAATCGTCAGCATAGTTCAAATATTTGAAGCCAAAAGCCTAAATCGGGTTGGACTGGGGATTGAAGTAGATATTCAACAACAAAGGTGACAATGCTGCTCCCGGACAGATGCCACAAGTCACCCAAGAATTCCTGAAGATAGCAGTGTCACAAAGACTTCTGCTGGCAATCATTTAGAAATAACGTAATCCAATTTTAAGTGGTCCCTCTTTCTGTCTGGATATCAGGATAAGGGGCTTATGGTGTCAAATGCTATGGTTAACTGCAGCAGCACTAGATCTCCTATTACTCCTCTGCTCTTGATCATTCTAAGTTTATTTTGCACTGTGGTTGGAACTGAGTCATTGCTTCTGCCCAGACAAAAACCGTCCTGTAAGGTGCCTAGCAGGTTATTGTCTTCCACATATGTTAAGCGGAAAACCTGTGCAGTTCCCTCTGGGACCACTGCAAAAGATTTAGGCTTACAGGTGTTGGCAGTAAACCCACTTGGTAGCTGTCTGTACCACACAGATTCACCTGGTAGCTGTTGCTGAGCAGTCAGACCTCTCTCAAGAAAAGTTAGGCAGTATGTGGAGTATACAAAATAGGGCAATTTACACAGTAGAACAAGCAAACACGGAACAGAGCTTGGGTGTAAAGATATATAGGTATTTATTTATAACAACACATCTATGGAAAACACTCTGGCACTAATACGGCAAACAACTTCAATTACAATTACTATAAGTAAATCAATCCCCCTAACAATAGTTCGACAAGTCTAGGTTCAACGGCACCACTTATTTTCAGACAGAGGTGAATGGTTTAACCTAGATGGCACTCTAGTATTCGTTAGGACGGGAGAGAAAAGGCAGGGTATGAAATCAACTTGGTACCAACACTTTTACGAACAAATGCACGGCAAGTAAGGCAGGGTCTACTGTAGATCGCAAAGTTCAGAGGCCAGGCCCACTCGGAGAGAGGCAAGGCGATATATCCCAAAAAGTATCCCAGTGGAAATGCACTTTGAGTCTTTGTTGCAAATTGTTATAGAAAGATTGGACCAGTTCAGAACAGAAAGTTAAGAAAGCTTGGAGGCGACCCAATGTAGAGGTGAGGATTAAGACACCTCACGCTAACCGTCACAAGAGAAGCCAGGCGGACACGGTACCTTGTATGTGGAGAGAAAGCTCCGGCGGGAGCAGTTGTTCCTGGTGGTGGATGCAAGTCGGGGCTTTGCCAAGAGAAGAGATGATCTCGTCGTCGAAGGAAAGTTGAAGATCGTTGCACCACCAGGGAAGAGACCAGCCGCGGAGTGCTCCGTCACAAGGCACCACCTTTTGGTCGCGGTACAGTGGTTAGTGGCTATCCGGTTGCCGGATCAGCACGGGCAATTCGACCACTACGTCCTGGAAGCGAAGAAAAAGCAAAGGGGACTGGTTGTGCCCACCAGTCAGGGGAAGAAGACTCTCCGGCGGGGAGATCTCCTCTGTCGTCGGGAAGTGGTGAGTCGGTTCAGCAGGGCTCCACGGGAGGTGTCGTCGTTGCAGGTCGGCTCAGCTTTACCCTCGTCGGATTCTTAGGTCCTGTGGTGACTTCTGAAGATCCAGTCCCAAAAGCCCTGCTTTTATGCAGAAAACCCCCATTCATTCAGCCTAGCTGTCAATCAAAACACGCTAAGTGGTGAGCGGGGTGGCTCACCACGTGGGCCAATCACACCAGGGTGCGACTTGAGTTGGCAAGGCAACTCAGTCCAGGGTGCCTAAACCCCCTCCCACAGCCCCTGTGGTACCCAGACAGAATGGCACCACTTTGGAGGCTTCTGTGTAGAAGCCCGCCAAAAGTGGAACAAAGGGCTCAACCTTTGGTTCGGAGTTACAGAGACGAACACAGACGCCATTTTAAAAACCGAGTTCCGGCAGAAAATACCAACCGATTAAGACAAATAAACCGGTGGTACGTTAGAGACTAACAAGAAAAAGTATTAACCTCCAACAATGGGAAGAATCCCATAGAGTTATTTTCGGGGTCAAATATAACAAGTAGTTTCCACTGCCACCAGCCAAAACTCGACGAGGGGGGACGGGACAGTGCCCCCTCGAATAACAGACCCAGGGGTAATCGAATTACCCCTACTAGTACGTCCACAATAGGATGGTTTGTACTAGTTCTGTTAGTAAACTTAGGTCTAGTAAAGCCAATGGTGACTTTACATGCCCTGGGAGACAGTAGTCAGTCTCAGGGTATGGAGTCCATGGCGGGGATCCTCTAGGACGCCCCAGTGTTACGGCACGGAGGGTGCAGTGTAACACACATAGAAAAACATATGAGACCCTATAGCCCATAGAACACATTGACATTCAAAGGAATTGACCACATTCAAGTCTAAGAGTGGGAGAAAAAGAGTCTCACTCTTGACAGGATGGAAAAAAACAAACTCCAGAAATCCAGCAAAGCTGCTGGGGGACTCACTAGGTTAGGAAATTCAGCCTAAACAGAAAATTCTCCCTAACAACATAGAACTGAATTTAATAGGTATCCACAGATCTTAGCAGTGTTTTGAAATGTAGGGAAGGTTCAAAATGGGTCTCTAGATTTTCAGGAGTCAAGAGATTACAATTTGAGCATTAGAATAAACATTGCTTTTTGTAGCTCAGATGGAACAGACCCTTCCAAAAACTATTCACTCATTTAATTCCTGATAATCTATAGGGGATTGAATCAGTGAACCCAAGATAAACACTGTGTGACTGTACAATTAGTTGTATAGTTTCAATTTTTAAGCCACAATTGTGACTTCAGTTGTTCAATTGGTTAAGGTTCAATACGAGAAGGAAGGCTATTGTTAAGGTCACAGAGATGGAAACCCTTACCTATCGCTTAAGGCAGAACTCTGGAGATAGCCCTCTTATGAGATTCTGTACACTGCTTGGGAGAGCAACCTGATTCTCTCTTAACCTGGAACTCGTAGAGCTTGAAAGGGACACATAGTGCTTTGAAAAGTACCTAGTATTTCAGAGGGGTGATGTGAATCTTACAGAGTGGCTCATGCCTGAAGGCACACTGAAAACACATAAAGCATGTGTTATTGGGAGTTATGCTGAGGATCCTGAAAACTGTCCAAATGCTTGTGGAAGTGCTGAGAACCCTGCAAAGCGCAGAGGAACCGAGAGGAGCCCAGACACAATACTTTTGGACAAACAGGTAAACAAGAATTTGAGATTTCAATAAAGACATTGGAATATATTACTTTAAATTATTTGTGCACACTCCAGCACACAATGGTGACTTTATAGAGGATTACTAGGCTACTTGACCAGGCTAAAGAAATAGTTGCTGAGATTTATCTTAAGAAATAACATCTGGAAACCCTCCACAATAAGATCTGTTGTTAACAAGCCGAGTAGAAAAGCAATAATAAAATCATACCATTGGTGGGGCCAATATTTGATTGGTGGAAACACTATATACCGAAGTCTAAGAAATGACAAGGTGCAATGGACATGCACACATTTTGGCATATTTTACCTTACTGAAGTGTACTGGAGTGCAAGGGCTAATAGTAATGTAGGTACTTAATGTAATGTGCTCGGCCATTGAGACTGAGATTTTCTCTTCTGTGTTACGCTGCCCATTTGAAGAGGAAAAACAGATGATAAAGCCTCTACTGATGTCTGGCTTCCTCATTTTTATTTTCAACTAAAGGATACAATGTCATCAGCTTATGAATCTTCGAAAAGACAGAAGAGGTAGAAGACTCTCGACTGATGACATCATGTAATCCATAAAACAAAGGTATACATTGTTGTGCCTCTTCATCCAGCGTGGAGACCAGCTTTGAATGTTGCCAAGCCCCAATTTATGTGGACCCACAATGAGGTAAAATAGCCATGCTCTGGATCTCCCAGTGCACATCGGGAGAAGAGAATACAAGACTGTTTGCATTCTATAAGTTAGTACCCTCAAATATGCGAGAATGCGGAATAAATTGTGTATATGGAGATATATAAACACAGTCTTATTGAGTCGATAGACAAAGAAAAGAGCACAGTTTGTCTGGGGCTGCAAACATACTACATTTATAAACTTAGATTAATGAGAACTTTCTCACATCTAAACCAGACCCCCTTACAGTACGAGTATGCTATGAAAATTGTCACCTCTGAGGGATATATGGTAGTAATTTAACCAGCTGACTTAACTTTACACAGTGGCAGTTCAGTCCTCACATACAGTTTGTACTTTATTCCAGGGAAATGACCCAGGATTACAAGTCCTATGATCCATTTGGTGGAGAAATGAAATCCCCGACTACTGTAGTATCTCAGCTGAAGTCAAGGACAATACATGTGGAATTGAGGAAGAGTGGCATGGCGCTAGCAGAAAAAAGAAAAGGTAAACAGGATGATGTCATGATGGGGTGGTCAATGTTTTGCCTGAAAAAGAAAAGCCCTTAGCCCCACTACTCCTTCCTTTCATTGATTTTCGGCCCCCAATCAATATCATATTTATTTATTTCATTGACTCGGGTCTGTGTTCTTCCATAGACTTCGTTTTCCATCTAGCTTCTAGGTTAGGCAATTATCAATATTGACATTTAGCTGTAAATGAACTACTATGTTTTGCAGATTATTCACTCCTGCCTTGCCTTGTCAAAAAGTACCTTTAGTTAAAATTTAAACATCTGCCTTTAGCTCTTTCTTGCATCATCCACCCAACAGCCCACACCTCCCTGACCTCCCTAATTCAACCAGTGACCTCTTATCACCTGAGATGCATTTCAGCAGATGGAACGTGTTTCCTCTCCTATATTTCTCTCTTAATATCGCATATTATTTGGCACATAAAAGAACAAACATGTTATTACCTAAAGTAGTAGTGTGAGCTTTTTTGGTTTTGGCGAATTTGAGGCGCTTGCAGAACGGAGAGAAAGGGAATGCGGCTTCTGAACTGAGAATTTCTGGTAGGAAATTCCCAAATCACTAAAATCGCTTTTTCCAAACTCCTCCACCGTTCTACCCAATTAGAAGTTCCCTAGCAGTATGGCTCCAATCAGCAGCTTTGTAAGAAGAAAGTCGGGCTCTGCATTTCCATTTCCCAGCTGTGCAGGGATTTCATATTGGGCTATTTTGGGAGATTTGTGTGGTAAATTGGGCTACATATGGGCTACTTTGGAAGCCAGATAGTTTTTTGTCCACCTGGGGCTGCCTTTCTGCTCCCACCCACTCCACACCCATTCTCTCTACCACATCCCCACTCTCTCTACCCAAACCCTCCCCACTCCCACTGATGGCTTTTGTTTGGGCTACTTTGCTCTATTTTTGACAAGTTCTCCCAAGACTGCTTTGTTCTTCATGTTTTGTACCCCCAACCAACTACTATAACCCACTCACCCCAGCCCCACTCTCTCTAAACACACCCACTCACCAATCTCTACCCACCCTAACCCCACCCTCTGACCCTACCCCTCCCTCTCTACACACACCCACCCAATCACCCATCTCTCGACACCCACCCACCCTAACCCCATCCTGTCTACCACCACCCATCCTACCCCACCCTCTCTACCCCCTCCCACACAACCCCCACTCTCTCTACCTCAACCCACACAACCTACCCCGGCTCTCTCTACCCCCACTCTCTCAAACCCAGCAGCCCACCCTACCCCACCCACCCACCAAACCTCCATTCTCTCTACCCCAACCCACCCTACCCTCACCATCTTTACTCCACCCACCAAATCCCCACCCTCTCTACTCTCACTGGCCCCATCCTCACTTATTCTAACTGAACCCACCCACCCTACCCACACCCTCTCTACCACCACTGTACCCCATTCTCCCTACCCCACCCATCCTTCCCCCACTCGCTCTACCCCAACTCTCTCTATCCCCACCCACCCTACCCCTCTCTCTAACCTCACTTACTTTAACCCCACCCTCTCTATCCCACCACACTCACCCTACCACCACTCTCACTACCCCATTCTCTCTATCCCCACCCACCCTACCCTCAACATCTCTACCTCCACCCACCCAAACCCCACCCTCTCTACTCTCACCAACCCAAACCCCACTCTCTCTACCTAAACCCAGCCACCCTACCCCACCCTCTCTACCACAACACGCCCACCCTCCCTACCCTCTCTACTCCCAACCTACCCCCACTTTCTCTACACCCACCCACCCTACCCCCACTCATTCTACCCCACCCTACTCCCACTCATTCTAGCCCACCCATACTACCCCCACTCTCTCTACCACACACACCCTACCCCCCTCTCTACCCACCAATCCCTACCCTTCTCTCTCTACCAAATATCCACTCTCTCTACAATACCACCCACCCAATATCCACTCTCTTTACCCAAAAACCACCCACCCTACAACTCTCTAACCCCGCCCACCCTAACTCCACTCCTTCTACCCCCACCCGCCCACCCTAACTCCACGCCTTCTACCCCCACCCGCCCACCCTAACTCCACTCCTTCTACCCCCACCCGCCCACCCTAACTCCACTCCTTCTACCCCCACCCGCCCACCCTAACTCCACTCCTTCTACCCCCACCCGCCCACCCTAACTCCACTCCTTCTACCCCCACCCGCCCACCCTAACTCCACTCCTTCTACCCCCACCCGCCCACCCTATCTCCACTCCTTCTACCCCCACCCGCCCACCCTATCTCCACTCCTTCTACCCCCACCCGCCCACCCTATCTCCACTCCTTCTACCCCCACCCGCCCACCCTAACTCCACTCCTTCTACCCCCACCCGCCCACCCTACCTCCACTCCTTCTACCTCCACCCGCCCACCCTACCTCCACTCCTTCTACCCCCACCCGCCCACCCTACCTCCACTCCTTCTACCCCCACCCGCCCACCCTACCTCCACTCCTTCTACCACCACCCGCCTACCCTACCTCGACTTCCTCTACCTCCACCCGCCCACCCTGTGTTAGGCGGAAACCTTTGCAGTTCCCTCTGGGACCACTGCAAAAGGTTTAGGACTACAGGTGTTTGGCAGTAAACCCACTTGGTAGCAGTCTGTACCAAACAGATTCACTTGGTAGGTGTGGCTGAGCAGTCAGACTTCCCTCAAGAAGAGTTAGGCAGTATGTGGAGTATACAAAATAGGGCAATTTACACAGTAGAACAAGCAAACATGGGACAAGGTTTCGGTGTAAAGATATATAGTTATTTATTTATAAAAAACACATCTATGGGAAACACTCTAGAACTAATACGGCAAACAACTTCAATCACAATTACTATAAGTAAATCAATCCCCCTAACAATAGTTCGACAAGTCTAGGTTCAACGGCACCACTTATTTGCAGACAGAGGTGAATGCTTTAACCTAGATGGCACTCTAGTATTCGTTAGGACGGGAGAGAAAAGGCAGGGTATGAAATCAACTCGGTGCCAACACTGTTACGAACAAATGCAAGGCAAGTAAGGCAGGGTCTACTGTAGATCGCAGAGTTCAGCGGCCAGGCCCACTCGGAGAGAGGCAAGGCGATATGTCCCAAAAAGTATCCCAGTGGAAATGCACTTCGAGTCTTTGTCGCAAATTTTCACAGAAAGATTGGACTAGTTCAGAACAGAAAGTTAAGAAGGCTTAGAGGCGACCCAATGGAGAGACGAGGATTCAGACACCTCACGCTAACCGACACAAGGAGGCCAGGCGGACACGGTAGCTTGTTTGTGGAGAGACAGCTCCGGCGGGGGCAGTAGTTCCTGGTGGTGGATGCACGTCGGGGCTTTGCCAAGAGAAGAGATGATCTCGTCGTCGAAGGAAAGTTGAAGATTGTTGCACCACCAGCGAGGAGACCAGCCGCAGAGTGCTCCGTCACAAGGCACCACCTTTTGGTCGTGGTACAGGGGTTAGTGGCTATCCGGTTGCCGGGGTGCTCTGCACGGGCAATTCGACCACTACGTCCTGGAACGAAAAAAAAGCAAAGGGGACTGGTTGTTCCCACCAGTCAGGGGAAGAGACTCTCCGGCGGGGAGATCTCCTCTGTCGTCGGGAAGTGGTGAGTCGGTTCCGCAGGGCTCCACCGGAGGTGTCGTCATTGCAGGTCGGCTCAGCTTTACCCTCGTCGGATTCTTAGGTCCTGTGGCGACTTCTCAAGATCTAGTCCCAAAAGCCCTGCTTTTATGCAGAAAACCCCCATTCATTCAGCCTAGCTGTCAATCAAAACAAGCTAAGTGGTGAGCGGGATGGCTCACCACTTGGGACAATCACACCAGGGTGCGACTTGAGTTGGCAAGGCAACTCAGTCCAGGGTGCCTAAACCCCCTCCCACACCCCCTGTGGTACCCAGACAGAATGGCACCACTTTGGAGGGCCTCTGTGCAGAAGCCCGCCAAAAGTGGAACAAAGGGCTCAACCTTTGGTTCGGAGTCACAGAGTCGACACAGACGCCATTTTAAAAACAGAGTTCTGGCAGAAAATACCAACCGATAGATTTATTTAAGATAAATAAACCGGTGGTATGTTAGAGATTAACGAGAAAAAATATTAACCTCCAACAATGGGAAGAATCCCATAGGGTTATGTTCGGGGTTGAATATAACAAGTAGTTTCCACTGCCACCAGCCAAAACTCGACGAGGGGGGACGGGACAGTGCCCCCTCGAATAACAGACCCAGGAGTAATCGAATTACCCCTACTAGTACGTCCACAATAGGATGGTTTGTACTAGTTCTGTTAGTAAATTTAGGTCTAGTAAAGCCAATGGTGACTTTACATGCCCGGGAAGACAGTAGTCATTCCCCGGGTATGGAGTCTATGGTGGGGATCCTCTTAGGACGCCCCAGTGTTACGGCACGGAGGGTGCGGTGTAACACACATAGCAAAACATATGAGACCATATGGAGTAAAAGACCCCATAGCCCATAGAACACATTGACATTCAAAGGAATTAACCACATTCATGTCCAAGAGTGGGAGAAAAAGAGTCTCACTCTTGGCAGGATGGAAAAAACAAACTCCAGCAATCCAGCAAAGCTGCTGGGGGACTCACTAGGTTAGGAAATTCAGCCTAAACAGAGAATTCTCCCTAACACTACCCGCCCACCCTGCCTCCACTCCCTCTGCCCCACTCACCCACCCTGCCTCCACTCCCTCTGCCCCACCCGCCCACCCTGCCTCCACTCCCTCTGCCCCACCCGCCCACCCTGCCTCCACTCCCTCTGCCCCACCCGCCCACCCTGCCTCCACTCCCTCTGCCCCACCCGCCCACCCTGCCTCCACTCCCTCTGCCCCACCCGCCCACCCTGCCTCCACTCCCTCTGCCCCGCGTGCCCACCCTGCCTCCACTCCCTCTGCCCCGCGTGCCCACCCTGCCTCCACTCCCTCTGCCCCACCCGCCCACCCTGCCTCCACTCCCTCTGCAAGACCCGCCCACCCTGCCTCCACTCCCTCTGCCCCACCCGCCCACCCTGCCACCACTCCCTCTGCCCCACCCGCCCACCCTGCCTCCACTCCCTCTGCCCCACCCGCCCACCCTGCCTCCACTCCCTCTGCCCCACCCGCCCACCCTGCCTCCACTCCCTCTGCCCCACCCGCCCACCCTGCCTCCACTCCCTCTGCCCCACCCGCCCACCCTGCCTCCACTCCCTCTGCCCCACCCGCCCACCCTGCCTCCACTCCCTCTGCCCCACTCGCCCACCCTACCTCCACTCCCTCTGCCCCACCCGCCCACCCTACCTCCACTCCCTCTGCCCCACCCGCCCACCCTACCTCCACTCCCTCTGCCCCACCCGCCCACCCTACCTCCACTCCCTCTGCCCCACCCGCCCACCCTACCTCCACTCCCTCTGCCCCACCCGCCCACCCTACCTCCACTCCCTCTGCCCCACCCGCCCACCCTACCTCCACTCCCTCTGCCCCACCCGCCCACCCTACCTCCACTCCCTCTGCCCCACCCGCCCACCCTACCTCCACTCCCTCTGCCCCACCCGCCCACCCTACCTCCACTCCCTCTGCCCCACCCGCCCACCCTACCTCCACTCCCTCTGCCCCACCCGCCCACCCTACCTCCACTCCCTCTGCCCCACCCGCCCACCCTACCTCCACTCCCTCTGCCCCACCCGCCCACCCTTCCTCCACTCCCTCTGCCCCACCCGCCCACCCTTCCTCCACTCCCTCTGCCCCACCCGCCCACCCTTCCTCCACTCCCTCTGCCCCACCCGCCCACCCTTCCTCCACTCCCTCTGCCCCACCCGCCCACCCTTCCTCCACTCCCTCTGCCCCACCCGCCCACCCTTCCTCCACTCCCTCTGCCCCACCCGCCCACCCTTCCTCCACTCCCTCTGCCCCACCCGCCCACCCTTCCTCCACTCCCTCTGCCCCACCCGCCCACCCTTCCTCCACTCCCTCTGCCCCACCCGCCCACCCTTCCTCCACTCCCTCTGCCCCACCCGCCCACCCTTCCTCCACTCCCTCTGCCCCACCCGCCCACCCTCCCTCCACTCCCTCTGCCCCACCCGCCCACCCTCCCTCCACTCCCTCTGCCCCACCCGCCCACCCTCCCTCCACTCCCTCTGGCCCACCCGCCCACCCTCCCTCCACTCCCTCTGCCCCACCCGCCCACCCTCCCTCCACTCCCTCTGCCCCACCCGCCCACCCTTCCTCCACTCCCTCTGCCCCACCCGCCCACCCTTCCTCCACTCCCTCTGCCCCACCCGCCCACCCTTCCTCCACTCCCTCTGCCCCACCCGCCCACCCTTCCTCCACTCCCTCTGCCCCACCCGCCCACCCTTCCTCCACTCCCTCTGCCCCACCCGCCCACCCTTCCTCCACTCCCTCTGCCCCACCCGCCCACCCTTCCTCCACTCCCTCTGCCCCACCCGCCCATTCTTCCTCCACTCCCTCTGCCCCACCCGCCCACCCTTCCTCCACTCCCTCTGCCCCACCCGCCCACCCTTCCTCCACTCCCTCTGCCCCACCCGCCCACCCTTCCTCCACTCCCTCTGCCCCACCCGCCCACCCTTCCTCCACTCCCTCTGCCCCACCCGCCCACCCTTCCTCCACTCCCTCTGCCCCACCCGCCCACCCTTCCTCCACTCCCTCTGCCCCACCCGCCCACCCTTCCTCCACTCCCTCTGCCCCACCCGCCCACCCTTCCTCCACTCCCTCTGCCCCACCCGCCCACCCTTCCTCCACTCCCTCTGCCCCACCCGCCCACCCTTCCTCCACTCCCTCTGCCCCACCCGCCCACCCTTCCTCCACTCCCTCTGCCCCACCCGCCCACCCTTCCTCCACTCCCTCTGCCCCACCCGCCCACCCTTCCTCCACTCCCTCTGCCCCACCCGCCCACCCTTCCTCCACTCCCTCTGCCCCACCCGCCCACCCTTCCTCCACTCCCTCTGTCCCTCTGCCCCACCCGCCCACCCTTCCTCCACTCCCTCTGCCCCCGCCCACCCTACCTCCACTACCCGCTACCCCCCCCGCCCACCCTACCTCCACTACCCGCTACCCCCCCCGCCCACCCTACCTCCACTACCCGCTACCCCCCCCGCCCACCCTACCTCCACTCCCTCTACCCACCCCCCGCCCACCCTACCTCCACTCCTTCTACCCCCCCGTGTTAGGGAGAATTCTCTATTTAGGCTGAATTTCCTAACCTAGTGAGTCCCCCAGCAGCTTTGCTGGATTTCTGGAGTTTGTTTTTTTCCATCCTGCCAAGAGTGAGACTCTTTTTCTCCCACTCTTGGACTTGAATGTGGTCAATTCCTTTGAATGTCAATGTGTTCTATGGGCTATGGGGTCTTTTACTCCATAGGGTCTCATATGTTTTTCTATGTGTGTTACACTGCACCCTCCGTGCCGTAACACTGGGGCGTCCTAGAGGATCCCCGCCATAGACTCCATACCCTGGGACTGACTACTGTCTCCCAGGGCATGTAAAGTCACCATTGGCTTTACTAGACCTAAATTTACTAACAGAACTAGTACAAACCATCCTATTGTGGATGTACTAGTAGGGGTAATTCGATTACCCCTGGGTCTGTTATTCGAGGGGGCACTTTCCCGTCACCCTTCGTCGAGTTTTGGCTGGTGGCAGTGGAAACTACTTGTTATATTTGACCCCGAATATAACCCTATGGGATTCTTCCCATTGTTGGAGGTTAATACTTTTTCTCGTTAATCTCTAACATACCACCGGTTTATTTATCTTAAATAAATCTATCGGTTGGTATTTTCTGCCAGAACTCGGTTTTTAAAATGGCGCTTGTGTTCGTCTCTGTGACTCCTAAACCAAAGGTTGAGCCCTTTGTTCCACTTTTGGCGGGCTTCTGCACCGAGGCCCTCCAAAGTGGTGCCATTCTGTCTGGGTACCACAGGGGGTGTGGGAGGGGGTTTAGGCACCCTGGACTGAGTTGCCTTGCCAACTCAAGTCGCACTCTGGTGTGATTGGTCCAAGTGGTGAGCCACCCCGCTCACCACTTAGCGTGTTTTGATTGACAGCTAGGCTGAATGAATGGGGGTTTTCTGCATAAAAGCAGGGCTTTTGGGACTGGATCTTGAGAAGTCGCCACAGGACCTAAGAATCCGACGAGGGTAAAGCTGAGCCGACCTGCAACGACGACACCTCCGGTGGAGCCCTGCTGAACCGACTCACCACTTCCCAACGACAGAGGAGATCTCCCGGCTGGAGAGTCTTCTTCCCCTGACTGGTGGGAACAACCAGTCCCCTTTGCTTTTTCTTCGCTTCCAGGGCGTAGTGGTCGAATTGCCCGCGCTGAACACCCCGGCAACCGGATAGCCACTAACCCGTACCGCGACCAAAGGTGGTGCCTTGTGACGGAGCACTCCGCGGCTGGTCTCTTCCCTGGTGGTGCAACGATCTTCAACTTTCCTTCGACGACGAGAGCATCTCCTTCCTTGGCAAAGCCCCGACTTGCATCCACCACCAGGAACAACTGCCCCCGCCGGAGCTGTCTCTCCACATACAAGGTACCGTGTCCGCCTGGCTTCCCTTGTGACGGTTAGCGTGAGGTGTCTTAATCCTCGCCTCTCCATTGGGTCGCCTCCAAGCCTTCTAAACTTTCTGTTCTGAACTGGTCCAATCTTTCTGTGACAATTTGCGCCACAGACTCGAAGTGCATTTCCACTGTGATACTTTTTTGGGTCATATCGCCTTGCCTCTCTCCGAGTGGGCCTGGCCGCTGAACTCTGCGATCTACAGTAGACCCTGCCTTACTTGCCTTGCATTTGTTCGTAAAAGTGTTGGTACCGAGTTGATTTCATACCCTGCCTTTTCTCTCCCGTCCTAACGAATACTAGAGTGCCATCTAGGTTAAAGCATTCACCTCTGTCTGCAAATAAGTGGTGCCGTTGAACCTAGACTTGTCGAACTATTGTTAGGGGGATTGATTTACTTATAGTAATTGTAATTGAAGTTGTTTGCCGTATTAGTGCCAGTGTGTTTTTCATAGATGTGTTTTTATAAATAAATAACTATATATCTTTACATCGAAGCTCTGTTCCCTGTTTGCTTGTTCTACTGTGTAAATGGCCCTATTTTGTATACTCCACATACTGCCTAACTCTTCTTGAGGGAAGTCTGACTGCTCAGCCACAGCTACCAAGTGAATCTGTGTGGTACAGACTGCTACCAAGTGGGTTTACTGCCAAACACCTGTAGTCCTAAATATTTTGCAGTGGTCCCAGAGGGAACTGCACAGGTTTCCGCCTAACACTGGTGTACAGCGGTGGGATTTGTATCGAGCATACAGTTTAGAGTGCTTTTCAATACTTTAGGATAACTAACCACAAAGCTTAGCACTAAAAAGCGACTTTCAAAAACATGTCTACTATGGAAGTTTACAGTCAAGAATCCTTGTCAGGTGAAAATACTGAGAGTTTATGAGCTCTCTGTAGACAAGAGAATCTTTCTGTAAGAGGCAAGAAAGTAGAACTGATAGCGAGATTGCTGGAAAACCAAAGTCTGGGTACTGGTTCAGAGGAACCAACTTCTCCAGCAAGCAAATGTAGTCAACAGTAATGGTGTTGATCTAAATCAAAGTTCTAATGATAGTGATGAAGAGGCTGAAGAGGAAGGAGAGGCTAACGAAACTGTCTCCCCTGCTCCTCTGTCTGCCTTACCAGCTGTACCTACAGGGCCTACAACAGGTCCCATACTAAGTCCTCAAATCCTTGAACTAGAAAAAATGAAAATAGACTTGGAATTCAGAAGGATTACTGCTCAAACTGAACAGAAGCACCAAGAAATGCAACAAATTCTTAGGCTCCGAGAAATGGAGCTCAAGCATGAGTTAGAAATGAAAATGTTGTCTGTCGAAACTGCTTCTGTCTCTGGCTCCTTTAGAAGCTCCATTCCCAAAAGACCCCGGATGCCGAAGGAATTAATTGGTATGTATGAACCAAAGTTGGATGTGTTGGATTGGATAAGTTTGTTTGAGTACAATCATGGGCTCCAGAACATCACAGGTAATGAGTTGCTTACCTGGTTGTTCTCAAGGCTCCCCTCTGTTGCAACTGATGTGGTAATGGAGTTGGGGGAGGAGGATAGGAAAGAGTACGAAAGTGTGAAACTAGCTTTGATAGCTAGGTTCGGGAAGACCCCTTCCCAGTATCTTAAGAGGTTTAGAACTCTCAAAAAGCATGATGGTACCCCTTGGGCTACTTGGGTGAGGGAAGGGTTGGAAAACTTAGAGGGATGGATTAAGGGTTACAAAGTGAACACTTATGAGGGTATGAAGAATCTTTTTATGTTGGAGTCTATTTATGATGCCTGTTCTCCTGAGATCAGACAGCACTTGGCTGATTCGAAGGAATTGGATTTGAGGAAGCTAGCTAAGGCCGCTGACTTGTGGGTTGCCAACAGGGCTACTCATAAGGATTCTGGGGCAACTCAGAAAAAGGATGAGGGAAAACAGCCTAAGAAAGACTCAAAAGAGAATTCTAATAACTCAAATTCCAAAGAGGGCCCCAAACAAAACCATAAGGGTAAGCCACAAGGAAAACCGCAGCAGAATAGTGTGCCTTCTGGTGCCAAACCGGAAGGAGGCCAGAACAAGCCACCATTCCAGAAAGCATTGGGTAAATGCTTTGTTTGTGGCTCGACTGACCACGTGAAAGGAGATCCCAGATGTAAGGGTAAACCTTCAGGGGTCCAGCTTGTCTCCTTAGCCTTCGCTCCAGAGGAGGAAGTCCAAATGGCAAGTGGAAACTTTCTACTGCTGGCTGATGAACCCATTGGAGTCTCAGCCAGTGTTTCTTTAGTATCTCTGGGGTTGTGGGAACAACAGAATTTAGATGTCTAACATTCTATCCCCGATAATACTAAAGAAACATAAGGACAGTGTCCAGGTGAATAGTCAGGAGACTCCTGCCATTAGGGACACTGGGGCCAGCATAACTGTGGTGGATAAATCTTTTTTTCAGGCTGAGGATGTTGCTAAGGCACCCAAACGCCTCACCAAGTGTTAGGCGGAAACCTGTGCAGTTCCCTCTGGGACCACTGCAAAAGATTTAGGACTACAGGTGTTTGGCAGTAAACCCACTTGGTAGCAGTCTGTACCACACAGATTCACTTGGTAGCTGTGGCTGAGCAGTCAGACTTCCCTCAAGAAGAGTTAGGCAGTATGTGGAGTATACAAATTAGGGCAATCTACACAGTAAGACAAGCAAGCACGCAACAAGGCTTTGGTGTAAAGATATATAGTTATTTTTTTATAAGAACACATCTGTAGAAAACACTCTGGCACTCAATACGGCAAACGATTTCAATCACAATTATTATACAGAAATTATCAATCCCCCTAACAATAGTTCGACAAGTCTAGGTTCAACTGCATCACTTATTTGCAGACAGAGGTGTATGCTTTAACCTAGATGGCACTCTAGTATTCGTTAGGATGGGAGAGAAAAGGCGGGTTAAGAAATCAACTCGATACCAATACTTTTAAGAACAAATGCAAGGCAAGAAGACAGGAACCACTATAGATTCCAAAGTTCAGAGGCCAGGCCCACTCGGAGAGAGGCAAGGCGATATGTCCCAAAAAGTGTCTCAGTGGAAATGCGCTTCAAGTCTTTATCGCAAATTGTTACGGAAAGATTGGACCAGTTCAGAACAACACGTTAAACAAAGCTTGGAGGCGACCCAATGGAAAGGCGAGGATTAAGACACCTCACTCTATCCGGCAGAAAGGGAAGCCAGGCGGACACGGTACCTTGTTTGTGGAGAGACAGCTCCGGCGGGGGCAGTTGTTCCTGGTGGTGGATGCACGTCGGGTCTTTGCCAAGAGTAGATATGATCTCGTCGTCGAAGAAAAGTGAAGTCCTGTGCACCACCACGGAAGAGATGAGCCGCGGAGTGCTCTGTCACAAGGCGCCACCTTTTGGTCACGGTACAGGGGTAGTGGCTATCCGGTTACCGAGGTGCTCTGCACGGGCAATTCGACCACTGCATCCTGGAGCGAAGAAAAAGCAAAGGGCACTGGTTGTTCCCACCAGTCAGGGGAAGAGACTCTCCGGCAGGGAGATCTCCTCTGTCGTCGGGAAGTGGTGAGTCGGTTCCGTAGGGCTCCACCGGAGGTGTCGTCATTGCAGGTCGGCTCAGCTTTACCCTCGTCGGATTCTTAGGTCCTGTGGCGACTTCTGAAGATCCAGTCCCAAAAGCCCTGCTTTTATGCAGAAAACCCCCATTCATTCAACCTAGCTGTCAATCAAAACACGCTAAGGGGTGAGCGGGGTGGCTCACCACTTGGGCCAATCACACTAGAGTGCGACCGGAGTTGGCAAGGCAACTTGGTCCAGGGTGCCTAAACCCCCTCCCACACCCCTGTGGTAACCCAGACAGAATGGCACCACTTTGGAGGGTCTCTGTACAGAAGCCCGCCAAAAGTGGAACAAAGGGCTCAACCTTTGGTTTAGGAGTCACAGAGACGAACACAGACGCCATTTTAAAAACCGAGTTCTGGCAGAAAATACCATCCGATAGACTTATTTAAGATACGTAAATAGGTGGTATGTTAGAGATTAACGAGGAAAAGTATCAATCTCCAACAATGGGAAGAATCCCATAGGGTTATATTTGGGGTCGAATATAACAAGTAGTTTCCACTGCCACCAGCCAAAACTCGTTGAGGGGGGACGGGACAGTGCCCCCTCGAATAACAGACCCAGGAGTAATCAAAATACCCCTACTAGTGCGTCCACAATAGGATGGTTTGTACTAGTTCTGTTAGTAAATTTAGGTCTAGTAAAGCCAATGGTGACTTTACATGCCCGGGGAGACAGTAGTCAGTCCCCGGGTATGGAGTCTATGATGGAGGTCCGCTAGGACGCCCCAGTGCTACGGCACGGAGGGTGCGTTGTGACACACATAGTAAAACATATGAGACCTTATGGAGTAAAAGACCCCATAGCCCATAGAACACATTGACATTCAAAATAATTAACCACGTTCATGTCCAAGAGTGGGAGAAAAAGAGTCTCACTCTTGGCAGGATGGAAAAAACAAACTCCAGAAATCCAGCAAAGCTGCTGGGGGACTCACTAGGTTAGGAAATTCAGCCTAAACAGAGAATTCTCCCTAACACCAAGTTAGCTGGAGGGCCTGTGCAGATGCTTCCCCAATTACCAGTCAGTTCTCATCCCGTGTAACGACATGACTGTGAAGATACCTGTCAGCATACAGAGTGAGGTACCAGGACGCATTCTGTTGGGTAACGATTTGAAAACTCTCGGAGTTGTGTCGCATACCCCCAGACCTCCTAGTAAACGGTTACAGGAGCTAACCAGACCTGCAAGGGAGAGAACCATGCGAGGTACTCTCCAGGAGATGATGAAGAAAGATATCACTCCTGCTCCACTGGAACTGTCAGCTGCTGTCTCCAAGAAATCAGAAGCGAAAGGGAAACCTAAGACTTCTATACCGAAACCAGCAGCCAGCATTTCAGTGCAGCCAACAAGGACTTCCCCGCGGTTGTCCAAAGTTACACCCGTAACTCCCCCTCCAGCTGGGGCTGAGAGGGAGGTACAACCCTGTGTGGTAGAATTAGACTCTGAAGAAGAGCTAATGGAAGGCCAGGAACTCATTGGAGATCTGGATCCTGTTGACCATCCAGAGCTGCAGTCTTTACTGGCAGAAGGTGGACCCAGCAGGGCAGACTTCAGTAAGGGACAAAGAGAATGTCCAACTCTGGAAGGTCTTTGCCACCAGGCCGAAGCTCAGGCTGAAGGGCAAGAGCCTGGGAAATACAGGTTGCACTGGGAAGATGGCCTCTTCTACAGTGAACTGACCGAGTCTGCACCTGGAGACTACAAACGACTTGTAGTACCCCAAGAGAACAGACCACAGTTCTTGCAGTTAGCCCACAAGATTCCTTTGGCTGGCCACTTGAGTTTCAAGAAGACTAAGGAAAGGCTCTCTCTCTACTTTTATTGGCCGAAGATGGGGGCCGAAGTAGAAAAACATTGCCGGAGCTGCCACACCTGCCAGACCTCTGGTAAGGTTGGCTCCAAGAATGTGGCACCTTTAGTGCCTCTCCCAGTTGTGGAAGTCCCATTTGAGAGAGTAGGGATTGACATTGTTGGTCCCCTTGATCCTCCAACCTCCTCAGGCAACAGGTTTATACTTGTTGTAGTAGACCATGCTACTAGGTATTCTGAGGCAATTCCTAAGAGGACTGTTACAGCTCTGACTGTGGCTAAGGCCCTCCTTGGTATTTTTACCAGGGTCGGGTTTCCTAAGGAAGTCATCTCTGACAGGAGGTCAAACTTTATGTCCCACTACATGAAAGCCATGTGGAAAACCTGTGGAGTTACTTACAAGTTCTCAACGGCTTACCACCCACAAACCAATGGGTTGGTAGAACAGTTCAACCGAACCATGAAGAGCATGATAGGTGCTTTAGAGGAACCCCATAAGCGTAAGTGGGACCTTCTACTGCCATGCCTTCTCTTTGCTTATAGAGAAGTCCCTCAGAAGGGAGTAGGTTATTCTCCCTTTGAGCTTCTCCATGGTCATCCCGTCAGAGGTCCATTGGCCCTGATTAAGGAGGGGTTGGAGAGTGCTCCTTCCCCCAAGCCAGTCAGAGTGACTGACTACGTGATAGGTCTCCAGAGGAGAATGTCGCACATGATGACAGAAGCAAGCGATAACTTGAAAGCTGGACAAGCATTGGTCAAGCACTGGCATGATCAAAAGGCTAACATGGTTGAGTTCGCTCAAGACCAGCTCGTTCTCGTTATGATCCCAACAAGGCAGAGGGCCTTGCCAGACAAATGGATGGGACCCTTCAGAGTTGTGGGTAAACTCGGAGAGGTCAACTATCTGGTGGATTTGGGCAATCCCAAGGAGGCTCCGACAGTCTTCCACACCAACCGACTCAAAGCGTATGTCTCAAGACCTGATGTAGGAGCGTTGCTTCTAGCATCATCAGAGGAAGAAGAAGAGAGTGAAGCTCTTCTGGATCTCCTCAGAGGCTTACCTTTAGACGAAAACATTGAAGGAGTGAATCTCTCTTCAAATCTGACACCTGAGCAACAAGAAGAGTGCAAATCTATGTTGAATCAGTTTGCCTCTCTGTCCTCACTTTCACCAGGCTTGACCCCTTGGGGCCAGCATGTCATACTCACTGGTGACTGTCTGCCAGTCAAAAGCAGAGGATACCGCATGTCAGAAAACGTACGAACCCACATCAAAGGTGAGGTCAGCAAGATGCTTGATCTCGGGGTAATAGAGCCCTCTACTAGTCCATGGTCTAGCCCAGTTGTGTTAGTACCAAAGGCCGGATCTAAAGAACTTAGATTCTGCGTGGATTATAGAGCTCTTAATGCAGTCACCAAGACTGATGCCCACCCTTTGCCAAGAACAGATAAGTTGGTGGATAAACTTGGCGCAGCCAAGTTCCTCAGCACATTTGACTTGACGTCAGGCTATTGGCAAATAGCCTTGACAGACCATGCCAAGGAAAAAACTGCATTTTCTACCCCCGTTGGCTTATACCAGTTTAAGGTAATGCCTTTCGGATTGAAAAATGCACCTGCTACATTTCAACGGATGGTAAACCAGGTTCTGAATGGGATGGAGGACTTCTGCATGGCATACTTGGATGACACAGCAGTGTTCAGCAATTCCTGGGAAGAACATGTAACCCACCTGAGAGATGTCTTGCAGGCTCTTGTACGAGCCAATCTGACTATAAAGGTGAGTAAATGCCAAATTGGACAGAGTAAGGTAGTCTATCTTGGACATGAGGTAGGAGGTGGAGAAATAAGGCCTTTGCTCAGTAAGATTGAAGCTGTGCAAAATTGGACAACACCTACTACTCAGACCCAAGTGAGAGCCTTCCTAGGCCTCACTGGGCATTACAGGAATTTCATTGAGAACTATGGGACCATAGATTCTCCTCTGAATGTCATCTCCTCTCCCAAATTTCCTAAAAAGGTTAGATGGAACGAGGAGTGCAATCAGGCTTTTGAAAACCTGAAAAAGGCTCTTTGCCAAGCCCCAGTACTCAGAGCTCCTGATTACCACCAAACTTTCATTGTGCAGACAAATGCTTCAAATGTAGGAATAGGTGCCATACTCAGTCAACTGGATGGGAAAGGTAGGGAGCACCCTGTTTGCTTCATCAGCCGCAAGCTGAAGGATCCTGAAACAAGGTGGGCAACAATCGAAAGAGAATGCTTTGCTATCGTGTGGGCTCTGAAGAAGTTTAGGCCATACTTATATGGTTCTACTTTTGTCATTCAGACCGACCACCAACCCTTGAGATGGTTAATTCAAATGAAAGGGGAAAAGCCGAAACTACTGAGATGGTCGATCTGCCTGCAAGGGTTTCATTTCACCATTGAGCACAGGTCAGGGTGTCACCTCGAAAATGCTGATGGTCTCTCTAGGGTGTATGTCATTGACTAGAGGTATGAGATTCATTAAGGAGTGGATTAAATCCTCCTGTCCTTTAGCTTGGGGGGAGGGGGGCGAGTGTTAGGGAGAATTCTCTGTTTAGGCTGAATTTCATAACCTAGTGAGTCCCCCAGCAGCTTTGCTTGATTTCTGGAGTTTGTTTTTTTCCATCCTGCCAAGAGTGAGACTCTTTTTCTCCCACTCTTGGACGTGAATGTAGTCAATTCCTTTGAATGTCAATGTGTTCTATGGGCTATGGGGTCTTTCACTCCATAGGGTCTCATATGTTTTTCTATGTGTGTTACACCGCACCCTCCGTGCCGTAACACTGGGGCGTCCTAGAGGATCCCCGTCATAGACTCCATACCCTGGGACTGACTACTGTCTCCCAGGGCATGTAAAGTCACCATTGGCTTTACTAGACCTAAATTTACTAACAGAACTAGTACAAACCATCCTATTGTGGACGTACTAGTAGGGGTAATTTGATTACCCCTGGGTCTGTTATTCGAGGGGGCACTGTCCCGTCCCCCCTCGTCGAGTTTTGGCTGGTGGCAGTGGAAACTACTTGTTATATTCGACCCCGAAAATAACCCTATGGGATTCTTCCCATTGTTGGAGGTTAATACTTTTTCTCGTTTATCTCTAACATATCACCGGTTTATTTATCTTAAATAAATCTATCAGTTGGTATTTTCTGCCAGAACTCGGTTTTTAAAATGGCGTCTGTGTTCGTCTCTGTGACTCCTAAACCAAAGGTTGAGCCCTTTGTTCCACTTTTGGCGGCCTTCTGCACAGAGGCCCTCCAAAGTGGTGCCATTCTGTCTGGGTACCACAGGGGGTGTGGGAGGGGGTTTAGGCACCCTGGACTGAGTTGCCTTGCCAACTCAAGTCGCACTCTGGTGTGATTGGCCCAAGTGGTGAGCCACCCCGCTCACCACTTAGCGTGTTTTGATTGACAGCTAGGCTGAATGAATGGGGGTTTTCTGCATAAAAGCAGGGCTTTTGGGACTGGATCTTGAGAAGTCGCCACAGGACCTAAGAATCCGACGAGGGTAAAGCTGAGCCGACCTGCAACGACGACACCTCCGGTGGAGCCCTGCTGAACCGACTCACCACTTCCCAACGAGAGGAGATCTCCCGGCTGGAGAGTCTTCTTCCCCTGACTGGTGGGAACACCCGTCCCCTTTGCTTTTTCTTCGCTTCCAGGGAGTAGTGGTCGAATTGCCCGTGCTGAGCACCCCGGCAACCGGATAGCCACTAACCCGTACCGCGACCAAAAGGTGGTGCCTTGTGACCGAGCACTCCGCGGCTGGTCTCTTCCCTGGTGGTGCAACGATCTTCAACTTTCCTTCGACGACGAGAGCATCTCCTCCCTTGGCAAAGCCCCGACTTGCATCCACCACCAGGAACAACTGCCCCCGCCGGAGCTGTCTCTCCACATACAAGGTACCGTGTCCGTCTGGCTTCCCTTGTGATGGTTAGCGTGAGGTGTCTTAATCCTTGTCTCTTAAGCAGATAACAAGGGGGTCCTGGGAGACTCTCTGCCAGACATAAGTCCTGGTTACAAGAGCCTTACCCAGAGTCTTTAGCTCACTATCTTTCACAGAGAAGACATATCCCAAACATATCAGTCTTTGTCCTGCCCTGGGGCAGTCCAGCACCGAAATGCTAGGCAATTCTCCTCTGAACAAGAGTACCAACAGCAACCCCAGACACGTGTTTCGGTCTGGTTGAACCTCATCAGTAGGGTGTAGCTGTGCCTCTCTAAGAATAGTGAGCAAGGGGTCCACGTCTGGATTCCCCTAGTAACTTAGGGTGAGACCCAAAGTTACTTAAAATATGCAGATAACAAGGGGGGTCCTGGGAGACTCTCTGCCAGACATAAGTCCTGGTTACAAGAGCCTTACCCAGAGTCTTTAGCTCACTATCTTTCACAGAGAAGAAATATCCCAAACATATCAGTCTTTGTCCTGCCCTGGGGCAGTCCAGCACCGAAATGCTAGGCAATTCTCCTCTGAACAAGAGTACCAACAGCAATTCAGGGTAGAATTGCCTAGCATTTCGGTGCTGGACTGCCCCAGGGCAGGACAAAGACTGATATGTTTGGGGTATTTATTCTCTGTGAAAGATAGTGAGCTAAAGACTCTGGGTAAGTCTCTCGTAACCAGGACTAATGTCTGGCAGAGGGACTCCCAGGACCCCCCTTGTAAATTTTAATCCTCGCCTCTCCATTGGGTCGCCTCCAAGCCTTCTAAACTTTCTGTTCTGAACTGGTCCAATCTTTCTGTGACAATTTGCGCCAAAGACTCGAAGTGCATTTCCACTGTGATACTTTTTGGGACATATCGCCTTGCCTCTCTCCGAGTGGGCCTGGCCGCTGAACTCTGCGATCTACAGTAGACCCTGCCTTACTTGCCTTGCATTTGTTCGTAAAAGTGTTGGTACCGAGTAGATTTCATACCCTGCCTTTTCACTCCCGTCCTAACGAATACTAGAGTGCCATCTAGGTTAAAGCATTCACCTCTGTCTGCAAATAAGTGGTACCGTTGAACTAGACTTGTCGAACTATTGTTAGGGGGATTGATTTACTTATAGTAATTGTAATTGAAGTTGTTTGCCGTATTAGTGCCAGTGTGTTTTTCATAGATGTGTTTTTATAAATAAATAACTATATATCTTTACACCGAAGCTCTGTTCCGTGTTTGCTTGTTCTACTGTGTAAATTGCCCTATTTTGTATACTCCACATACTGCCTAACTCTTCTTGAGGGAAGTCTGACTGCTCAGCCACAGCTACCAAGTGAATCTGTGTGGTACAGACTGCTACCAAGTGGGTTTACTGCCAAACACCTGTAGTCCTAAATCTTTTGCAGTGGTCCCAGAGGGAACTGCACAGGTTTCCGCCTAACACCCTGCCCACCCTACCTCCACTCCTTCTACCCCACCCGCCCACCCTACCTCCACTCCTTCTACCCCACCCGCCCACCCTACCTCCACTCCTTCTACCCCACCCGCCCACCCTACCTCCACTCCTTCTAAACACCTCCACTCCTTCTTCCCCACCCGCCCACCCTACCTCCACTCCTTCTACCCCACCCGCCCACCCTACCTCCACTCCTTCTACCCCACCCGCCCACCCTACCTCCACTCCTTCTACCCCACCCGCCCACCCTACCTCCACACCTTCTAAACACCTCCACTCCTTCTCCCCACCCACCCACCCTACCTCCACTCCTTCTCCCCACCCACCCACCCTACCTCCACTCCTTCTACCCCACCCGCCCACCCTACCTCCACTCCTTCTACCCCACCCGCCCACCCTACCTCCACTCCTTCTACCCCACCCGCCCACCCTACCTCCACTCCTTCTAACCCACCCGCCCACCCTACCTCCACTCCTTCTACCCCACCCGCCCACCCTACCTCCACTCCTTCTACCCCACCCGCCCACCCTACCTCCACTCCTTCTACCCCACCCGCCCACCCTACCTCCACTCCTTCTACCCACCCGCCCACCCTACCTCCACTCCTTCTACCCCACCCGCCCACCCTACCTCCACTCCTTCTACCCCACCCGCCCACCCTACCTCCACTCCTTCTACCCCACCCGCCCACCCTACCTCCACTCCTTCTACCCCACCCGCCCACCCTACCTCCACTCCTTCTACCCCCCACCCGCCCACCCTACCTCCACTCCTTCTACCCCACCCGCCCACCCTACCTCCACTCCTTCTAGCCCACCCGCCCACCCTACCTCCACTCCTTCTATCCCACCCGCCCACCCTACCTAAACTCCTTCAACCCCACCGCACACCTTACCTAAACTCCTTCTACCCCACCCGCCCACCCTACCTAAACTCTTTCTACCCCACCCGCCCACCCTACCTAAACTCTTTCTACAACACCCGCCCACCCTACCTAAACTCTTTCCACCCCACCCGCCCACCCTACCTAAACTCTTTCTACCCCACCCGCCCACCCTACCTAACTCTTTCTACCCCACCCGGCCACCCTACCTCCACTCCTTCTAAACCCCCGCCCACCCTACCCTCCATTCCTTCTAAACCTCCACTCCTTCTACTCCCACCCGCACACCCTACCGCCACTTCCTCTACCCCCACCCACACATTCTACTTCCACTTCCTCTACCCCACCCGCCCATCCTACCTCCAATTGATCTATCTCCCTCCGGCCACTCTACCTCGACTTCCTCTACCAACCTCGACTTCCTCTACCCCCACCCACCCACCCTACCTCGACTTCCTCTACCCCCACCCGCCCACCTACCTCGACTTCCTATACCAGTACCCGCCCACCCTACCACGACTTCCTATACCCCCACCCGCCCAACCTACCTCAACTTCCACTAAAACACCACCCGCCACCCTACCGTTACTTCCTCTATCCCCACCAGCCCACCCTACCCCCACTTCCTCTATCGCCACCCGCCAACCCTACCTCCACTTCCTCTACCCCCCACCCGCCTACCCTACCTCCACTTTGGCTGCACCCACCCGCCCAACCTGCCTCCACTTCCTCTACCCCCACCCTCCCACCCTACCTCCATTTCCTCTACCCCACCTCCATTTCCTCTACCCCCACCCACCCACCCTACCTCCATTTCCTCTACCGCCACCCGCCCACCCTACCTCCATTTCCTCTACCCCACCCGCCCACCCTACCTCCATTTCCTCTACCCCCACCCGCCCACCTTACCTCCATTTCCTCTACCCCCACCCACCCACCCTACCTCCATTTCCTCTACCCCCACACGCCCATCCTACCTCCATTTCCTCTATCCCCAACCGCCAACCCTACCTCCATTTCCTCTATCCCCACCCGCCCACCCTACCTCCATTTCCTCTACCCCCACCCGCCCACCCTACCTCCATTTCCTCTACTCCCACCCGCCCACCCTACCTCCACTCCTTCTACATACCTCCACTCCTTCTACCCCACCCGCCCACCCTACCTCCACTCCTTCTACTTGTTAGGGAGAATTCTCTGTTTAGGCTGAATTCCCAACCTAGTGAGTCCCCCAGCAGCTTTGCTGGATTTCTGGAGTTTGTTTTTTCTCATGTTTTGCTATGTGTGTTACACCACACTCTCCGTGCCGTAACACTGGGGTGTCCTAGATGATCCCCACCATAGACTCCATACCCTGGGACTGACCACTGTCTCCCAGGGCATATACAGTCACCATTGGCTTTACTAGACCTAAATTTACTAACAGAACTAGTACAAACCATACTATTGTGGACATATTGGTAGCGGTAATTTGATTACCCCTGGGTCTGTTGTTCGAGGGGGCACTGTCCCGTCCCCCCTCGTCGAGTTTTGGCTGGTGGCAGTGGATACTACTTTTTATATTCAACCGCAAATATATTCCTATGGGATTCTTCCCATTGTTCGAGGCTAATACTTTTTCACGTTAGTCTGTAACATACCGCCGGTTCATTTGTCTTAAATAAATCCACTGGTTGGTATTTTCTGCCAGAACTCGTTTTTTTTAAAATGGCGTATGTGTTCGTCTCTGTAACTCCGAACCAAAGGTGAGCCCTTTGTTCCACTTTTGGCAGGCTTCTGCACAGAAGCCCTGCAGAGTGGTACCATTCTGTCTGGGTACCACAGGGGGTGTGGGAGGGGGTTTAGGCACCCTGGACTGAGTGGCCTTGCCAACTCGAGTCACACTCTGGTGTGATTGGCCCAAGTGATGAGCCGCCCCGCTCACCACTTAGCATGTTTAATTGGCAGCTAGGCTGAATGAATGGGAGTTTTCTGCATAAAAGCAGGGCTTTTGGGACTGGAACTTCAGAAGTCGCCACAGGACCTAAGAATCCGACGAGGGTAAAGCTGAGCCGACCTGCAACGACGACACCTCCGGTGGAGCCCTGCTGAACCGACTCACCACTTCCCAACAACAGAGGAGATCTCCCTGCATAACTGTGGTGGATAAATCTTTTTTTCAGGCTGAGGATGTTGCTAAGGCACCCAAACGCCTCACCAAGTTAGCTGGAGGGCCTGTGCAGATGCTTCCCCAATTACCAGTTCTCATCCAGTGTAATGACATGACTGTGAAGATACCTGTCAGCATACAGAGTGAGGTACCAGGACGAGTTCTGTTGGGTAACGATTTAAAAACTCTCTGAGTTGTGTCTCATACCCCTAGACCTCCTAGTAAACGGTTACAGGAGCTAACCAGACCTGCAAGGGAGAGAACCATGAGAGGTACTCTCCAGGAGATGATGAAGAAAGATATCACTCCAGCTCCACTGTAATTGTCAGCTGCTGTCTCAAAGAAATCAGAAGCGAAAGGGAAAACCTAAGACTTCTATACCGAAACCAGCAGCCAGCATTTCGGTGCAGCCAACAAGGATTTCCCCGCATTTGTCCAAAGTTACACCCGTAACTCCCCCTCCAGCTGAGGCTGAGAGGGTGGTAAAACCCTGTGTGGTAGAATTAGACTCTGAAGCAGAGCTAATGGAAGGCCAGGAACTCATTGGAAATCTGGATCCTCTTGACCATCCTGAGCTGCAGACTTTACTGGCAGAAGGTGGACCCAGTAGGGCAGACTTCAGTAAGGGACAGAGAGAATGTCCAACTCTGGAAAGTCTTCGCCACCAGGCAGAAGCTCAGGCTGAAGGGCAAGAACCTGGGAAATACAGGTTGCACTGGGAAGATGGCCTCTTCTACAGTTGAACCGACCGAGTCTGCACCTGGAGACTACAAACGACTTGTAGTACCCCAAGAGAACATACCACAGTTCTTGCAGTTAGCCCACGAGATTCCTTTGGCTGGTCACTTGAGTTTCAAGAAGACTAAGGAAAGGCTCTCTCTCTACTTTTATTGGCCGTAGATGGGGGCCGAAGTAGAAAAACACTGCAGGAGCTGCCACACCAGCCAGACCTCTGGTAAGGTGGGCTCCAAGAATGTGGCACCTTTAGTGCCTCTCCCAGTTGTGGGAGTCCCATTTGAGAGAGTAGGGATTGACATTGTTGGTACCCTTGATCCTCCAACCTCCTCAGGCAACAGGTTTATACTTGTTGTAGTAGACCATGCTACTAGGTATCCTGAGGCAATTCCTATGAGGACTGTTACAGCTCCGGCTGTGGCTAAGGCCCTCCTTGGTATTTTTACCAGGGTCGGGTTTCCTAAGGAAGTAATCTCTGACAGGGGGTCAAACTTTATGTCCCACTACATGAAAGCCATGTGGAAAACCTGTGGAGTTACTTACAAGTTCTCAACGGCTTACCACCCACAAACCAATGAGTTGGTAGAAAGGTTCAACCGAACCATGAAGAGCATGATAGGTGCGTTAGAGGAACCCCTTAAACGAAAGTGGGATCTTCTACTGCCATGCCTTCTCTTTGCTTATAGAGAAGTCCCTCAGGAGGGAGTAGGTTATTCTCCCTTTGAGCTTCTCTATGGTCATCCCGTCAGAGGTCCATTGTGCCCTGATTAAAGATGGGGTTGGAGAGTGCTCCCTTCCCCAAGC